>NC_088383.1:23288000-23644000 GCF_037993035.2 Macaca fascicularis | reverse complement strand
TGACAGGGTGCAGACCTTGGGTTTCACCTGTTGGTTTCTGGAGTTGATCTCATAGCTTGAGCCTCATTATCTTGCATGACCTGTGCTGAGAATCATGCTGTGGCATATTTCCAATGCATTTCTAAGGATCAAGGTGCATTCCAAGTTGGTTGAAGGATTCAATCTAGTGAATGTGATGGGTGGATGGATCAAAGTGAATGTGATTCTGGTTTCTTGCTTGTTGCTGCCATGTCCCTCACAGCTTGGAAGAATTGGAAATTGGTTTTTAATATCATTAGCTAGAATTCTAAGTCACCTTCCTGTGAGACCAAAAGGGGAAAAAATCAGTTCAAAATGCAACTTTTCACAGTCAGAGTTTTAAAATATGGGCTTTGCAGTATCAATGCAAGTTTGGGGATGTTGGCTTATGGGCTAACGGCAAAGCAGGTGTGATTCTCCTCAGCTCTGGGGCTTTCATTTTTTGTTCATTCATGCATGCATGCATTCATTCATATCAAGATAGTGGAGAAAATTCATACTTAAGTCTTTATGACTTGATTCTCCCTCAAACCTCTCAGACAAAGGAAAGGAGTGCAGCTCTTTGGGTTGGGTTGAGGTAGGAGAGTTTGTTTTAAATCACAATACAGACATAGATTACTCTATATAGATGTTGGAATTATAATAAAGTGCAACATTAACAACAAACATAATTCTTAAAGATAAGATAATGTTTCTACATAACCACATGGTGGTGTTAATTATGTCAGTCTAAATTGCCAGATTATACACACACACACACACACACACACACACACACACACACACTTCCCAAACTGGGAAGTAAAGGAGTAAAACCCTGTTACATTTTTCATCTGACCCAAAAGCAAGTCACTGATTCTTTATGTTAAAATATAATGTAATTATTGACATTAAAATGAGAGAAAAGAAGTCTGGGTATTTTTGACTCTACTAACACTTCTACTTTAAGTGTTAGTGGAAACATAATAAGCTCAGATCCCGTCTTCAGAAAGGAGGCATTTATTCCTCCAGCTGCTGGGAGTGCTGCCTGCTGAAGGCTCACAGCTCAGTCCCTCCCCAGGAATTGCCTGTAATTGGAGGAGCTTTCTTGATCCTAAAACATGATCCCTCTCCAAGAACAGCCCACATCCATGCCTGGCCAATGCAGGAATATAAATATATACCTAGCAGCCCCTTGACCTCCTCCACCCCCACACCTCAGTATGGAACATTCTAGAAGGGCCATCTCAATCTCAGAGCTCCACATAAGTTTAGCTGAGGCAACTTCTCTCTCAGCTCAGTCCTACATCCCTCACCTCCTTATAAATGCTGCCCCTTGAGTACACTTTCTAGCAAACCCCAGCATGCAGATCTCTGGTTGTTTCTTGGGGATCCTGATCTATGACAATATGTGACTTCCAAATCGCTGGAGGGTATAAAGAGCAAAGTCAACATAGTTATTATAACTAAAGTCAAAAAAACATCAAATAAAATTCTAAGAGCATGAAGAGTATTTTTTAGCTGAAAGCATGAAATGAGATGACACACATGTATGTGTTCAAATCTCCTCCGTGAGAAGACAAAGACACTCCAGTGGATCAAAACAACAAAATCCAACTTTGTGCTCTTTTTTCAGTGTTATTTCTTTCATAGATGTCAGCTGAGGTCATCTTGACCTTTTAAAATTAAAATAAAATTGGCCTGAGCCTTTAGTTCTATGTCCTTAGGGAAGCACAGCGCCCTTTTCTGATATTTCTGCAAATTCCTGGGTACTTAACACTTCTCTGTCACTCCTGCTCACCTCTAGACATTTGACCTCATGCATGACTCCCACATAACTCAAACCCTTTCCTTGATTCTCCCTCAAACCTCTCACACAAAGCAAAGGAGTGCCGCTCATTATGTTGGGTTGAGGTGGGAGAGATTGTTTTAAATCGTGACAATACAAACATCTTCAAATTGGATTAGATATTCATTTTCTGAAAGTTCCTTGACCACTGAAAGCAGTTCATCATGCAAGTTTCCTGAACAATGATAATTTCCTCTCTAAACAGAACTCTGAGAGCAGCCAATAAAATATTTTTAATCCTATTTTTATTAGAAAAAATGTGGAAACTCCGGAGAAGTCCAACTATAGGGGAAGAGTTACTTAAATGATGGTAGTGCCAGATGGTGGGAAACTGGAGACCCAATTTTAAAGTTAATTCTCAAAGAATATTTAATGGCTTGGTAAAATGTTCTTGGTATTGAATTGACAATTTAAAAAATTGTATAAATGTTGTGATCTAAAACGTATATAATTTCATGTATATTAATGTAAAAATTGAAAGGAAATGCACTAAATCATTAACTGTAGTTTCCAAGTAGCATAGTTTCTAGATAGTGAGATAGTTTCTAGATAATGAAAATAAAATTAAAATAATTAATTAACTGTTAATTACCATTAATAATAGTAAATAATTTTATTTTCTATACTTTTCTGAATTTTTTTTTTCCTGAGATAGAGTCTTGCTCTGTCACCCAAGCTAGAGTGCAGTGGTACAATCATGGTGTACTGAAACCTCAGCCTCCTGGGTTCAAGCAATTCTGCCTCAGCCTCCTGAGCAGCTGGGATTACAGGTGTGTGCCACCACACCTAGCTAATCATTTTTAACTTAAAAAAAAATGAATACATACTTCTTTTGGAATCAGGACAAATAAGCAATGCTATTTTAAAATATTTACTGGGGATTTACTTGGGATTAGAAATAATTATCTCAGGGGGGAGGAAAAGCGTAATCATGTACATCATTCTATCTTCAAACCTGCTCATTTTATGTCATGATGGGAAATCGGGGCCTTCTGAAAAGAGTGGCAATATTTCCTGTTGCTTCGCTGAGTATTTGTTGAAAGTGAGAAAAAGAAAGAGAGTGGCAAGTAATACAAATTAGTTGATTCAGCTGGGTGCCGTGACTCACGCCTAATAATCCCAGCATTTTGGGAGGCCAAAGCAGGCGGATCATGAGGTCAGAAGTTCGAGACCAGCCTGGCCAATATGGTGAAACCCCGTCTCTACTAAAAGTACAAAAAATAAGCTGAGCGTCTTGGCGCACGCCTGTAATCCCAGCTACTCGGGAGGCTGAGGCAGAAGAATTGCTTGAACTTGGGAGGGGGAGGTTGCAGTGAGCCGAGATCATGCCACTGCACTCCAGTCTGGGGGACAGAGCGAGACTCTGTCTCAAAAAAAAAAAAAATTAGTTGATTGATTCTGTGCTTGCAAATTCACAAGTGGCACAGACTTTGTATTAAGTATAATTATTTTGTATTTGTCATATAATTTTATAAAGTAATATTTCTATTACATATGCAGTTGTCTAATTCATTTTTAAATAAATTCACTACTCAATTTTAATGTCATAAAAGTAATGTGCTCTTTTTTAAACTAAAAAAATATGAATTTTTAAAAACTATTATGTAATATTTAAATGATAAAAATAGGTATAATAACAGGGCTGCAGTAGTCTCCTCTATGAATTGGTCACTGTTGTAACTATACCATTGATAATTTTCAGTGTAAGACCAGGAAAGTACAGTGCTCTCTCTTTACTGACAGGACTTCCCCTCCACACCACACTCCACCATTAAAATGGGTTCCCTGTGACATAATCACACAACTGTCCCAAGAACATGAAGGGTGCTAACTATATCCAACGACAAATGAACTGTTTTAAATTAATAAGCCAATGTTCACTAAGAAAACAAGTGGATGATGAGTTAAAACCGTTATTATTGAGATGGCTTTTGTAAAATCTGAGGAAAAGGAAAGACGGAAAGCATTTCTGCCAAAAGGATTCAGATTCTCCTTTTATTCACCCATCAAAATCCGTTAGGAAGGAAATTTCTACAAGAGGATTTCTTGTTCTTAGATTTTCTTCATCTCAAACCAGCAACACCCTCTTTGTCAAGGCAGAGTTTGATTGGTTGGATTCGAAGGGGATTGTGTTTCCTAAGGTGGGGTCCAGGGCTCCTTTGCTCAGAATCACTAAAGACCTTGTTAAAATGCAGATCCTGAGCCTTCCTCTGGAAATTCTGATTCAGCAGATCCAAAGTGGAGCCTCGGAATCCATTATTTTACAGGTTTCCCAGCGATTCCTATACACATGAAAGTTTGAGACCCACTGGGCCCAGCGATTCTCTATGATAGTTTTAACAAACTCTCGGCAATGTTGAAGGATGAGAGCCTGGTAAGTTTCTAAGGCTCATGGCTCACTGGACCTACAGAAGGTTTTCTAATCCCTTTAACAAAGTGTCTTGCCTTATGAACTATAGTTCTTAGGAAACTGGTGAAAAGATGGCGATCTCGAGAAACAATCTAATCTCTCCCCTTCCAGCCAGACTCAGCTGAAATTTAGTACCATCAGAGGCAGTTTTTGTTTTATCAGTTCAGATTCACCAATGATGATGCTAAATAGTCTCAAAATACATAGTTTAATGCATATTTTGAAATATCATTTGAGGTGACTATATACTCCAGTATCAGAATTATCCATACTTAATACACATAGTGTATTACGTGTGCATATGTGTGCAGGTACTTCGTTCCCCATGCTCATTGTAAGCTGTAGACCACAGTTTTAAAAATAACTTTTATTAGGCGGGCACGGTGGCTCATGCCTGTAATCCCAGCACTTTGGGAGGCTGAGGTGGGTGAATGGCTTGAGCCCAGGAGTTCAAGACCAACCCAGGCAACATGGTGAAACCCATGTCTAACCAAAACAAACAAACAAACAAACAAAACAAAATAAAACAAAAACTAGCTGGGCATGGTGGTGTGCACCTGTAGTGCACCTGTAGTCTCGTCTACTCAGGAGGATCATCTGAGCCTGGGGAGGTCAAGGCTGCAGTGAGCCATGATTGCACCACTGCACTCCAGCCTGGGTGACAGAGTGAGATCTTGTCTCAAAAAAACTACTTTTATTATTTTTATGACTATAAACATAACACAGAGTTGTACAAAATTCAAACATTGCAGAAATACTTAAAGTAGAAAGTAAAAATCTACCATAACCCCCATTGCAAACAATCAATATATATGCTAATGGTGGATATACATGTGTGTGTGCATCCAACATTTTTCTACACATATGGAACATTTTTAACATACATGGAATCATATACAATGCTATACCATTTAGCAATGCATGTTGGACTTGCTTCCAAGGTAGTACCTCCGTCATGTTAATAGCTGGATAGTATTCCACTGAATGGCTATATGATCACATTAGGTTGTAACACTTCTATTTATCATCAACCAAGTGGCACTTTATTTATCATAAGCAATTCTTGCTCCTACTTAGTCTTGAGATCTCTGCTCATTCGTCTTTTCCTCAAGATTTCTTCCCTGACCCCCTAACTTAGGTTTACTTCTCTACTACGTGATCTCATAGCACTGCATGCAAATCTTTCCACTGCAGCCTGATCCAACTCTAATTTTATGTGTATTTGCATGACTATTCGAGGCGCTCTGAGGCTTCTACTAAGCTGAGAGCTTCATGAGTGCAGCAGTGTGTCTGTTGTTGCCTCCTACCACATCCCCAGTGACCAGAAGCATAGTTTTTGGGAAAGGGTAGGCTCTTAAGAAATTTTTTTCTTTGTTTTTGTTTTTGTTTTTGTTTTTGAGATGGAATCTTGTCCTGTCACCCGGGCTGGAGTGCAGTGGCACAATCTGGGCTCACTGCAACCTCCACCTCCTGGGTTCAAGTGATTCTCCTGCCTCAGCCTCCCAAGTAGCTGGAACTACAGGTGTGTACCACCGTGCCCAGGCTAATTTTTGTATTTTTAGTAGAAACAGGGTTTCACCATGTTGGCTAGGCTGATCTCGAACTCCTGACCTCAGTTAATATGCCTGCCTTGGCCTCCCAAAGTGCTGGGATTCCAGGTGTGAGCCACCGTGCCCGGCCAAGAAGTATTTTTCAACAGGTTCATAAATCACTCTGCCCATTTCAAAAGTGGCTTCTTTAGGATAAACTACAGAAAACTTATTGGAAAGCCCAAACCAAAAGGAATACCGTTTTATTTTTAATAGATCTCAGATATTCATGAAAATATTGTTACAGTAAAGCTTCCCTTGGCTTTTCTAGACAATGCAGATCATACATAAATAGTAGTGTATATTTATATAGGATTTAAACATTAGTATTTATACATTGAGCTTATATCCTAGAAATGTTGACTTATGGGGTACATAACTGAAGAGTGCTAGGATCACTGCACTAAAGGCAAGAGATCCTTGAAGAAACGGAGACCAGGCCCTAAAAGGGCATTCAAAGCTCTCCACTCTCTCACTCCCACTTTCTCTTCCAGCCTGTCTCCCGGTTATCAGCCCCTGCCATCTATACTTTAGCTTTGTCACGTGTTCTTTTTCCCCCACCCACCCTTTCTTTTCCCCTCCACCCTGCATTTGTTCACACCTGGACTGCTCTTCTCTCCAGTCTTACCTGTCCTCTAACTGCAGGGTCAAATGTGATTTCCATCATAAAGCACTCAGGACAGCCATAATAAAATGAATTCTTTCCCTTGTGTGCTCGCCAAGCCGTTTCTTCCTTGTACTATTGTAATACTTACTATTTAAGAACTTGCATTACACTTACTAGGTGGGCTCCCTCACTTAGATTATAAATTCCTTTAGAGTACATAGACATTGTGACAGATAAATAAACAATTATAGATATAGATGATAGATAAATAGGAACTCTTTATGAATGAACTATTCGTTTATTTATCGAATAAATATTTGTGGGGTATCCTCCAATGGCAGTCACTGTGCTAGGCTCAGGGTATCACAATCTTTAAATAATCATCTAAAGCAGAGGGAATTAAGGTGACAATAAGTGCCTAATGGCATGATTACATTAGCTAGCCCAATAGTTTAAAATTGGGTTTCTGACTGAATTTATGTTTCATTACACTACCTGATACTCTCTTAATGAGTCTTTCAGTGTATTCATTAATTGACAACATTATCATCTCTATATTATATATTCAGGCTTTAAGAAGTTTATTAACTTCTCAAAATTATATCTGCCAGTAAGAGTTGCCACTTCCCAAGTGGTGGGAAGAAGTTTCTTTTGTAGCCACTAAACTACCAGGTTTTACCCAGAGGTACAATTAGGTTCAAGGTCAACACTATTCCTCATTCTTTGTTCTTACAATATCAATACACAAACCCTCTACCATGATAGAAAACTCTGCCTTCACAAATAAATAACAGCAAGATTTGATGAGCCTTGACTTCCTTCTTCACTACCAGTAACTGCCATTCTCACAACTGGAGACATCATGGACTTACCTCTAACCTTGATTAGACAGGCAGGCATGGTGGCTCATGCCGGTAATCCCAGCACTTAGGGAGGCCAAGACAGGTGGATTGCTTAAGGCCAGGAGTTCAAGACCAGTTTGGCTAACATAACGAAACCCCATCTCTATTAAAATTACAAAAATTAGCTGGGCGAGGTGGCATGTGCCAGTAATTAGGAGGCCGAGACATGAGAATTGCTTGAACCCTGGAGGCAGAGGTTGCAGTGAGCTGAGATGGTGCCACTGCACTCCAGCGTGGGTTGACAGAGTGAGACTCTGTTTCAAAACAATATTAATAATAATAAATGATTAGAAAATTCACTTCTATAAAGTCCCTCCTAGTTGTGCTCAAGTTGTGAATTCAGAACAGATTGGCATCAAAAAAATTTTGTACTTTCTTAACAGCTGCTAGTTTCTTCCCATTTTAATAGCTGATGACAGGCTATTTCACCTGATAGGCTACTTGTGCTGATAAGTTAAATATATTTTATCTTTCTAGTACTATCCTCTTCTCTCTGACTCTCTTACCTCTCCTCTTCTCACACAAACTAGAGGGAACAAACCAACTAACTCCATCTTTATACCGAGTAGAGAGGGCAGGACTGTTTTGGTTAAATCTTTCCAAATCTCAAAGGTTTCTATGTACCTAACTTCCCCCAAACTCTCAATTATTTATTCCTTCCCATTTAAGAGAAAAGTTTCACTTTCCCTCTCTATTAGTCAGTTCCCCCCTCTAGCCATTTTTTTCCCATAAAGTCACTTCCCTTGTTAATTCTCTAATAATCTGCTGAGTTTAAACTATTTGTAAATGCACACTTTTAAAATAGCATATCATCACTACTCAAGTCATTAAATAATTTTTAGATCAATAAAGATCTGTTTAGAACTGCTCCTGGATTTTAGATTTTCAAACAGAAATTTATCTCACTATCCTCCCCAAACAAAACAAAAATACAAACTTAGATTGTTTACTGTATTCTTGCCATCTCATAAAATATTAAATGTTAGATGTAACCCGAGTTTCCAAATGACCCCACAAGGAAACTATGCTCTTAGGCATTCATCTTTCGTTCATTAATTCAATAAACATTGACATCGGCTCTGTATCGGGCACTGGGCTGCACCACGGAGCTCCAGACCACAGGGCGGGGGAAGTTCCACAGAGCTTCCTAACAGCTGCTACTCTCAGCATATATCCCTAAGCTAGCTTTCTGCCTGACCAATCAATAGCCTGTTCTGCGCTTTTCTTTACAAGATCACTGAAAATAATAAAAGGCCCTAGGAAAGCCAGTGTTTTTGTTTGTTCGTTTTTTTGTTTTGTTTCTTTTTTGAGACAGAGTCTCACTGTGTTGCCCAGGCTGGAGTAGCATGATCTTGGCTCACTGCAATCTCCACCTCCTGGGTTCAAGCGATTCTCCTGCCTCATCTTTCTGAGTAGCTGGGATTACAGGCACATGCCACCATGCCCAGGTAATTTTTGTATTTTTAGGAGGACAGGATTTCACCATGTTGGTTAGGCTGGTCACGAACTCCTGACCTCAAGTCATCCTCCCACCTCAGGCTTCCAAAGTGCTTGGATTACAGGCATGAGCCACCTCCCTGGACAACTAGTGTTGTTACTCATATGTTTGATACATAGCATTTATGTAGCCAATCTGTTAATTTCTTAACATTTTTGTTTTAAAAAGTTTAGAGAGAAAACTCCCTGCCCAACCCCCATAAAATCTTATAGTCCAATATTTCTTACTTGAAATTACATTTCTTTATATCCTGTGGATTTACAAACTCTTTTTTTGGCTTATATTCAATTAATGAGAGTGACTCTCTTTATGTCTTTATAAAATGGGGAAAGATGGCTAAACTGGCAAAACTTCTTAGATGTATAAAGTGGTGCGAGATGCCTGGAGAAGTTAATTATCAATAACAATGTCAACAGAAAAGGATTTTCATAGCAAGAAAGAGAGGGATCTAGTACCACACAGCTAGAGATGGAAGAATCGCTTTAATTCTTACAAATGATCCATGAGTCCATTCATAGAGTTGGGTCCTCTAGTTTGAGGCTTCTGTCAAGAGCAGTTACACAGTGGTCTCAGGAAAAATAACTCCTAAGAGATATTGGTATGTACAGTCATTGAGAAAGAGGAATCTGATAGATCTGAGCCTAGGCAAGTAGCAATTGTATAGAACGCAACAATGGCGGCCAACTGTTTTATTCCTGTTCCTTTGATAACACCTGACTCCCAAGTGAGAGGATGTTCAGCCATGATAGTTGTGGTTAAATGACTACTGTATTTTCCCCAGTTACTAAGGGATTTATATTACACGTAGGGGGAACTTCCTGACAGCAAACTAGTTGGACATTCAGGTGGGAGCTATGCCAGGTATATTTTAGGTATTATCCTAAAATTACTGACTTTTCATCTGTATGCCCATTGTTTACATATGTTGGCATTGTAAAAACATTGCATTGTTATCAAATTATATTTGTTGATGGGGGACAATGAACCCCTGTCCCCCTTAGTGTTTGGATCCCCAATACCTAGCAAAGTGCCTGGTCTGCATTGGTATTTAAATAAATGTTGATTGAATTACATTTTAAATATAGAATTATTTGGTAATTTCCATAACACCTTTCTGTTATATAGTTAGAGGACCTGTGGTAAAGAAAGGTTTCATTTTCTGCTAAAGCGATGAAACATTAAGTCTCTGCTTAAGGAGAAAGATCAAACTTACATTAAGACATCCAATTTTTATAGATAGGTATTTTGTTTTTCTTTTGGATTACATTGTATAGTTAAGTATCATAAGGTGTTTTTAAAAATAAAGAGGTAAGAGCTGGGCGCCATGGCTCACGCCTGTAATCCCAGCACTTTGGGAGGCCGAGGCAGGAGGATCACGAGGTCAGAAGATCAAGACCATCCTGGCTAACACAGTGAAACCCCATCTCTACTACAAATACAAAAAATTAGCCAGGCGTGGTGGAGGATGCCTGTAGTCCCAGCTACTTGGGAGGCTGAGGCAGGAGAATGGCGTGAACCCGGGAGGTGAAGTTTGCAGTGAACTGAGATCATGCCACTCACTCCAGCCTGGGCGAGACTCAAGACTCCATCTCAAAAAAAAAAAAAAAAAATATATATATATATTTGTGTGTATATATATGTGTGTGTGTATATATATGTGTGTGTGTGTGTGTGTGTATATATATATATATATATATGTATAGAGAGAGAGAGAGAGAGAGAGAGAGAGAGAGAATAAGATAAAGTAATTGGTAATGCCAACCTGTTTGGACTGTGGAAAGAGTTTACTCTTTAGAGCACTTTCTTTCTTTCTTTTGTTTTTAGAGACGGGGTGTTGCTTTGTTGCCCAGGCTGTTCTCGAAATCCTGGGCTTAAGTGATCCTCCCGCTTCAGCCTCCGAAAGTGCTGTGATTGCAGGTGTAAGCCACTGTGCCCAGCCTAGATCATTTTCAATATATGTTTGTAAAAATCTAAATATTTCTTACATATTCTAACACATTTTAATAACAGTGGTTTTAGGCAAGCCACATGAGAAAATGAATCTTTATGCTTTTTCAGAACCCTTCCAAGTGGTCTAATTTGGACTAATGCCTTATCCTGGTTCTGAATGGAGGTGCAGAAGGTTTTGACTCTGTGTCAAATGTATCAAATCCTCCATTTCATCTGTTATTCTAGGCTTAAGAAACCATAATCTGCAGACTCCACCACTGCTAGGTTTTGATATTAAGAAACAGTAATATAAGCACACATGTATTATTTTTATCCCCAAATACGGTACTACAGTGCTGACAGCAGATAGAGCCTGCTTTGTAGCAGATATCTGTTATTTTAATCCCCTCCTCCCATTCCTGCCCTTCACATCTGTGCCTTTTCTCTACTGGCCAAGTGCTAGGATTTGTTCATGATATAGCTTTCAGACTCTCTTGTTTTGTGCCTCATAGGAAATTCATAAACTTCATAGAAACGAAACCAGGCTTATATTGTAATAAATCCCCCTTTATGAAATATCAAAGCTTAGAGAATTAATCTAACATGTGAGTGTGTTATCCTGTGCCCTAACTGCCAGAGAACATTCTCAAGACTTCTCTTTCAATCACATGTGCTTAACAATGCATCAACCTCATTGCCCGGAAACTTTCATTTTGCCTCACAGGACAATCAAGATACTATCCATTTTGTCCCTTTGTCTTTTGCTACAATAAAATCTTCCAGTAGAAAAAAGTTAAAAAAAAAAAAAAAAAAAAAGAAGAAGAAGAAAAAAAGGAAAAGCTATGCTGCTTCCAATATACCATTGAACCAGTCAAAGTTCAGGACAAATTTACATTAAAATATAGATATGTTCATGGCACATACACAAACATTGGCTCAACTTCCTTTAAAAATACCTTATTTCTTGGCCTTAACTATTTATTTTTTATGGATATAGACGACGTGTGTGTGTTTGTGTGTGTGAGTAAAAAGTAAACAGAAAATATTAACCAGATGCTATCAATTGTAGTGTGTAATAAGTTTTGTTTTTCCATTTAAAAAGTCAACAGAGCTTCCGTTTTCATATAGAACACTAAAACTATTAGAATGTATTTATTGTGTTTTTCAGCATGTCATTTTCCCAGAGACAGAGCACACAAAAGTAAGGGCTCTTTCTGCCTCGACTATCACAATTCATCTGCATCCTAAAAGCAAAGGCCCTTTTTGAAACAGTCATGATATTGTCCTTTCAGCAATAGCGCACTATAATACTTATCCATTGTTTCTACAGAGGCAAGAGGATTTATCCAATAGTAATAGCCACAGGCAAAGCAGGGAGCTCACCAGTATAAACACATCCTTTACAGCTTCTCCTGGGGAAATGCAAAAATAGACCACATAAGCACAATGCCACAAATTATTACAGGCTATTTTGACCATGCTTGAGACAAAGGTGACACTTTTCAGAAAATTAGAATCAAACCAAGTAGGCCCTTTCCCTCAAAAGCCTGCAATCTCCACTGCTAAAGCCTGTGTTTATTTACTCTTGTTGTAAACTGTGCATTTATAGTTTGTGTATCAAGACTTCCAGGAAGACCAAGATTCCTCAGTCCCTGAGGAGACTGACTGGCCTGTTCTGAAACCCCTTTTAGCTTGTGAGCAGTTCAAACACCACTTTGCTTCACACTGGCTTCATCCTATCTCTTAGCCCATCATCAAGAGGATGGAAGTTGGATTTGACCTTTTTTCTCGTTCAGTTATGCAACTGATTAAAATGCATGAACTGGGAAATGTTACGGGAAAAAGAGATACCCTGGGGGTTGGGGAAGACCAAACCTGATGATACAGAATTCACATCAATCATCACAGTCACTGAATCATCCATATCTTACTTGGTTGACTGCCAAGAAATCACCTCTCCAGGCCAGGCACAGTGGCTCACGGGTGTAATTCCAGCACTTTGGGAAGCTAAGGAGGGCGGATCACTTGAGGTCAGGAGTCTGACACCAGCCTGGCCAAAATGATAAACCCTGTCTCTATTAAGAATACAAAAAAAAATTAATCAGGCGTGGTAGCATGTGTCTGTAATCCCAACTACTTGGGAGGCTGAGGCAGGAGAATTGCTTGATCCTGGGAGGTGGGGGTTACAGTAAGCCAGGATCACACCACTACACTCCAGCCGGGGCAACAAAGGGAGCCTTCGTCTTAAAAAAAAAAAAAAAAAGAAAGAAAGAAAGAAATCACCTCTCCAATCTTCATTGAATTCAATTGTTGAGGTAATTCTCATTCTGTAGACCCAGTCATAATCAGGCCTCAATTTTCTATACCTATCTCTCAACAGTAAAACAAGAAAAATAATCACAGGTTGAGTTTGGGCCCCTCATTCTTTTCCTGCTGGGTTCTAACCTATTGTTACACTTGCTCTGCTCCCATTCACCCAAATAACTTGTTTGGTACAATGTGACTCTGTGAAAAGGGACAGGGCAAAGTTATTCTGAAGTAATAATGATGTGGCAGAGACAGGGGTCACTGTGTTCCAGTTTGTTTTGCTTTTTTCTAGTTACTTTATCATTTTGTTCAGATTGTCAGAGTAATATAAGCTTCCTTTAGAAATCCAAAAAGTATATATAATTATATAGGGAAAAAAAATAATGCCAACACCTGGAGATAAAACACCTGTTTTACCCACTGGAGTGGTTTTTCCTGGTTCAAGAGTTTACCAACAATGGGAATGGCCAGTAAATCTTCACAAAGCCATGCTGTTATTTCTTTGCTTTCACCTTGACAGCACTGGAGTTTAGTGGGATTTATTACACTACATTGTAGCTGCCAACTTACTTGCAAATCATGCCTAGCCTGTAAGCTCCTTCAAGGAGTATCTGTCACACAGTAGTTGCCCAATAAATATTTCCTGAATTGAAATACATTAAATCAATCTAATCAGCCAGCAGTGGACTTTGAGCACAACAGGAAGACCAAAATCAAAAGTTGATTGTTGGTTCGAAATGGTAGCCAAGAGCAAATCAAGTCTTATCTGCTGAGGAGTATATTTTCCTTTCAAGGTAAAACATCTACCGTCTTAATTTAACAAGCTATGGAAGTATCTATGTCTGATGATTCTGACATTTTATAAAAGTCCAAAGACAGGAAGGGGGGGGAAGCCACAGAATGATCCTCATTTAAGAATGTCTAATTAGTGGTTTCTTAGATATCTTATTTTCAAACTTTACTCATGTCTCCAAAAATAAAAATAGGAAAGCAGCATGTTATACAAGCAAGTGTAATCCAGACCTGAAGGCAGAGGACGTGGGTTTAAAATTCGGTTCTGCCATTTTCTACTTCTGACCTTATTTGAGTTACTAAATCATCAACAATTAAGCCAGGTGTGGAGGATCCCTGGAGAAACTCCAACCAGCTTGCCCACTGAAAGCCCTACAGCATTTTCGGTGTGCAACATGGGGTCGAGAAGCAGTGAGTAAAATGGGGACTCAAAACCTCGTACTATTGTTTCTAAGCCTCTTCATCCTCGGGCTTCTGAGGGTAGGGGAAACCATGCCCCTACTCCTCATAACTCCCGGGCCTTTTCAGACCTTTTCGTGGCCTTTTCTTTATTTTTCGGGACCCACCGGTGAGCAGCAGCTCCCTCTGCTCTCCCATCCCTCCTTGTGCTGGGATGCATGGCCCAAGGGTCCTGCACAGCCCGCTGGCCGGTTCCCAGCCCCTCAAGGCTCCCCCAGCCTTCCCCTTCCTTGGCCAAGGGGTTTAACTCTATCAGGTGGACAGTAATTAAGCTTAAACTTGTTTCCCTGGGGGAGGAACCACTAGCATAAGAATAAGATGTTCTTCCTCAGGTACTTTTAAACTGTTTCCTTGCTTTCCCCTTCTCTACCCCATCAGCAAATTAACTTCTTTTCTTTTCTTTCCTTTTTTTTCTTTTTTTAGACGTCTCGCTCTGTCACCCAGGCTGGAGTGCAATGGCGCGATCTCAGCTCACTGCAACCTCCGCCTCCCAGGTTCAAGCGATTCTGCCTCAGCTTCCCAAGTAGCTGGCATTGCAGGCACCTACCACTATGCCCGGCTAATTTTTGTATTTTTAGTAGAGACGGGGTTTCACCATGTTAGGCTGGTTTCGAACCCCTGGCCTCAGATGATCCGCCTGCCTTGGCCTCCCAAAGTGCTGGGATTACAGGCGTCAGCCACTGTGCCTGGCCCACAAGTTAACTTTTAAAAGATTTTTTTTTCTTTTAGAAGATACTGTACTGGGCTAGACGCCCACCACCACCACCCGCAACTATCACTGTATTCTCTGCAGTTTGGGTTGTGAAATCAAGCCTCCATCTTGTTTTCCATCCTGAGGGCATGGCTGGTAACCGCTTGGCAAGGCTTTGTTTAGTACTCCTGCCTGAGGGGATGCCCCTCTCAGATTCGATGTCTGCAAATTTTCCTAGCCCTGTCTCCTTTTTTTTTTCTTTTTTTTCTTTTTTTTTTTTTTTTTTGAGACAGAGTCTCGCTCTGTCGCCCAGGCTGGAGTGCAGTGGCACAATCTCAGCTCACTGCAAGCTCCGCCTCCCGGGTTCACGCCATTCTCCTGCCTCAGCCTCCCGAGTAGCTGGGACTACAGGCGCCCGCCACCTCGCCCGGCTAATTTTTTGTATTTTTTAGTAGAGACGGGGTTTCACACCATGTTAGCCAGGGTGATCTGGATCTCCTGACCTCATGATACACCGGCCTCGGCCTCCCAAAGTGCTGGGATTACAGGCGTGAGCCACCGCACCCCGCCCTAGCCCTGTCTCCTAAAGGGCCCCACCCAGTGACTGCTAGTCTTCCTGTCTGTGTGTGTACTGTGTGTGATGTCTGTAAAAAGAGCTCTAGTTACGTTGGCCTAAAGAAAGATAGGCACTTGCATCTAATATCTTTTAAAGGGAAGATAAAAATCTGTGGTACCTTTCAGTTTCCGTAACTTTAATCTTTAAGAAATATAAACGCCCCTAAAGACTATTGGTAAAAATGCAGGTGAGATGAAAGGTTTGCTAAGTGTTTTGAGGTTACAAACTGCTTTCTGGGTTTTGAGAACAATTTGACTTGCTGGCTTCACAATTGGTAAGGCTTGGGGACACATGGAACTAACCACAGCCTTAACTAAGAAGGCAAACCTTGGCTGCAGTTAGCACACAGAGCAACTTACTAAATTTTGTCTTAAAGTTAAAAATTGCTAGGATTTAATTGAAACTACTAGAAATAGATTTACATGCAAGGTGTGTAAGAACAGTAAAATGTGTTTTTTAGTAAAAGGTTACAAGAAAGCATGGAAATGTAAACTTTTGCCCAGGGTTAAAGGATGGTTTTGAGTTAAATTAGGAAAAAGCTGAAGGTTCAAAGAAACTTCAGGTGCTTTGAAGGTGGAAGAACTGTAAAAATTATCTTGCAGAAGAGGTTTTCTGTGTGAACATATTGACTACATTCAAAAAAGGGTGTTACATGGTTTTTCTGTAAATTAAGCATTGAAATAAAAGCACAAGGTTTTCCTAAGGCGTTAATCTGCTCTTTGGCAAAATTTGTAAAGGGTTTATAAAAGGCTTTTTTTGCTTCTTTAAAATTTGAGTCATCATTTTGACAAAATACGTAACTTATGGTAATCTGGAATTGTATTTCATAATATCAAGTGTTTTAAACCTCAAACATTTAACAGCCTTCCCAAAATTAAACTTCAGTTTCAAAATTATCTTCCCTGGCACCTGGGTTTTTGAATACTTCAGAGGGCCTCTGAAGTGTCCAGAAAAGAGAGATAAACAGGATTATTTGATGTGTTTAGATACATGGGATTGCCAAAATGATGCTCAATCTTCTTTAGGCTGTATCTTGGTGAATAATGCTAACATGTGTTGCAAAATTATATGGGATTTCTAAAATTCTGATGTCTGAGTACATGCTATCAATTATTATTAAGGTTATGTTAAGTTATTGTAAACCACGGAGATAACCAAACCTCTTTGTCATTTGTGTTTCTGACTGTAACTACCCTGGACATATTGCTATTCACAGACAGTTGTTGTCTTGTTTTAATCCTTTTTAAAAGATGGTTTATAGTAAGCTGTAAGACTTTGACAGGTGCTGTCAAATGCAGGTTTATGATAACTTTGGATATTGTAACATCGGAATACAGGAAAATGTACAGGACTCATGAAGAGCTGAAATGCTCACCAATATGAAGCAAAACAAGAGTTAACTAAATGGACTGAACTCGGGACACTGAAGTAACATTTTTGACTTTTGGTTGAAATATTGCTAATCCATGTTTTTTCAGTCAAGGAAACTTATTTTGAACTGTTTACAACCTTTAATGATTGAGTAAAATATACTCCTATGAACAAAATTGGAAGCATGTTTGTCTCTCTCTGTCTGGTTCCTCTAGAATTTCGAAACTATCTGTGAGTATTCTTATGGCAATATAGTTGTTTGCATCAGTGCAATAAGAATCCATTTTTCTTTTGCAACAGGACACAATTGGAGAAAGTAATTATTCATTGGTGAAATGTGGGTAATATCCACTTCACTGAGTCGTTCTCAGGATGAAGGGAAATGACAGGCAAAAGCACCTGGCAGAGATCATGAATAGATTATACGTGTTCCCAAAACGATCGTTCGCATCTGTGGAATTGTGCTTTCTTACCTTGTTTTCATGTGGTGCTTTTCTTCCTGGGCTTATTCACAACATTGCGTAAAATAATTTTGGATATAATGACTAGTTTAGGTAATTAGTATCCTCTTCATTTTATAAATGGAATAATATTCAGACTCAGCGATTAGGGTTGTGTCTGCTTGAGACAATTATGCCAGTCATGCAGTATAATTTGGTTCAAAACATTTTTTCTCTTTTCCTTTTAATATACCTTTGCAGAGAATTTGCATGGAACAGTTTTCTTCTTACCCAAACAGCTGACTGAATCACACGTTCTTGCTGGGATGAATCAGTGAGGACACGCTATTATCGTTCTGAGATCTAAGACCTTAGTATAAAAGTTTTAAATGGAAGTGAGCAGTCACCTCTGGGTAGTCTCCTGGGGGAAGGGCAACTGATTGATCACCCAAGTGACACTAGTTCTAATTCACCATCGTCCAGGATACAGCCCAAGTCGTACACTTGCAAATGCATTCCTGTCACTCTCCGGGGTTGACTAGGCTCAGGGACTCAGACCACCAAGTTCACAAGAGATGAAGTTAATAAACCAGCAGGCCAACTGGTTCATTTATCGTGAATGATACCAACATTTCCAGCCCCGACCCCATATGTGAAAACCAATTTGTGAGAACACCGGTAAGCCCAGAATCAGGACCAGAGGTATGAGTTGTACAATTCTAATGTTCAATGACACTGAGCTCTTTGGGTTCTGTCCATTTCAATTTGTTCTTTTGTTGCCTTCCAATGTCCCAGGTAAAATGAAACCCTTTCAGGCATTGTTGTCAAAAACAATCTGGCCTGGGTGTACCATGACTGAATGTTTCAGCCAGGATTTTAGTGCCTGAAGTGGTCAGACCAGTTAATAATACCTCTCAGAAACATTCAGCTTGTTGGCCAGATTCCTTGAATTTCATTTTGTTCAAGTTTTTTTGTTTAATTATAACAAGGGAATTACATTGATCCAGATAACACAAACTCTTGCCATGGTTCTTAAGTAGAAACAATCTTAACACACCTGGAGCCAGGTAGGGAGCGGCGCTGTGAGTCTCCCATCTTTCCTCACTTGCCCGTACCCGTGGCCAAGGGCAGCACATGTTGAAAGTGGTGCAGGAGGTGACAAGTGGCACAGACGTGGCCTGAGGGGGAATTGTGAGAACTGTGAGCTGGAGGTCATCTGTCTCCATTGCTTGGCAAGGAAATGAAACGTTGCTGATTGTTCACTTAGTTCACTTTCATTTCCATCCTTCACTTGATGTTTCTACTTTCTAACAAAACTGTCGGAGCACCTTAAAATGCCATTTTAAAATAATATGTAAAATCTCCTAGGCTTCAAGTAAGCAGATTTTCTTTTTTTTTTTCTTTTTTCTTTTTTTTTTTCTTTTTTCTTTTTTTTTTTTTGAGACGGAGTCTGGCTCTGTTGCCCAGGCTGGAGTGCAGTGGCACGATCTTGGCTCACTTTAGCTCTGCCTCCCGAGTTCACACCATTCTCCTGCCTCAGCCTCCTGAGTAGCTGGGACTTCAGGCGCCAGCCACCACACCTGGCTATTTTTAGTAGAGACGGGGTTTCACCGTGTTAGCCAGGATGGCCTTGATCTCCTGACCTCATGATCCGCCCGCCTCGGCCTCAGATTTTCTAGGGAAAGCTACGCAGATACAACTGAAATGCTGCCCTAAAAGAAGGAGCCATGAATCCCAATTTAAAACATTGGAAATTGCAACATGAGCCAACGCCATGATCAGTTTCTCGTAACAAGCTGGGTTACCTTTTAAATCCCACTTTTGGGAGACCTAAGCTAAAAATAAAGAAGGTTTTGTTTGGTTTTCTACAAAGCTGAACACCAAAGTTGAACGTTAGTCTTCAAATAAAGATTTGTTCACTGGCTTCACACGCTTCAAAGTATTTAATTTAATTATTCCGAGAGGCTACATATGAAATCATATCGTAAAAATGGCACCTAGTCCAATAACTAGTAAAATATGAAATTCCTGTTGATATGAAATCACCAATCCCCATAAGCCAAAAGAAGGACACACCTATCTTCACCTAGTGGAGAGTGGTTTGTCTTTTACTAGTTCCCTGCTATTTTTAGCTGAAGTTAATCACAGTAGGAAGAATCGAATGCATTAGCTCACACTAAATGTTATTAATGATTAAGACAGCTTAACCTGTTGACCCACCTGAAGGATTGGTATTTTAACTAGGGACTATGTCTTAACATAAAAGAATAAATCTCAGTTAGTAATATTTCAGGCATTTGCGACACAATGAGAAGAGAAATGAGTCAGCTCACAGCACATGGGCAATGGGGCCCAATGGGACAAAGTACAAGCTGTGGCTTCACTCAGATCTGAATGGAGTCCTGTGCCTGGAGCTTTCTAGCTGTCCACTCCATCCAGATCTTAAGTAAGTTACTTAACCTATTGAAATGTGGGTAACAATAGCGCCTTCTCTGTAGGACTGTTATGATTAATAAATGAAATAATCTATACAAAGTGCCTAGGACAGTGCCTGGCTTATAAAAAGACACCACAACAGGAAAGCCGGTACATGAATGGCTTCTCCATCTATGGTAAAATCACAAAAAGCTGGTTCCACAATAAACTTCCAAATTTCACATTCTCCTTACACTTAAGGAATATTTCACAAACTTTCTAAGTACACAAATCTAACAACCTTGCATTTACGGGAGAAGTAAACTGTTTTTGTTTCTTTTTAAAATTAAGACACTATGGTACTTTATTTTTATAGAGATGACTCTCACCATGTTGTCCAGGCTGGTCTCGAGCTCCTGACCTCAAAGAATCTTTTCTCCTCAGCCTTCCAAAGTGCTGGGATTATAGGCGTGAGCCACCGCACCTAGCATGAACTGTTATTTAGAACTATTAAAGGACTAAATAACCCTATCTACCACCTTATGTATTTATAGAACTTAGTTTCTATTCATCTAAATATATGCAGAATGAAAGCTAGAACTATTTTATATTGAACTCTCAGACTCTCTTCTTTGAAAAACATAATACTCAATAGTAGGAACTTGTTACTCAAAAGCTAGGTCATGGGGAAGATAAAGAAGTAATGCAGCTGGGCACGGTGGCTCACACCTGTAATCCCAGCACTTTGGGAGGCCAGGGCAGGTGGATCACTTGACGCCAGGAGTTCGAGACCAGTCTGGCCAACACGGTGAAATTCAGTCTCTACTAAAAATACAAAAATTAGCCGGACATGGTGGTGGGCGCCTATAATCCCAGCTACAGGGGAGGCTGAGGCATGAGAATCATTTGAACCCGGGAGGTGGAGGTTGCAGTGAGCCGAGATCATACCACTGCACTCTAGCCTGCGTGACGGAGCAAGACTCTGTTTAAAAAAAAAAAAAAAACCTAATGAAATCAGAAAGGGCATCAGGGAAACATCTTTAAAGAGAAGGTGAAAGGGAAGAAGGGAAAAAAATTTTGTTACAAATTATAAATAACTAGGCATAGTTAAATTTATTTTTTTAAGTGAAATTTGTATTGGCGTTGTCCCAGTGCTGTATGGAACAGAGTATCTGCAGAAAAGCCAGCAGAAAGAGGAGAAACCATTACATGTCAAAAGGTTTCAGGGGGTTGGGGGTTGGGATCGAGTTGTGTTAGCTAGCCTTCAAGGAATTTGCAAAATGGCTTTAAACCTGTCTGAGGCCAGTGCTGGGACAGCGTCCATATCATTGCAGATGTGGAAGTATATAAAAATCTGATAATCCAAGTCATGAGCCTATTATAATCAGGAGGAAGCTGCAAGGAATTTATGAAAAGGAAATTCCATTTCACCAGGACATGTGACTGTGATCACCATCTGTTTAAACATCTTAATAGTTTGCAGCAAACAACTGAAACCACATTTTCCCCCCCTACAAGTCTATCCAAGCACTTTCTGTGTGTCCAAATGGAATTTAAACCTCCCTTTTCTAATGTTAGACTAAAATCTCATTCTAAACTGGAGTGAATTGGGGCTAACTATAGGGGAAAACGTTAAAAATTCATCATTCAGCTAAAAAGTTTAATCAAGCGGTAACTTCTCTAAAGGTAACAATGGTATCTGCTTGTCCTCCTACCTGATGAGATTTAACTCTGATGGTTACGGTGTGAAACTTGCTATTATAGAACAATCATTAGAATTAAGTGAAGCAAAGATCCTTCAAGCTCCTCCTCATTTTGATTTATTAATTAAAAAATATTAAGCATCTATAATATAAGCATCTACACTTCAGTATCATCTCTGTTGTGTTTAAAACACAAGTTAATTTGAGGTAAAAGTATATACTTTGAAATATATATTCTGACCCTTATCGCTTTCCATCTCATGAACATCAAAGATTTTCTTATTTTAATCTGCCATTTTAAAAACAATGTTGGGCAGGGCACAATGGCTCATTCCTGTAATCCCAGCACATTGAGAGGTTGAGGTGGGAGGATCTCTTGAGCCCAGGAGGTCGAGGTTGCAGTGAGTTATGATCATGCCACTGCACTCCAGCCTGGGTGATAGAGCAATACCCTGTCTCTAGAAAAAAACAAACAATAAAAATTGATGCACTAAAGCTAAATTTATCAGATTAACAGTAATTCTAGGTAGCCTCAGCTTGTGTCAATATCTGTATTCAGTGCTAAATTGAACAAACAAGAAGAAATTCCCGAAAGGATCCACTGCAGCTATGTCCTTAACAAACATTTGATGAGGAAGGACCATTGATCATTATGTGCTTGAGATACAGACAGTGTTTGCCTTCGAGAAGTTCCAAGTCAAGTGAGACAAGTGGACAGAAAGGTGTCACATCTATTATCAAATCTTTTGCAAGACCCTGCAATGACTCAACTGTGCTGTGGATATCAAGTCCCTGGGCTGTACCGAGGCTTGGGCCAGAGTCAGAGAGGAACCGTGTCTCCCCAAGATCAACACATGGAGCCCTAGGAAGAGAAACTCAGAATGAAGAATTCTGGGTCAACTGCTCCTCCTCAGTGGCACCTCCCCTGCCAGCAAGGACCTTGAGATGACGGGTTGTCTTTTGAAGGATAGTGACGTTCCCTTGTGCTGCCTCTACCTCTCTGCTTATGAAGTCACTACCCTGCCTTGAATATCTAACTTAGAGTAGATTCTTAGGGAAGGGATTTGAAACCAGATGAGAGAGAAAGACAGTTATAAATGGGTCTCAGTCTCTAGAGTAGTTCCACATTTGAAGGTCTATTCACTGACTCAGTTCTTGTTGAGTTTGCTGAGATGCTAACAGCAGGTTCCACACAATGTGAATTCTACAAGATATATTTGCCCACCATCTCCCCACTTCCTTCAAAAATCACTGAGTTTATTTAAATACCTATTTCTATAAAGCGTCGGTCAACTTATTTCTTCAAACAGGAGAGATCCAGAGAAGGAGAAAGGACCATAAAATCTCCTCTTCCCAGTATATCACAAATAGAACCATGAAGGACATCGAACCCAAATGAGAACCCAGAAGTAAGCAATGGTAAAGATGAACTCTGGAACCCTTTGACAAAGGAAAGGTTGGGGTAACTTTAGAAATAAAACCTTATGAGAAAAAGAAGAGAAGAACTCAGGTATCAAGACAGAATAGTCTGGGGCCATTTTGTGTCATGAAATAGTTTTTCACACCTCCTTGGTCTCTGGGGCTATCATTTTATTTCAGTCTTTCACCTTACCTGACATTCATAATGAGGACCCTAAGACATTGAGGAAAGATTAAATTGTATGCCCCTTTACATTCAAGATATAATCATTTTTAGAAACTTCTTGTTTTGTTTTGATTTGATTTGAGTTTTATAGCTGGATGCATAATGGCAAGTTTGAGCTATCTGGAAAATTCCCCTAGAACACATTCTCTTACATTGCTAGATGAATAAATTATTAATGTAACTTATGTAATGTAATACATAATGTAATGTAATGTAAAATAGACAAGGAGACAAAGCTATGATGTATCAAATTTTTTTCCTTCAATCAGATTTAAGATTAGCCCACTTCAAAGTTTAAGGTTAGAAGAATTTTACTTTGCTAATGGAAGTGGGCTTTTTTATAGAAGAAAAATCACGTTTTTTGAAGATAGAAATAGATGTTATTGTAGTCATTTATGCAGTAAAGTATCTATTTGTCACATTTTAAAAATCCCAGTAGCATTTTTTTCTTGGTAAATTTTAATAAGGTATCTTAACATTTTTCCATATGTCTGACCTGCAAGGTTGTTGGGTTTTTTTGTGTGTGTGTTTTTTTTAACTTCAGTTTAATTTCTTGGGAAATTTTAGATTTGGGGGTGTGGGGGAAGTCCCAAGAGATTTTAACTCAGATGATAGAAAACTAAAATGATTGGCCTTTTAAACAAGAGCACATATTTTGTTTTAAAAGAAATACTTAATAGGAAATGAATTCCCATAAAACCAAAGGCTTTTACCTATAGCACTGGCACAACAAATACATCATGGGATATAAGCCTTTTTATAATAGAGCCCTCATCTGAAATGAGTATTTCGTTATTAGTCAGTTTTAAAGAGCGTCATTTAACAGAGGTGTTTCCTTTCATTTGTTTGCTTGTTTGTTTGTGAAATCCCCCCATTTAACATTCTCTATTGCTTGAAATGTTTGGGGCTACAAGATAAATCCCACAGTTACCTATGTTTTTTCAGCCTGTTTGTGGTATACAAACTCAGGATTTAGGTTCTCTTCCTGTGTGGATCATGAGAAAGGCAAGAGTGCAGCACTTTTTAATATATTTTGTTCACTGATAAAAGGAAGTCATTCCCGAACTAGCCTCTCAAAGAATAGCGATTTTTGTGCACAGAACTAAGATATCCTGCTCTTTACAAATCGTATAATGATGAATTTTTCACAACTCAAAGAGAAATTTAGGTTAATAACAGTGTTTTCTTTGTTGGTTTTTACATGGGTATTTTTTTCTCAAAGCTTTGACTCTCGCTATAAATTGTGCATAGACCTTTTTGTCTACAAGAGATCATGTTTTATTCAACACAAAAGGATATATTTAGTTTCCACATGTTTACTAAATCAATATTTCATGGTATTCCATGAAGAGACTCATGACTTCTAGAAACTAAACCACATGAACTATTTTGAGAACCACTAATATAACTCTTTCATTAATTAATATCAAGCATTTTGGCCAGGGGTGGTGGCTCATATCTGTGATCCCAGCTCTCTGGGAGGCTGAAGTGGAAGGATCGCTTGAGGCCAGGAGTTTGAAATCACCCTGGGCAACATGGTGAGACCCTGTCTCTATGAAAAAAAAAAAAATTAGGTGTGGTGGCTCACACCTGTGGTCCCAACTACTTGGGGGACTGAAGCTGGAGGATCACTTGAGCCCAGGAGGTCAAGGCTGCAATGAGCTGTGTCCATGCCACTGCATGACAGCCTGGGTGACAGAGTGAGACTGTCTCAAAAACAACAACAAAAAATTAGGCCAGGCGCAGTGGCTCCCACCTGTAATCCCAGCACTTTGGGAGGCTGAGGCGGGTGGATCATGAAGTCAAGAGTTTGAGATCATCCTGGCCATCATGGTGAAACCCCATCTCTACTAAAAATACAAAAATTAGCTGGGCATGGTGGCGGGCACCTGTAGTCCCAGCTACTCGGGAGGCTGAGGCAGGAGAATCGCTTGAACCCAGGAGGCAGAGGTTGCAGTGAGCCGAGATCATGCCACTGCACTCCAGCCTGGTGACAGACCGAGACTCTGTTTCATTAAAAAAAAAAAAAAAAAATTTGAGTATGAATGTAGCACCTTGATATGAGTTTGCAGGTTTCGCCAATCCACATCACTATCTACTGATGCTTATTAACAAACACTTTCCTTTTTCTTATTTATTTCTAACTACTGGCTATGTAGTTTCTTTCTTCCTTAGTTAGTGGATACCTTTTACGATTTGGATCTCAACTAATCTTTTAGAAGTTACGTTTTTCATTTCTCCCAGAGAAGGCTACATTTGGCCCTTTTGGTACTTATTTTGTCTCCTGGTTTCCTGAAATGATTCCCTAAGTGGCTGGCTTTCCCTTCATCTGGGAAATGCTTTTCATTGGACAATAATAGTCCAGTGATTCTTAAACTTGGCTGCACATTTGTATCACCGGGGGAGCTTTAAAACTCCAGATTCCCACACAGACCCCTTGGCCAATTACATTAGAATTTTGGTCTGAGATCCAGAAATATTCTCCACTAAACCTTTTCAAGTGAGTCTGATGTAAAGCCAAGGTTATGAACTACTGCCTTAGACAGAGGTCTTACCTCCATATTCTAACTTGACTTCCATGTAATACTCAGAGATACCATGATTCAATGACCTGTTTTCCCACTATCCCTCTCACTCCATCTCCTGTCCTCTAAATATTTTTACACCATCAACCCAAATAAGACAGAGCAGCTATTAAGGCAAAGTTAATGTAGTTCCTTCCTGTTCATCCTCTACATTTTTCTTTTACTAATAGACTTTCCAAGCCTAGAATAAAAGGCCAAAGTAGGTTTAAAAAAATAGCAACAAATACTCTCTACAATCTTATCTCATGACCTTTGTCATTATTTCCTAATGTTAGCTTCGCTTAGTGACCAAGGATGTCTCAAAAAACCTTAGCAAATTTTTTCTATGAGCATTAATTGATACTGAGTAGTTGTGGTTCTTCATTTGACTTCATTTAGTTTGAATCATAAGTTCTGTATATTGTCCAAAATGTGAATTAAACTCTTTTGTTGTCTATTTGTGCAAGACAGGGAAGCCTGCAAAGTTCTCATGGACAGGATTACCCCTTACTCATTCATGTATCTGCATGTCCAATAGAGAACCCAACCTAGAGTCATGGCTCTTAAATGAATCAATTAGTTAAACATCAATGAACAGATGAACAAATGCTGGAATGCATGAATGAAAGCTAAGCACTTATTGAAGTCAAATCACAGAGAAGTTCATGAAGAAAGGCAGGTGGCATCTACCTACTTTGTGTGCACAGTTATCAGGGGAGAGTCAAAATAAGTTCAGACAAAAAAAAAAAAAAATCCAAAATTCCAAAAGCCAAATTAAAGTAACAGAGTGTTGGAATCTAACAGACTCTTACTCTGTGTATTTCCTGGCAAAGCTAGAGCCAGCCCTTGGGGCCATCAGGTGTTACCTCTACAGGTTGAGCTGGAAGTGACTGCATTTTGACCCTATGGAAAGGGAAAGGGGAACACTGGTTAGGAGAAAGCACCAGTATTCTGCTTTGTATATGATACTCTTAATTAAAACAAGCCAGTCAAGGATGAAGGGGATGGTTGTATAAGCAACTATATCCATTGCTTAAAGACATATTAACTTAAAGCCACCAAGACAAAACAAATTAGCTTAAAGACATATATCTTTAAAGTTACAAATAGTTTGAAGACTGTTAAAGATGGATAAAGAAAGTTGAAGGTTTATAGATGACACCTATAAGGAAATGTGAGTTTTTAAAAAAATCGAAGATGATACTTATGATGGATAATTTTTTTAATTTTAAAATATTTAGATTTTAGGTTCAGTATTTAAAAATTTATAGGTACATTGATCAAATAATTCTTAGTATTTTACTTTATTCCTCCTAGAGCCTCGATTCATTAATTCCACAGACATTTATGGACTACCCACCACCCTGGAGTCAAAGAACAACAAGGCAGATATGTCTCTCGCCCTCATGGAGCAGGATTCTAGTGGGGGAGACCAATAATAAACACGTACAAACTGATTTCAGCTAGTGCTAAGTCCTGTGAAGAAACAGGATCCTTGGGTAGATGTGATTGTGGTGGGGGTAGGGATGCCTTTTGCTAAGTTGGTCTGGGAAGGCATCTTGAAGAGGTAATGTTAGAGATGAGACCTGATAATCATGAAAGGAAGTATTCACATGAAGATCTGCAGAGAGAATGCACCAAGCAGATGAAACAGTAAATGCAAAGTTCCTGGTATGGAAACATGCTTGCTGTGTTGGAGGGCTGCAGACAGTGCCAGAATGGCTGAGGCAGAGGTGTGGGGAGCAGCATGGGAGATGGGTTGAGCAAAGTCAGGGAGGGAGATCCAGAGGTTCCCTACATATGGGCTATAGTCAGAGTTTGGATTTTATTTTGATTCCTGGAGAAGCCCTTGTATTAAACAACCATACCAATTACTTAATAAATATTCTGTCTTCTTTGTCTCATTTTTCCCCTTCTTGCACCTAATTTCATTATTGTTGAAATGGCCAGGTTTGACAGTCTAGATTTTTTGGTCAACTTTGTGGTTGATATTTAATAAATGTTTGTTTCAGAAATAAACAGTATCAGACATGTCTCACCAAAAGTAGCAAATAAATCTCTTATGCTTTGGAGATACAAGAGATAAAGTAGGAGCTTTTGAGGCTGAGACATATATCATATGTCTAGTAGAGATCTGTTTTCATTGTGCTAGCCATTTGATAGAGGGGAGTTTAGCACAAACAAAATAGAAATCTTATAACCTTTCTGATAAACCCAAGCTCAGAACTTAATAAACTTTCCAACCTCGGAGTCCAAGTTTTACTATGCTGTGTCTGATGGTTCTTATCCATGTCTGGCAATGTCAGGTGAGTTGAGGATCACCTCCAAAAACCAACGTGACCAAAGAGCTAGTTCTGACTTCCAGGAAAGCCAGAGTGGAATGAGCTTGCAGGAGGCTGTGCAGATTGGCTACTAGTTGCCAGGCGCTGTTCCAGGTGCGGGGTGTACAGCACAGAACAAAAGAGAAAAGGAATCCCTGTCCTCATGCAGCTCACAACCTAGTGATGGAGACAGACAACAACAAAATAAAAAAATCAAAGAGATTGTGCATCAGGTGGTGAGAAATACTCTAAAGAAAGACAAAGCAGGAAAAGAGGAAGAGGAAAATACAGAAAGCAGAGTGATCAAGGAACATCCTACTGAAAAGCCAGTGTGAGTGAGCAAAGACCTGAGAAAGGTGACAATGCAGAGTGTACTGATGTTGGAGGAAGATACTCCAGGGAAGAGGGAAGCATAAGCAAAGGTCCTGAGGCAGGAGCATGCCTGCTGTGTTGGCATGCAGGGAGCTGAGGCGACAAGAGTGCAGCAGAAAAGATGGAGGCTGAAGAGACAAGATCAGTGAGGTGGTGGGTGCCAGAGCACATGGGCCTGCCAGGCCATTGTAAGGATTGATATTCACAGGTGACTGTGGCTTGCACAAGAGGGGAACAGGTGGAAAAGGTGCTTACCAAAATTACTGAGTGATAGAAGTAGTTGCCACTCATGATCGCTGCTATATGAGGAGCAATTGGGAATGTTCCCACTCGTGTTTCCACTCTGAACAGCAATCATGAGCAGCAAGTGAGGATTCATAGGTGAGAAAGATTCATAGGTGAGAAGGATTCATAGTTTGGCTATGTTTTGGAGGGAGTTGATAGTCTTTGATTATGGGGGATGAGAGAAAGGGTTGCTGATCTGCTGAATCATTTCTTTGGTGTGAAGCAGCAGCTGAGCCAGATGTGTGTGTTTACCTCTGTAATAAAGGAGGCTGGCTTCTGCAGGATACCCATGTCACTAAGGTCAGGGACAGCAAGAATGAACATAGGTTTCAGTTCTTTTTGTTTGTGGGATTCCAGCCTCCTTGTGAACTTCCCTTTTGGATTACCTGCCATGTGGACTTTAAGCTCCAGTATCAGACGTGGAGGGAGCCTTCCTGAGACTGCTTAAACTGGCCTCTTATTTACACAAATTAATTCCCTTTAATGTCTCCTACTGGTTCTGTTTTTCTGATTGAACACTGAGTAATATACCTGGGTAGGGAAGACCTGGGCAAGAGGGAGGAATTACAAAAGAACATGAGGAAATTTTGAGTGTGATAAATATTCTTATTGTCTTGACTGGGGTGATGGTTTTACCTATGCATACATATGCCAAAACTACCTAATTGTAATTTTATTATATGCCCTTTATAGCTCAATAAACCTTTTTTTAAAAGTTACCAAAAAATGGCTGAGAGACTTGCATCTTAAGCAAGATGTTGCTATTTACTGATATGGAGAAGACTAGGTAGAAGAAGGTTTGGGAAAAGTACCAAGACTTGGGTTTAGACACACTGTGCGTTTCAGCAAGTATTAATCCAAGTGGAGGCCTAAAGCAATTCCTGACACTTGGTGTGGCAGGAGAGTAGACTGGAAAGTTTAACTGGATCACCACTGGACTGCATATAATTTATTAATTTATTCAAAAAAAAAAAAAAAAAGAGTAGACTGCTGAAGTGGGAAGAACCTTTTAGCCGGTTTCAGGACACTTAACCTTAGCTCTAGTACTGACTAGCTGTATGACCTTAACAGTGTCATTTACTCTATATACGTTAGGGAATAATATTATCTTTAAACATCAAAAAGATGATAATTTTTGGAAGGCCAAGTTCTATAACTTTTGGATCCAGAGATGGGATGCTAATAGACGGAACTGTTTCCCCAAAATTTATAGGCTGAAAATCTAGCCCCCAATGTGACTGTATGTGGAGATGGGACCTCTAGGAAGTAATAGGTTAAATAGGGTCATAGGGCTTGGGACCCTAATTCAATAGTACCTTGTCCTTTTAAGAAGAGGAAGATTCTAATCGGATATAGTGGTACATGCCTGTAGTCCCAGCTACTCAGAAGGCTGAGGCAGGAGGATCACTTGAGCCTAGGAGTTTCAGTCCAGCCTGGGCAACATAGTGAGAACCCATCTCTTTAAAAAAGCGAAAAGAAAATGAAGATTTTCTCTTTCTCTTTCTCTTTCTCTCTCTCTCTTCCATGTGAAGACACAGCAAGAAGGCAGCCATCTGCAAGCCAGGAAAAGAGCACTGATCAGAAACTGACCATCTCAGATTTCCAGCCTTCAGATCTGTGAGAAAATAAATTTCTGCCTATGAAATACCCAGTTTATGGTATTTTGTATGGCAACCTGGGATGATTACAAAGGGGGAAACAGCAGCCATGTACAAGTCACACAGAAGCCACAGGTCTGGAGTGTTGGAATGCAGCCAGCAAAGTTCTCATCCTTCCCCAGTCAAGATTGCTTTTTCTTGTTGTGTCAGTCAGCATGAGAAACATTATGCTACAGTGACAACCCCAAAATCTCAGTGGCTGACAAAGTCACTCTATCCCAGGGTGCCAGAGGCTCCATCTCAACATGTGCTTTTATGATCATAAAGACAGCCAGGCACGGTGGCTCTTGCCGGTAATCCCAACATTTTGGGAGGCCGAGGCGGGTGGATCACCTGAGGTCAGGAGTTTGAGACCAGCCTGGCCAACGTGGTGAGATCCTGTCTCTTCTAAAAAAACAAAAATTAGCCAAGTGCGGTGGCATGTGCCTATGATCCCAGCTACTCAGGAGGCTGAGACAGGAGAATCACTTGAACCCAGGAGGCGGGGGTTGCATTGAGCCAAAATGGTACCACTGTACTCCAGCCTGGGCAACAGAGCAAGACTCCATCTCAAAAAAAAAAAAAAAAAAGACTGTAGGACAAGGAGAGAGGATGTGATGACTCATGAACTGGCCCTTAAAGCATTTTCCCAGAAGCGTATACATCTGTTCACATTTCACTGGCCAGAGAAAATCACGTGGCCATGCCTGGAATCATGATGGGCAGGAAAATGCACTCTTAACTATGTGCACAACGGAGAAGAGGAAACAGGTCAATGGGCCACACTGATGACTCTCCTCCGGGAGTGTAGTGTTGGGGATGGCCTGACAATCACAGTGACACACTACGGTCAACATGAAGGGATTCAGGAGGTATACTATGGGACAGAAGAGGCCTAGACTAATTTCCCCAACCCCTGGGGTACCACAGAGAATACAAAAGCGTGTTACATGTTTTCCAGGAATTTTCAGTGGGATGACTGTGAAAACATACACATGAAAATAAGTACTAAAAAGCCAAGAGTAATAAAACATCAAAATGAGTGATGAGAAAATACAGTGAATTATGCAGTTTCATAGAAGATGGAGATTACTCTGCCATAAAATCATTAAGAAAAATTCCATAGATGAGATAAAGGTTTAAATATACACGCAAGCTTAGATACAGTAAGAGAAGGAAGAGGGCTGGGCACGGTGGCTCACGCCTGTAATCTCAGCACTTTGGGAGGCCAAGGTGGGAAGATCACTTGAGCCCAGGAGTTCAAGACCAGATTGGGCAACATAGTGAGACCCCATCTCAAAAAGGAAACAAAAAAGTAGAGGATTCAAGTCAGGAAAATGGCAGGAGGAAAGGATTGGAGAGTGAATTTGGGGGTATGTTCAAAAGGCAAAAAGGAGACAAGCCAAACTGAATCAGAAGTTTCTTTGTAGGAATAACAGACTTTGAATTTTTGCTTTATAATCTTTGAAGGTCATGTCTGTGTGTCTTTGTTTAAGTAGGCAGTGGTGTGCAGATGTTTGCATTTCAGAATAATTTATCTGGTATAAAGCATGTAGGGAAAGATGAAATAAACCAGAAAAAAGGAGTCAATTTATTACTATACAATAGCCTATGTGATGAGTACCTGGAAATGAATGTTCATTATGGGAACTAAAAATAAAGTAGGATAACTAAAAAAAATTTAAGATGAATCAGTGGGTTTACTTTAGGACTGGTGTGTTCCATGAAACGAGGGGGGAAAAAAGCAAAGATGAGGTCAAGGTTTAAAATGTAAGTGATCCTCACTAAATTAGGAAGGAGATCAAGGGAAAACACAAATCTCTCCACATTCTAAGACAGCATCTAAAAAATCATCTTGTTAAGATTATAACGGGAATTTCGGTTACCAAACTAACAGGATGGAAAGGTCTGCTTATTTAAATGATCAAATCTTACAAGAATGCATCAATTACTAAGGTAACTTTGAGCAGACATTTGATTTCATTTATTTTCAGAAGCATGGGTCTACATTTATATCGTGAAATTACCTTCTAACTGAAAATATTCATTCAAAGCTTTCTGGTTTTATCAGAAAAAAATTTTTTCAGTAGCATGGTCACATATGCAATATATCCTGAAGATTTATATCCTCCTTGAACTTATAGTCCAGAGCAAATATTTAAGTAATCCAAATAAAACACAATCAGAAGGTTAACGCATAGAAATATGTTTGTATATCAAATTCACTTTCCGAATAAATTTCATTTGTTTTAACTCTTTCAGACGGAAAATTGATGGAAACATCAGTATTCTTCAGTGGTATAATCTAAAACAAGATATCCTTTTAAAATGCTCTTTGCAATAATTTTTCCATTGCAAAGAGCAGCAATCACAAGTGTAGCAACTACTTCTGTCACTCAGTAATTTTGGCAAGCAGTATCAGCATTCTCTGAATAAAAAGAATTAATCTAAGTCATTAGATCATAGTTCTATATTCTCTTTTATCTGAGCCTTTATTCATTGTGCTATCTCATTGGAATTCATCTCTACTTGGTTAACAATCCACATTCTACCCTGCTACTTAAGGGCCTGCTCTAATATCATTTCCCTTTTTCTGAAATTTTATTGTACTTGCTGTCTTCATACTTAATGTAGACTTGTCATTTTCTATGCTTATTACTTGTTTTCTTTTCACTAGCAACTGTGGAAAAATCTTCCTCCAGGAAAGAGGAGCAAACTAAATGACATTTCTTCTAGGCAGTTCCAAATAGACCCAGAAGGTGGGACATTTTGCCGTTCAACTGGCCATGGTAGATGCTCAAATACACACTGTCTCTTCAACGAGACAATATGAAGAAAAATACTCGGCTATATGAAATAGTGTCTATGATATATAACAGGTGCATTTTGTGGTCCTGGGTATGAACCTTATCTGGACAAGTCAGGAATAAAGGATTTTTTCAGGAGAAAGATGAGAAGAAAACTTATGGACAGGAAAAGTTGGATATTGCTCACTTAAAGAAGTAACTAACAGGCCAACACATGCAGTATGATCTCCTAGAAAAAGAGATTTGGAAGGATAAACGCTAAGAATGTAATAGTTATAATCAATGGGTGATAGGTCTTTTCATTATCTTATTTTTGTTTTCTCTCCTTTTTCTTACATTCTACAAACTACCCATTCTGCTTCTATAATAATAAAAGGTTTTTAAATTTTTTTTTAATTCTTATTTTTTTAGAAACAAGATCTTGCTATGTTGCCTAGGCTGATCTCAAACTCCTGGGCTCAAGTGATCCTCCTGCCTCAGCCTCCCAAAGTGCTGGGATTATAGGCATGAACCACCACACACTGCCAGAGGTTATTATTTTTAAGAGAGAGAAAAATCCCTGTATTCCCAGCTCTCCTATCCCTGGCCCATATCTGCTCACACTCCCTTATTACATGTTAATTACACCACAGAGCCCAACCAGGGAGCTGGGAGAAATCCTAGGTATTTCACTTTCCCTCACCCACTGCAGATTTTACCACCTAAATATTTCTCCAATTTGTTCATTTCTTTTCTCTCCTACCATTGACTTTCATCCAAGCTTATTACCTTTCACTGAGCGTGAAGAGTTTGTTTTCCAGCCAATCTCCCTGCCTCTCATCAGGTTCTCTTCTCCACCAGAGTGAGCTAAAATGGCAACATCATTCTCTTGCTTAAAATCCCTCAGTGACTCACCATAAGATATGGTCCATGCTCAGTATGGATGGACTGGAGATCTCTTAGGACCCTGCCCATGAGGATGTCTTTCATCATCCCTTGCTCCACTCGGTCCTAAGTTCTAGCATTACTGAGCTCCACGTAGCTCCCAGCACACTTTACGCCCTGCTCTTTTTTCCCATGTGTTTCCCTATGCATAGAAAACCCACCTCTCTCTCCTTTGAATGTCCTCTTCTTTCCCTTACCTACAGATGGCAAATTCCTATAATCCCTCAAGTATTATTTCTCCAGCAACCCTTTCCTGACAGGCCCTGGCACTCGGGCTGAGTGTCCCTCTTTATGTGTTTGAGGTACTGTGAAGACTTCAGCTCTTGCAGTTACCATTGGCCCTGTTGTATGGAAATCATCTGCTGATGTGTCTATGTCTGTCATTCAACTAGAGGTTATTCCCAACAGAGACCATGAAGCATCTTATTCACAGACATGGCAGGTGCACAACACACATTTCAAAAGCTGACATGGGCCAGATGCAGTGGCTCACGCCTGTAATCCTAACACTTTGAGAGGCTGAGGCGGGAGGATCACGTGAGGCCAGGAGTTTGAGACCAGCTTGGGCAACATAGTGAGACCCTATCTCTACAAAAATAAGAAAAATTTAGAAAAGCATGGTGACATGTGCCTGTGGTCCCAGCTACTCAGGAGGCTGAGGTGGGGGAATCACTTGAGCCCAGGAGTTCAGAGCTGCAATGAGCTATGACTGCGCCACTGCACCTCATTCAGCCTGGGCAACAGAGCAAGACAATATCTCAAAAAAAACCTAAGTTGTGTGACTGATCAGTGAGCTCCTTCGGCAGTGAGTTTCCTTAGTCTTCCGCCAGCTGCCACCTTGTCCCAGAGCATGCCCAAAAAGTTGCACCAGGGCTGCAGACAGGAAACTTGTACTTGGAAAGAATAATGCCCACTGAGAGATGAAAAGGGCCATCTCTGTGTTTTGCTGGATTGTGAAGTGACTGGAAAGCCATCAGCCTCCTGCATTCCAGATGCCTGCCTGAGCCAACTCCTGGGATGTGGTTGTGTCCACCTGACTTCCTACCCGCCAGACCCTTTTCTCCTTCTTGCCATAGATAGACACAGATTCTCTATAGCTTTCCAAAAGTTATCTACCCTAGAACTTGACCCACTTTATTCAAACTTCCTATGCTCTAGTTTAGTCCCTAAGATGGTCTCTGGGACAGCACAGAGCCAGTTGGCCAGTTGCTCCCCTGCTTTTGCCTAAGCATCGCTAAGACGGTAAGCCTTCAATATCCAACTGTGTACATCATAAGCTCTCCAAGGACAGGGCCTCAGCTTTTCTACGTCTTTGTCTTCCTAACCCCTCTTAGCTCAGGGCTTTGCATGTAGTAAGCGCTCAGCCCATCTTTGTGGATTCAATCACTTCCTGAATATTTTTTTCAAGCCACTCATAATTTCATGCTTTATCTGCTAACAGTATTTTTAACTTTTCAAGAATAGCACTAAGTCTATTCGTTGGTTAATGTCTTTCACCATATCTCCATCTTCAGATGGTTTTATTTTTATTATTTTTTGTTTGTTTGTTTGTTTTTGAGACCGAGTCTCACTCTGTCACCCAGGCTGGAGTGCAGTGGCATAATGTCAGCTCACTGCCACCTCCGTCTCCTGGGTTCAGGCAATTCTCCTGTCTCAGCCTCCCAAGTAGCTGGGATTACAGGCACCCGCCACCATGCCCGGCTAATTTTTGTATTTTTAGTAGAGACAGCGTTTCACCATGATGGCCAGGCTGGTCTTAAACTCCTGACCTCAGGTGATCCATGAACCTCAGCCTCCCAAAGTGCTGGGATTACAGGTGTGAGCTGCCATGCCCAACCTTGGAGGGTTTTAAGGTCTACTCCCCAATCCTCTTCATCTACATAATCTCCATTAATTCTTCTCTGATTTATCTCTTAGTATTTGGAGCACATTTTAAAGCAACTTTTGTAAAAATCACACTGGGATCATCTATATTCCAGAAATAAGCATATTTGATTTTTTAAATTGCCTTCTACTAGATTATTAAATTCTTTTTTTTCTCTGCCAAGTTCTCTAGATGTTGCTTCAATATCTCACGTTCCACTGTTGGAGAGGAGACATCTCAAGCTAAGCTGGCTTTAGTTCTTGCGGTGGTAATATCTTCCTAAGCCTTCCCTTCTCCTCCCTCGTGGAATGATAGACTGAGTGTCAGCCATGTGGCCAGACTGGGGCCTGGATTTCCCAGGCCAGAGTCCACTGAGTGCTGGTTTAACATTGAAATGCTGAGAAGACAGACTAGGAGCACCTGGAGAGAGAAAGTAGGGGCCCAGGCTGGAGTCCAGAAGCCAAATGTCTCAAAGTTCGGAAGAGGAAAACGTGGAAAAGCAGGGCAAAATCTGGCCCACCACCCACCCTGGCAGGGTTAGGAAGGAATCCTCGTCCTTTATTTCCTGAACCAGCGGGTACATGAGACAAAAGTGGAGGAGCCATCCTCAATTCAAGGGCTGGAGTTAGAGAGATTAAGATCCTCTTTAAATTTAAACATTTAACTATAATACTGCTGTGGTTTGGTTTGTCCCTACCAAAACTCATATTGAAATTTGATCCCTAATGTGGCAGTGTTGGGAGGTGTTTGAGTCATGGGGACTTATCCCTCAATAATGGATCAATGTCCACTAATGCCCTCCTGCTGGGATGAGTTCTTACAGGAGTGGATTGGTTCCCATGAGAGCAGATTGTTAATGAGTCTGGCTTCCTCGGTTTCACTCTCCTGCTCACTCTCTTGACACAGTATCTCTCTGCTCACTCCGGTTTCCTTTCCACTGTCCACTGTGAGTGGAAACAGCCAGAGGCTCTTACCAGATGTAGAGGCGCGGTCTTGAACTTTCCAGTCACCAGACTCATAAGCTAAAAAGCCTTTTTATTCTTTATAAACTACTCAGTCTCAGGTATTGTTATAGCAATACAAAATATACTAAGACAAATAGATACTTTGTTTTTTCATTCTTTGCGACATGTGGTATATTTTCTCTTTTTCTATTCCTTATTTCTGCCCTGCTCATGATTACCCATCTCAAGCCTTTGTTCTTGCATTTGTTTTAGATTTAAATTTTAAATGTTTTTAGATTTATAAAAGATTTATTTCTCTCTTCACTTTCATTTATCATTTCTGATTATTTGGTCTGTTTACTTTTTTAATAACAATAGTTTACAGATTGGCAGCACTCCATAATCTATTTTTAAATCTGCCTCTTTATTAAAAATATTTGCTTCAGAATGCAACAAAAACAAAAATAGATGGGACCTAATTAAACGAAAAAGCTTCTGCACAGCAAAAGAAATAATCAGCAGAGTAAATAGACAACCCACAGAGTAGGAGAAAATATTTGCAAACTATGCATCTAACAAAGGACTAATATCCAGAATCTACAAGGAACTCAAACAAATCAGCAAGAAAGAAACCAAATAATCACATCAAAAAGGTGGCTGAGGACATAAATAGACAATTCTCAAAAGAAGATACACAAATGACCAACAAACACATGAAAAAATGCTCAACATCACTAATTATCAGGGAAATGCAAATCAAAATCACAATGAGATATCACCTTACTCCTGCAAGAATGGCCATAATTTTTAAAAAATCAAAAAATAACAGTTGTTGGCAGGGAGGTGGTGAAAAGAGAACACTTTTACACTGCTGGTAGAAATGTAAACTAGTACAACCACTATGGAAAACAGTATAGAGATTCCTTAAAGAACTAAAAGTAGAACTATTTGATACAACAATCCCACTACTGGATATCTACCCAGTGGAAAATAAGTCATTATATGAAAAAGAAACTTGCCGGTATGGTGGCTCATACCTGTAATCCCAGCACTTTGGGAGGCCGAGGAGGGCAGATCACTTGAGGTCAGGAGATCAAGACCAGCCTGGCCAACATGGTGAAATTCAATCTCTACTAAAAATACAAAAAATTAGCCACACATGGTAGCACATGTCTGTAATCCCAACTACTTGGGAGGCTGAGGCAGGAAAATGGCTTGAATCCAGGAGATGGAGGTTGCAGTGAGCTGAGATTGCACCATTGCACTCCTGCCTGGGTGACAGAGCAAGACTTCGTCTCATCAAAAAAAAAAAGAAAAAGAAACTTGCACACTCATGCTAATAGCAGCACAATTCACAATTGCAAAATTATGGGACCAGCCTAAATGCCCATCAGCCAACAGCATATAAAGAAAATGTGTTATATATGATACCATGGAATACTACTCAGCCATAAAAAGGAACAAAATAGTGGCATTTGCAGAAAGCTGGATGGAGTTGGAGACTATTATTCTAAGTGAAGTAACTCAGGAATGAAAAACCAAACATTATATGTTCTCGCTTATAAGTGGGAGCTAAGCAAAGGATGCAAAGGCATAAGAATGATATAATGGGCTTTGGAGACTAGGGTAGGGGCGGGAAGGATGGGAGTGGGATGAAGGATAAAAGACTACACATTAGGTACAGTGTGCACTGCTTGGGTGATGGATGCACCTAAACCTCAGAAATCACCGCTAAAGAACTTTTCCATGCACCAAACACCACCTGTTCTCCCCAAACTATTGAAATTTTAAAAGCAAACAGTAGAGCAGGTAATTACATATAAAAACAATATAAAACAAACAAAATACCGAAACAGTCTACATCCTAGGATTGTTATGAAGATTTATTGAAATAATGTATATGAAGTGCTCCAAGCCAGGCATATAGTAAGTACTCAATAAATACTGTTTTTAATGTAAATAAATAAGTACAGTATTTACTTCAGAAGAAAACACAGCAAAATATTCGTGTGACTTTGAGTTAGTGCAAAGATTTTTTAGATAGCGGATAAAAAGCACAAACTGTAAAGGAAAAAAACCTGTTAAATTGAACTCCATCAAAATTAATAATGTTTGCTTCTTGAAAAATACCATTAAAAAATGAAAAGACGTCACTTTGGGAGGCCAAGGTGGGCAGATCACTTAAGGCCAGGAGTTTGAGACCAACCTGGTCAAGATGGTGAAACCCCCTCTCTACTAAAACTACAAAACTTAGCTGGGTGTGGTGACACATGCCTGTAATCCCAGCTACTCAGGAGGCTGAGGCATGAGAATCACTTGAACCCAGGAGGCAGATGTTGCAGTGAGCTGAGATGGCACCATAGTGAGCTGAGGGTGCACTCCAGCCTGAGTGGCAGAGCAAGACCCTGTCTCAAAAATAGAAAATAAAAAAAGAAAAGACAAGCCATGGATTAGGCATCTGTATTTATATATGAATATAAAATAAACATAGATATGACAAAAGATTTGTACCCAGAATATAAAAAGAACTCTTAAAACTCAGTAAGAATACCAATAATCCAATTGGAAAAACTGGGCAAAAAAGTTTTGACTACACATTTACGAAATAAGAATAAATAAATGACCAAAAAGCACACAGAAAGATGTTTATTTAATATCATCAGTCAGTAGAGAAATACAGATTAAATCTAAAATTAGACACCACAATGTATTCATTAAAATGGCTAAAATTAAAATAATACCAAGTGGACAGGAGGATGTGGTGTGACTGGAACCCCCATCTATTGCTGGTAAGAATGTAAAATGCTACAAACCTTTGGAAAAACAGTTTGACAGTTTATTTAAAGGTTAAATATGCATTTACCATATGTACGTACCAATATACCAATGTACCAACTTTTTCATCCCTGGATACCTACCCAAAAGAAATGGAAACATATGTTCACATAAAGACTTTCATGTGAATGCTCACAGTAGCATTATTCATAATAACCTCCAAAATGGAAACAACCCAAATGCTTACCTATGAATAAACAAAATGTGGTGTATCCATAAAGGGACCCAGCAATAAAAAGAAATGAACTACTAAAATGAACAACATGAATGAATCGCAAAAACACTTCTGCTAAGTGAAAGAAGCCAGACCCTAAAGAGTATATACTGTACAATTTCATTGATAAACACTTCTATAAAAGCAAAACTAGTGACAGAAAGCAGATTCGTAGTTTCCTTGGGCTAAGGACTGAAGTGGGGGTATAGACTTACTGCAGAGGGGCTCAAGGGAAGGTGTGGGAGTGATACACGTGTTGGAAACCTTCTTGTGATTGCAGTTGCACAACTGTGTGCATTGACCAAAACTCATCCAACTGTATGCCTAAAATGGACAATTGTAAATGACTTAGACCTCAATGAAGAAAAAAAAAAATTCCTTCACAATCTAAATCATTTTCTTAAGCTAGTTATCTACACACGGTAGAGTTTTCTACAGTGTTAAGTCTGCTTTTTATTGCTTTTGATTAAACTTTTATCTCTCTCTGTGTGTGTGTGTGTGTGTGTGTGTGTGTGTGTGTGTGTGTGTGTGTGTGTGTGTGTATTCCAAATATCCTCTTTCATTGAGAACTAAAAGCATTAACTACATTATTCTTCTGTTTCATGAGCAAGTCTATGTCATGGGGGGGAAATTTTTCTCTAAGCATTTATAAATTTACTGGAGAATTTTTCCAGAATTCCATTTGTTTTCTCTTTTCTCATTCTAGAACTTGTGTTGCTCTTTGATAACTATGAGAGGCTCTCTCCAAAGCCTGCAAGTTTGGAAGGAAAGGCTGAGGGCGCATGGAGAAGCAGGTCTGTGGAGCTTGGGGCCGAAGAATACCAAGCAGAAAGCAGGCCCAGGCTGGAGGTTGGGACACCACTCACCTGAAAATGGACAGCAGGACTCCTCCGAGTGTGGCCGAAGAACAGCCAAGCAGGGCAGTGCTTTTCAAGACTTGTCACCATGCTCACAGAACAGAGATTGGAGCTGGTCAAGGTGAGCTTGGGCTAGGGGGAGGAGAGGGAAGACAGAGGCAAGGGAGGGTGCCAACGCGTCAGGGGCTGCCTTTAATTTCCTGGGACAGCAGAGGATTGGAGACATGCCTATATAATCTGGAACACTTTCAGTTCTTCTGCTTCTCACAGTGGCTACTAGATATTCTTTCCTTTCCGGATGGACACATCAAAGGCTGGGAGAGAAGGCTTCTGCTCTTCCCATGCCTTGACCCCTCTTCTAAGTACTCCAAGTACTCTCTGTTGGAGCTCCTGAAATCCCTAAGTAGGATGAGTTCCTTGATGAGATCCCAAAGTGCATATGTGCTTAAGGAGACTTGTTTTTTCAAAGAAAAAAACAACAGTGTGAACAATGTCCTTACATCACTAAAAAATTTTTTCCTGTGGTTCTCTTCATGTGGGCAATATATTCCTAACAAAGAGGTAATGAAATAACTAATTTTCTGAGTTGCATCTTAGGAGCATCTGCTATTAGAACTGGCCTGCTAAAATCTCATTCTTGCCTTCTAAATTCTATCTTCATCTCCATTCCTGCCTTCTTTCTCATTTCTTACACAAGTAATTGTACCAGGACGCACCCCGGTACAGGTGCATGCATTGCAATGTTCTGCTCTGGAGGACAGAGACCACGTTAAAGGGCATCTGTGTGTTTTCAATGCATCTGGTCCCTTTAGTGACCATTCCTGAGCTATTGCTAAGTTTCATTTAATTGAGCTGGAGTCATCATTTGGGAAAGGCAGCGAGGCCGACAAGAATACGAAAGCCTCTCAATAAACCTTCACATGTAGGTGGGAAGGGAGAAATAGGAATGTATTAGAAGAAGGTAATTTCAGAAAGTAGGCGGGAACAAAGGACTCGCAGAACAAACAGGCTCCAAGAGAGTCTTATGTACGAAGCAGCACCCGCTGATGACTGCAGAAATGAAGAGATGGTTATTATCTGAAGACTCCAATAGACTGGCATATTGTTCTGGCCCAGTGCCAGGCGCACGTGATGATCTGGCTAGGATTATCAGAGCTCTTCTGTTAAAGCTCAGATCACATGTGTGCTGAGAATGTGTTCTTTCTCTGGGTTTGAGGTGACAGACAGCCATATCACATGCCATCCCTTTTTCCATCCTGATTCCAGCCAGGCAGAAAACCAAATCCTCACCCAGTCTGTCTCCGCCATGTGGTTTCCCTAGCCAGCTGAACAAAATATTTTCAGAATGTGGAATGTAAACAAAGTTCCTACTGTTAGCAATTCTGTGTCATTTACTTGTGGTTTATTTTATTTTACTTTAAGTCACATTTAAATTCAAAAGATTGCCAGGCTGCATGATGCATGTAAACAAATCAGAAATATAGATTAGAATTGCAACTGATTAGTTAGCTGTGAACGTGTCTGTTCAAATGGAAGAAGGGAGAGGAAAATCTATTATGCTCCTGGGATATTGCTTCTCCAAAGGAAATTCAATTGTGAGAAGGGCTTTAAAAGCAATGACTTCCATCATTTGTGTTTTCTACACACTGGTTACTGTAAAAGCTAATAGAATACCTAGGCGGAATTTCTGCCTGGGCTCACATGACACAGCTTCACAAGGAAACACAGGGAGCCACTGTAAGAGAGAAAAGGAAGACCTGCAAATATACCTCAGCAGACGGTGACCACAAAATAGGTGTCCCTCACACTATCGGAGATGTTTTTCAAGAAAATTCAATTTTCCAGGTTTATTATTTTTGATTGTTTAAAAGTGTATGTCTACAATGCCTGATACTGAACAATAAAGGTTGTACGAACCTTCTGATATTCACTAAGAATCCGAATCAAAGCCGGGCACGGTGGCTCACGCCTGCAGTCTCAGCACTTAGGGAGGCCGAGGCAAGCAGATTGCTTGAGCCTCTTAGTTAGAGACCAGACTGGACAATGTAATAAGACCCTGTCTCTACAAAAAATAAGAAAAGAAAATTAGCCAGGAGTGGTGGCATGCACTTGTAGTACCAGCTACTCAGGAGGCTGAGGTGAGAGGATCACTTGAGCCCAGGAAGTCAAGGCTGCAGTGAACTATGATCACGCCACTGCACTCTATCGTGGATGACAAAGTGAGATCTAGTCTCGAAAAAGAAAAAAAAAAAAGGAATCCAAATCAAGACTTGCCTTTGTTTATACATTTCGTCTAAAATATCCTCTGTCTTCCAAATCAATAGGGAGCCAAAGTGGGCATAACAACTTTACTATTAGATAATATTAGTAAAATATTTACCCACAGGCCTACACGAGTAATGTTTTCCTAGCACGGTGCCATGAACTACACATTTTCTAAAATCTTGTTGACACTTTAATTACACCATCCACCTTGTTCATATTATTTGGAAGCTGGTAAGCTAATGTGAAAATTAACTGAATGATACATTTCTTTGAGTTTTCTTGGTATCTTCTGAATTGTGGTCAAGTAGCAGTCCTAGGATCCTAGATGAGTCAGGCAGCAGCAGATGCAGACGCCGGTGAACTCACTGCATTTCATCTTCACTCAAAAGTAATGGTTCCCAGCTCACCCGAAGGGTCTTATTACACTTTCTCAAGTTATACCAGCTGTATCTTGATTCACAAAAGAATCTTCCTCAGAATAAAGCCCCATGGAAAAAGGTTATGTGCCCTACAAGATTAGGCACCTGGAGGATTGGAAGAACAATTACCTTGAACCACACATTATTTGGATCATTTGGCAAAAGGAAAAGCAACTTCCTCTAATGGGTGAGATTCGTTTTCATCCAGAAGGAGAAATAGATAGCTCAAGAATGGGAACTTAAGTCATGCGAGAGATAAGAGAGAGGATAATCTGTGTTTTGAGATCCAGTGGCTCTGCAGATAGATTTTGGTTCCAAGCCTGAGCATTCTGACAAAGAAGAGTGAAACTTCATTCTTAAAGCCCTGGAGCCAAATAGAACATTCCTACAGGGTGACAAACAGAAGTTTAATCTTCCCATATATTTCTGGTTTCTTTTATAAACAAAAATTTCAACTCAATCTTTCATTAATTTGTTCTGAAAACAAATCATTTATGATCAGTCATGGCATATTTATTGTCAATCTTGTTGAGTTACTGTACTACATTTGTCTATGTTTTCTGTGTCCAGAATCTCCTGTTTTTAGCTGTATGCCCCCCTTTTTATTTCTTATAGTACATGCATGAACAATATGGAAGTCTGACTTTAATTAGACATTCACTTGCAAGCCACATCTTGAACGTTTCCATGAGCACTGTTTTCATTGTGAATAATTCTTACTGAAAGAAGAGTCTTGCTTAGATCTAACTTGAATCTCCTTGATCTAAAATTAAAACCGTGCTTGTCTATTTTATTATGAGGAGAAACGTTCATGCTTCCTACTTACAATTTCAACTTGGCTCATAGAAGAAGTGGCAACTACCTACACCCCATCAAAGAGTTTTGGGAAGGGATATTGAAGAGCTTGACATCCATTTGACTGCCTTTCACACATGATGAAGTGTCTCTACGATCTGTTTTGCCCAAATTCTTCACTTCCTGATGGACTAGAAGAAACCATGTTCTTTGCTGCTTCCTGTCCCCTAAGTGTGACAATGTGCAGTAAAACCTACTTGGTACTCCTCCCCCAAGGGTATTCTAGGGACTGGAAATATTAAAAAAAAAAGAAAAGAAAAGAAAATGGTGGGCCAGGAGCCCTACTTTGGCCCCCAGTTGGAATTATGTATCTCTAGCATTTTTCCTGCACTGGAGATTTTAAAAAGTGGGAGAGAAGATTTGTTGATCTGGCCATTTTATGAAATGTGCCTGTTGGTCCCCATAAGCTAAGTCTGCATTGAATGCATCCATCAGAGGTTGAAGAAGGTAGATGTCACAGGCTCCAACATCTAACATCGATATATTCTTGGAGAGATTATTGTTCTTATAATTATTCTACGTGCAAAGTAAGGCTGTCTGTAGCAGTTAGCCCTCAACGAAATCTTGACTGTGCACCCATGGTGTAAGGCACTTTGTGAGATCCTAAAGAGAACAAGCCTGACTGGGCGTGGTGGCTCACGTCTGTAATCCCAGCACTTTGGGAGGCCGAGGCGGGAGGATCACCTGAGGTCAGGAGTTCGAGACCAGCCTGGCCAACGTGGTGAAACCCTGTCTCTACTAAAAATTTAAAAAAATAGCCAGACATGGTGGTGGGCACCTATAATACCAACTAATCTGGAAGCTGAGGCAGGAAAATTGTTTGAACCTGGGAGGTGGAGGTTGCAGTGAGCCGAGATTGTGCCACTGCATTCCAGCCTGGGCAACAAGGCAACAAGAGCAAAACTCCATCTCAAGAAAACAAACAAACAAAAGAAACAAGCTCTGGTCTCTAGCCCCAAGATGTATCTCCGCTGATTCAAGCAACTTTACTATTTTCCTTAGGCATTAGTTTAGAAGATATTTATAATTTGATCGCTTCCCTTGTGGATATTTCTAGTTTCTAAAACATGATTCTGAGCGTGCACAGAGAATTCCGCTAGGGTCTCATCAAAATGAAATACGACTTCCTGATCTTGCAGAGTCAAAACTTTCCGGTTGTGTTAAAATTTAAAAATAGCTTCTTTCTCTAAACAACAGGCCCCTCTTTGGCTGTTAGTATAGCATCTGTGAGTAGATAATGCTCTCCGCCATTCTCACACTTCTAGAGCCATCCAGCTGGGAACTGCTCTCCCTGACTCAAACACAGATGGGTCGTGCATCTTACCACTTGAGCCATCTATTTTGCTATTTAGTTAAAGAACAGCACACAGGTCCAGGGCAGAGCTATTGAAGAAGTTAGATTCAATGTTACTGGCTGGTTCACATTGTAGTGCTTTATAGAATTTGGGGTATTACAATGTCTCCAGGGTTTATTTTTTTTCAATTTTTGGTAAAATGGCTTGAAGTTATATTGATAGCACATTATGATACTACTCTGTCCCAGCTCCCTAAAGTGTTTTTCTGTTAATTTGGTTTTCTACTTCTTCTATTAGTTCATCAGTGGGTAGTATTCTCTCGAGCTGAATATGATAAAGTGTTCAAGGTGAATGTAGAAAAATTACCTTTCTGTCTCAATAGGAACTGACACCCCCTTGAAAATCTATCAAGGAACTCATAAATAAGATCCATCTTTTAAAACTTGAGACAGAACATATACCATTCACATAGTATTTAAATTAATAAAAGAATACAGGCTGGGCACGGTGGCTCACACCTGTATTCCCAGCACTTCAGGAGGCCGAGGTAGGCAGATTGCTTGAGCCCAGCAGTTAAGACCAGCCTGGGCAACATGGCAAGATCCTATCTCTACAGAAAATATAAAAATTAGTCAGGCATGGTGACACACACCTGTAGTTCCAGCTACTCAGGAAGCTGAAGTGGGAGGATCACCTGAGCTTGGGGAAGTTGAGGCTGCAGTAAGCTGTAATTGCACCACTGCACTCCAGCCTGGGTGACAGAGTGAGACTCTGTCTTAAAAAAAAAAAGAGAGAGGCCGGGCGCGGTGGCTCAAGCCTGTAATCCCAGCACTTTGGGAGGCCGAGGCGGGCAGATCACAAGGTCAGGAGATCGAGACCACAGGGAAACCCCGTCTCTACTAAAAATACAAAAAATTAGCCGGGCCCGGTGGCGGGCGCCTGTAGTCCCAGCTACTCAGGAGGCTGAGGCAGGAGAATGGCGGGAACCCGGGAGGCGGAGCTTGCAGTGAGCCAAGATCGCGCCACTGTACTCCAGCCTGGGCAACAGCGTGAGACTCCGTCTCAAAAAAAAAAAAAAAAAAAAAGAGAGAGAGAGAGAGAGAAAAAAGAGGGATAGTATATTTGATTTCATAAAAACAACCAATAGTCTGGGTTTGGCAGCTCATGCCTGTAATCCCAGTGCTTTGGGAGGCCAGGCAGAAGGCTCACTTGAGGCCAACAGTTCGAGGTTACAGGGAGCTGGGATCATGCCACTGCATGCAAGCCTAAGTGACAGAGCGAGACCCTATCTGTAAATTAAAAAAATAATAATAATCAAAATGTAAGCATTCATTCTATATTACGGACTATTTAAAAGACCCAGAGAGTGGAAGATAGAAAAGGACAAATTACAGGGAAGACCAGGTGGTGAAAGAGATACAGAGAAATCCACACAAAGACAGGGAAAAGAGAGAAAGATAAGCTCAGATAAGCCAGGAACATAAAGCATAACAGCCCCAAACTATGGGGTTTTAATTTGTTGCTGCTAAACAATGAAACATTTGCACAACTAGAGCATAAGTGAAGAAATTATCCATGGGGACGTCATGCTAAAAATAGATAGTTGAGAAAGAACCTGAGGGCCAATATTCTCCCACTCCTGATTTAAAGAAAGAAATATTAGAAAACAGAACAACTGAGTGTGCATTATTTAGGGATGAGGATCATTTTAGACAGGAGTATCCAATAGGAGTTTGAAAGGGAAAAGAGTTAAGTCACAAGAAACAAGGGTGTTCCTTTAAGCTGGTTTCTATACACCATATAATCAGCCTTTCCTATGAATCTGAAGATACACAATCTAAATGTAGCAGAAAACCCTTCAGTGAAAACACAACAGTGATGCTAGCTAATCCAGAGTCCTCCCCCACCCCACCAGTGAGCCTCCCCATGTCACTCTGGTTCCCTGATAGAGTGACTCCTGGAGCCCCAGGCTCTCCTTTTTGTAGACATCAGTGTTGCTATGGTGAGATGAGATACAGAAGGTGCTGGAGCCAATTCACACTGACTTGTGAGAACCATGTATCAGTCCATTTTCATGTTGCCAATAAAGACATTCCCGAGACTGGGCAATTTACAAAAGAAAGAGGTTTAATTGGACTTACAGTTCCACATGGCCGGGGAAGCCTCATAATCATGGCAGAAGGCAAGAAGGAGCAAGACCCATCTTACGTGGATGGCAGCAAGCAAAGAGAGAATAAGGAAGACACAAAAGCAGAAACCCCGGAGAAAACCATCAGATCTCGTAGACTTATTCACTATCATGAGGACAGTATGGGGGAAACCGCCACCATGATTCAATTATCTCCTACCAGGTCCCTCCCACAACATATAGGAATTATGGAACTACAATTCAAGATGAGATTTGGATGGGGACACAGCCAAACCATGTCAAACCAATTATTAAATGTACCAGAATTTGGAGAACTAGCTGTTAAACCACCATTATTAAAAATTAAATTGGACCAGGCACAGTGGCTCATGCCTGTAATCTCAGCACTTTGGGAGGCCATGGTGAGTGGATCGCTTTAAGCTCAGTAGTTCGAGAGCAGCCTGGTCAACATGGCCAAACCCTGTCTCTACAAAAAAACACAAAAATTAGCTGGGCATGGTGGCACACACCTGTGGTCCTAGCTACTCAGGAGACAGAGGCTGGACAATTTCTTGAACCTAAGAGGTGGAGGTTGCAGTGAGCCAAGATTGTGTCGCTGCACTCCAGCCTTGGCAACAAAGTGAGACCCTGTCTCAAAAAAAGAAAAAAAAAAAACTAAATTGCATAAATGTACAATTAAATAAATCATATTAATATCAAAGTTAATAAATATTCAGAATTCATCATTTCCTAGTTATTTTTCTACCTTTGACTACTACCGATGCTCTCATAGTTATTTACGTTTATTCTGTGGGTTCAGCGGAAATACTATACAATGATGACTTCCCATCTCCATATGAAGTAACATGATATTGGTAGCTTGAAATTAACCACAGTGGGAGTATTTACACCACAGAAATCAGCAAATGCTACACATCAGTGGTTTTTTCCCCCCACCCCACTTTTTTCATTTTAGAGACTGGGTCTTGCTCTGTCCCCCAGGCTGGAGTGCAGTGGTGCAATCATAGTTTACTGCAGCCTCAAACTTCTGGGCTCAAGCAATCCTCCTGCCTCAGCCTCCCAAGTAGCTGAGGCTACAGGCACTTGCCACCATGCCCAGCTAATTTTTTGTAAAGATGAGGTCTCGCTATGTAGTGCTTTTTAATTTCTGAGAGAACTAGAGGTTAAACGTTTACCAACACACCACCAAATGGAGGGGAGAAGCAACTGCCATTGTTTTTACTGCAAATGTAAAAGTTGCTGTTTTGTATGAAGATAGGAAAATAAAGAACAAAGAGGGAAAGATGGGAGTTACCAGTGTCCCAGGTGTGCATTAATTATTTTTCTACCATCCATTACATCATGTTTGCTACCAATCCTATTGGCCAAAACAAGTCACATGGCCAGCCCAGAGTGAACACAGGCAGTCATGAACACCTTGGGACCATTCTTGAAATCAACACATTGCCCAAAAAAAACAGAAATACTAACATCTTGATGTTTCTTTTATAGCATTTCTCCAATATCCTCTCTTCTGTTGAATAGAACAGCTGTGAACTTTGAAAAGGAAGAATAAAAATCAATGTGGTGTGTACATGTGCATGGGGGCACACGTGTGTGTGTGTGTGTGTGTTAGGGAGAGATGATTTCTAATAAGGAAACTACACAGAATGCTAATTTAAAATGGGCATAACAGAATAGGCACATCTTGCCAGCTATGTATATCATACATTCTTCCTGGGCACCTACTATGCTATCCCTCCATTTTTCTCCTTTCTTAAGTATTCAGCATTTAATTATGTCTCTGTAGAGTTACAGGTGACCAATAGATAGTTAGATAGGTAGGATAGACAGATAAATGGATGGATGGATAGCTAGACAGATAATTGTCCTGACATATAAAATATTTTCACTCAGTTTATTCAGATATAGTCTAAGATCTTAGGAAGTATTTGACTCTTGTTTTGTTTTGTTTTGTTTTAATTTTTAAAGACAGTTTCACTCTGTCACGCAGGCTGGAGTGCAGTGGTGCAATCATGGCTCACTGCAGCCTTGAACTCCTGAGCTCAAGCGATATTCCCACCTCAGCCTCCCAAGTAGCTGGGACCACAAGTGTGCACCACCATGCCCAGCAAATTTTTGTATTTTTTATAGAGATGGTGTTTCACCACATTGCCCAGGCTGGTATAGAACTCCTGGGTTCAAGAGATCTGCCAGCATCAACCTCCCAAAGTGCTGGGATTACAGAAATGAGCCATCACTCCCAGCCCCTCTTTCTTAAAGACTAAAAACTTAAAAGCTGTAGACCCAGTAAGTCACGTATCTATGTACCTCATGAGCGTTGGGCCCAAGAGAAAGTAACTACCTGCCCATGTGATGTATTTTGAAGGGTATTAGGAAAACCCCCTTACTGCCCAAATACTCATTCATTTCCCCAAAGCACAAGGTACGTGCTTAAGAAAACTTCAACTGAAACTTTTATCAAAGAGTTTTACAGCTATATATGTATATACACACATGTATATAATGCTATATGTATGTGTGTTTATGTATATATACATATGCACATACAGATACATATCTTGGCTGAATTCAGACCCAATAAAATGATGCATGAAATATGCACTTGGGTTGGGGCAAAATAGGTGAGTATCAGAAGCACAGAGAAAAAAACATTGAAAAGAGATTCAAAAAGATTATTTTAATATAACCTTTCCTTATTGTAAAATTTAGCTGAAGTTAATTTACAAGTTAACTGATAGTCTGTTAGCTGATAGTGATTTTCCTGGGATGCACATTGATGCCTGTGATATCCCCCATGTACCATGTGGGTGATGTCATTAATCATGGCCACCAAAAAGCACACTTAATTCTCAAGAGGCTGTAATTTCGTCCAGTTGTGTTTTAGAGCATTGAAGGGAGATCTGGTGTTCATCCCACTGTGGGTGAAAGTGCTGAATTAGCAGCTGCTAATTCAAGATATTCAGGATTATTATTTATTTCTAGCATTGCCTTTTTGCCACCACTACAATGGCCCTTTAAAAAAAAATAACAACTTGTGAACTTTGTTTTCTCCGTTTTAAAATCTTTACTTTGGGAGGCCGAGGCAGGAAGATTGCTTGAGCTCAGCAGTTTCAGATCAGCCTGGGCAAAACAGTGAGACCCCATCTCTACAAAATAAAAATCAGCCATGCGTGGTGACAGGCACCTATTCTCCCAGCTATTTGAAGGACTGAAATGGGAGGATTGTTTGTGCCCAGGAGTTTGAAGCTGCAGTGAGCCATGTTCGCATCACTGCACACCATCCTGGGCAACAGAGAAAGACTCTGTCTCAAAAAATAAATAAAATAAAAACTTTAGATTATCAAATAATCTTCTGATTCCTCAAAAGGTGAAGTTAGTGGCCCTATCCTAACTTTAGTCCATTTTCCTGATATCTGTCTTTTAAAAGACGTACCCCTTTCCATAAACTAGTATCACTTCTTACCTTACCATAGAAGAGAATGTAAATTCAAGTTTCTAGTGCAAAACACCTTTATTTTTCAAGACTGAAGCTAGAAAGTCCTTCCCTTAATAATGTCATCTGTATCTTTCCATTTTCTAATAAGAAAGAGAAAACAATTTTCTGGGTCTTTTTTTTTCTTGCATTTATTCTGAGTTAAAACTTATTTTATCTTTGAACTACTCATGAAGAAAAAGGCTGCTTAAGTCAAAAATGAGCAAAAATCCAAGGACATTCATGTGGCAGTATCTAAGATAAGAGTTTTCAGCAAGTTCATGAAAATCCACTTGCTTACAATTAATGTAAAAATATAAATACATAGCTGATGGGAATGTAAAATGATACAGCATCTTCGGAAAACAATTTGGCAGTTTCTTCAAAATATAAACAGACACTATATGATCCAGCAATTGCGCTCCTAGATATCAATCCAAAAGGAATCTAAACATACGTCTGTCCAAAGACTTGCACACATAGCAGCATTATCATGATAAAAAATTACAACCAATTCAAAAGTCCATCAGCTGTTATATTAAGCCATTCTTGCATTACTGTAAAGAAATACTTGAGACTGGGTAATTTATAAAGAAAAGAGGTTTCATTGGCTCATGGTTCTGCAAGCTATACAAGCATGGCACCAACATCACCTAGCTTCTGGGGAGGCCTCAGGGAGCTTTTACTCATGTTGGAACGTGAAGCGGGAGCAGGCAGTTCACTTGGTGAAAGCAAAAGCAAGAGAAAGACAGTGAGGGATGAGGCATCACACACTTTTAAAGGACCAGATCTCACAAAAACTCACTGCCATGAGAACAAATGGTGGTAAATCCATAAAATGAGCATTATTCAGCAATAAAATGGGGAGAAATACTGATACGTCCAACAACATAAACGAACCTCAAAAGCATTATGCCAAGCGAAAGGGCCAGATACATAAGGTCACATATCATATCATTCCACCTTTATGAAATGTCTAGAAAGGCAAAATCTATAGAGACAGAATGCACATCAGTAGCTACCTAGTGTTAGAGCTGGGAGTAAAAACCATCAGCAAATGGGCATGAGAGAAGCTTATGGATGACAGCAGTGTTCTAAAACTAAATTGTGGTGATGGCTGCAAAGTTTATGAATTTACTAAAGCTTTTCCAGCAGCAGAATGAAAGTGGGTGATCTGTATGCTATGTAAATTATGCCTCAATAAAGCTGTTTTTCAAAAGGGCATACATAGCATTCTCCATTAGTAAGTAGAAGGAAAAATAAGAAAACACATCAATATCTCTTTGCCTTTACAAAAAGAAGCACAAAAGGAAAGATAAACCAGAAAATCACAAAGTTGGCAATGTATAAAGGGAATGTGGCACTAGGAACTGGGGAGGAAGTGGCACTTGTACAAGTAGACTTTTCTGTACAGTTTTTCTTTTGGAAACATGACAACCTTCTATATAGTCAAAAAAATAATTAAGTTAATAAGAATGAGTTGAAGAAAATAAAATGAAGAGCAAACTGAAATCAACCCAATTAGATGACTAGTATAACCACTCAGATGGAAAGTAGAAAAAGAACTAATTCTAGCAGCATATAAATACAATATTTCGCTAATTTTAGCAGTGTATAAATACAATATTTGACCACCCTCCATTCATGATGGGATAATTGGGCAGAGAGGACATCAGAATTCCTGAACTTTTCTCAGAGGTCTGTTTTGTGTAGTGGAAAGCATGAAGCAATTCTGAAACTATTTTAGCTGTGTTATACAATTGAGTAAATATATAAATAAGTCGTTTTGGGGATCTAGAGTTTTCACTGCAAAAAAAAAAAAAAAAAAAACCCTGCGAGGATAGATAGAAATTAAAATTATTGGCCAGGCGCGGTGGCTCACACCTGTAATCCCAGCACTTTGGGAGGCCAAGGTGGCTGGATCACAAGGTCAGGAGATCGAGACCATCCTGGCTAACACAGTGAAACCCCATCTCTACTAAAAATATAAAAAATTAGCCAAGCATGGTGGTGAGCACCTGTAGTCCCAGCTACTTGGGAGGCTGAGGCAGGAGAATGGCATGAACCTGGGAAGCGGAGCTTGCAGTGAGCCGAGATTGTGCCACTGCACACTCCAGCCTGAGTGGCAGAGCAAGACTCCATCTCAAAAAAAAAGAAAAAAGAAAATTATTGCTGTGAACTCATGAATTCTAAAATATGTACATGTTCACATGTATATGTATTTGTGTATATGCATATATGTCTGTAGGTGTATAAGTTTGTAGGTAAGAAGTATAAATATCCTTTGACTTTTTGGATCACTCATCTGAAAGGTGCAAGAAGCAAAGATTCCCCAGTAGCAATGAGCATGCCTCACATCCAGAGCTTGCTCTCTGATACCTTTTTCCATTAAAAGGAACCAAGACACAACATAGAAACGGTTGAATTCAGGGCTGGGGCAGGTAGCTACTAGAAAAGCTTGGGTGATCTCTTTATACCAGATATTAAGGAAGTGCTCAAAATGATGGAGGAATGTCATATATCACAAGAGCACAGGAGCCAGCTCGGACGAGCTTCACTAGTCAAATCCAGGGCAATTTGAACACCAAAATCTTGAAGTACTGAATTATAAGTGAAATTATAAGTAGTGAATTATAAGTCTGAAAAAATAGTTTTCCATGAGTCCATAGCGATGATAAATACATCAGTAACTAGAGATTAGGGATGGTTCCTGCTGAAAGTAGGATACTAAGTGTCAAATGGTAAATGAGGAGGGAGTGCTACCATTGGAAAATAACCATTTCCCTATCATCGTAGTAAAGACCCATTCTGCAGGAATCAGCAAAGACTGAACCCTAATGTAAACCATGGACTTTGGGTAACAATGATGCATCCATGTAAGTTCATCAGTTGTGACGAGTGTACCACTCTGGTGAGAGATGTTGATAACGGGGGAGGCTGTGCATGTGGGGAGCAGGAGGTACACAGAAAAGCTCTACATTCTGCTCAGTTTTGCTGTGAACTTGGAACTGATGTAAAAAAAAAAAAAAAAAAAAAAACCTATATTTTAAATGGCCCTGCATATATTGAGCTATCAGCTGTAAGCGGTCTTTCTCACTATCTTTGGTTTTCAGACTAGGATGTAGCTCAATATTATCTCCTATGTACTTCTTTTCCTCCACATACATCAAACTTTTTGAAACCGGCTTGAAATCTTTTATCTATTGAGAACATGTTTGTGCATTTCCTTTTCTAAGGTTAATTATTCCCTCAGTTCTAGCTTTTTTCCTTTTTTATTAATTAATAAACTTTATTTTTATTTTTGGGTTCACAGCAAAATTTGAGCAGAGAGTACAGGGAGTTCCCATATCCACCCCACTAATTGTGTCCCAAGTGTCATTTAAACTCTGTTTAACTTTTCTGCTGTTCATCGGTTGCTTTTATTAGGACATTTTCTTTTAGCCTCTCTTCCATTTTACTAATCACACTTTCCTGGACTCCTCTTGTTAATTTCTTATAATCCTCATGTCAGTTCTAAATATAAAAGAAGAATGGCTTTTATAAGGAAAAGATAGAAAAGCAGCTTTACAACATCTGAGTAGAAAAACTATTGTTTTAATGCAATAAAATTCTAAATACAAAGTAAAAAGAATAACTTGATCATGATAAAGAATGTGAAACGCTACTACTCATCAAAATATGTCATTAAAGAAGGAATTGAGAAACCCACAAACTAAGACCTGTTTGCATTATATATGTCCCATAAAGCACAGAAAGCCAGAATATAAAACAAATTCCTACCACTTAAAAAGAAAAACTCTGAAAACCCACTAGAAAAGTGGGTGAAAAACTTGAATAGACACTACACAAAAAAGAATATCCAAATTATCAATAGAAATATAAAAAGATGTTTAACTTCTTCATCTTCAGGAAAATGCTAATTTAAATCATGATGAGATACCATTCTACACACACCAGTTCAGCTAAAATGAAAAAGAGCAATATCAAGTCCTGGCAAGTCCATGGGGCAACCAGATCATTCATGTACACGTGGTGGAGTTTAAATGAAATCACACTGAGAAACTGTGTGGCAGCATCTACTGAAGCTATATATGTAGCTACCCTGTTCCCCTTCACACAAACATCTATAGCAGATAGGTTCTCAAATGTTCTTAGTCCCAGGAGTCATAGGAGCTCTGTGGAGGAAACTACCCAAATGTCCATCAACAAGAAAATGGATAAACACCATGGTATCTGCACCCAGTGGAACACTAGACAGCAACAGAAATACCCAAACCAGAACCCTCACAACAATGAGGAAACTCACAGGCCTAATGGCAAGCTATACCCCAGGGAGTCCATATTCATGATTCCATTTACATAAAATATAAAATGAATTTTACAATTCATTTTATAAAATTGTCAAAATGAATGAATCTGTGGTGCTATTAAACAGTGGGTGCTCTCTTGAGAACTGGATGGCAGCAAAAAGTACTTCTGATATGTGGCTGACATTCTGTGTGTTGATTTCAGTGCTAGGCACATGGGTGTGTTCAGTTTGTGAAAGTTCTTGGAGATGAACATATATAATTTTTTGCATTTTCTGTATGTGTGTGTAACTTTAGTAACAACTTGGGGAAAAAGAATGAAGTAAAAATATACAATCTGACATTCAAAATTCAGCAAAAATTATCAGTAAGCATATACGATGATAAGAAAAATATGCTGTGATATTTTTGCTAAAAATTCATATTTCATTAGCCAGCCATCATGGCGGATGCCTGTAATCCCAGCTACTCGTGAGGCTGGAGCAGGAGAATTGCTTGAACCTGGGAGGTGGAGGTTGCAGTAAGCTGAGATTGTGCCACTTCACTCCAGCCTGGGCAACGGAGTGAGACTCCATTTTTAAAAAAAAACAAAAACTATATTCGGTGTGTATTTTGTATGTGTCTAGAAAACCTCAAATGGCTGCATACAAAAAATAATTTAAAATTGGAAGGAAATAATGAAGAGGTAAAAGACAAGTTAAAAATATGATTTTTGCATTTTACTTTGCCTACTTGTAAGTATTTTACAGACTGTATATTCATATACATGAAAATGAGTGAACAAAATGTGGCAAAAAATAAAATCTATGCACTGTACTAACAAAAGCATATCTCAAGTGAGTAAAACCAGATACCTCATGAAATTGTTAAGCTGATTTCCAAAATCGTCACTCCTCAGGTTGCTATTAAATATTCTGAAAGATTTTTAATATTATTTGATTTTCATATTTAAATGTAACTTAAATGATATTTTAAAAATAAAACATGAAGATTTATTTTTAAAAAAACAAATTAACATCACCAATGAGGGGCACATGGGTATCATGTGCCTGCAATTGTGAAGGCAGAAACTCACGTAGTATTCTGGCCAAGAATGCATAACCTAAACGCAACCATGAAGAAACTTCAGACAAGCAAAAAATGGATGTTTTAGTTAAAAGTTGTTGGAGGGCCAGACTCCATTTTTCAAACATGTCAACATCATTTTGGAAAGAAAAATAAAGAAAAAGTTCCAGATTAAAGGAGACTAAGGAGACATGACACTTAAATTCAATCCCTGAACAGAGGCTAGATCCTGTACATGAGAGAAGAAAATGCTAAAACATTTCATTGGGTCAATCAGTAAAATTGGAATACCAGTGGCAGATTAGATAAAAGTATTGTGTCAATATTAAGTTTACTAATCAGATAACATAGAAAAAAATGAATAAATTCATAGACATATACAACCTACAAGACTATGAAGAAACAGAAAATGTGAGCAGATCAACAACATGTAAGGAGATTGAATCAGTGGTTAAGTTTCTCATCAAAGAAAAGCACTGCTGAATTCTACCAAATATTTAAAGAACTCATAGCAATCCTTAAGCTCTTCCAAAAAAAATTAAAGAGGAGGGAAACATTGATGAAAGAAATTAAAGACACAAATAAATGGAAAAGCATCTCATGTTCATGGACTGGAAGAATTGAAATTCGTAAGATGTCCATATCCAAAGTGATCTACGGGTTCCCTGTAATCCCTATCAAAATTCCAATAACATTTTTCACAAAAATAGGAAAAAAAAATCTTAAAATGTTACGTATCACAAAAAATATCAATTAGCCAAAGCATTTTGAGCAAAAAGAACAAAGCAGGAGGCATCACAGTAACTGATTTGAGAATATACTACAAAGCTATAGTAATAAAAACAGCATGGTAGTGGTATAAAAACAGACATATAATCTAATGGGACAGAATAAAATCCCAGAAATAAATCCATGCATTTATAGTCTATGTACTTTAAAAAAAATACTAAGGACTTACAATGGGGAAAAGATAGTCTTTCTAATAAATGATGCTGGGAAAACTGGATATCCACATGCAGAAGATTGAAATTAGACCCTCATCTCATATCATATGCAAAAATCAACTCAAAATGGATTAAAGACTTAAATATAAAACCTACAATTGTAAAACTAGAAGAATACATAGGGGAATAGTTTTACGACATTGGTCTAGGCAATAATTATTTTCATATGACCACAAACACATAGGCAGCAAAAGTAGACAAATGGGACTGCATTAAACTAAAAACCTCTGCATAGCAAAGAAAACAACTAGCAGAGTGAAGAGAAACCTACAGAATGGGAGAATATATTTGCAAATCATAATCAGCCTCCAAAATATGTGAGAAACTCAAATAACTCAAAAGTAAAAAGACAAATAACCTGAATTTAAAAATTAGCAAATGACCTGAATAGACATTTCTCAAGAGAAGACATACAAATAACTAATTAGGTATGTGAAAAAGAAATGCTCAGCCACGGCATGGGGCTCCTGCCTGTAATCCCAGCACTTTGTGAGGCCAAGGCAGGTGGATTGCCTGAGATCAGGAGTTTGAGACTGGGCTGGTCAACATGGTGAAACCCTGTCTCTACTAAAAATACAAAAATTAACCAGGCATGGTGGTGGGCACCTGTGATCCTGGCTACTTGGGAGGCTGAGGCAGGAGAATCGCTTGAGCCCAGGAGGCGGCGGTTGCAGTGAGCCAAGATTGCACCACTGCACTCCAGCCTGGGCGACAGAGTGAGACTCTGTCTCAAAGAAAAAAAAAAAAAGCTCAACATCTCTAATCATCAGGGAAATGCAAATTGAAACCCCAATGAGATATTACCTCACACCTGTTAGGATGGCTATTACCTGAAAGATAAAAGATAACAAGCATTGGCAAGAATGTAGAAGAGAGGGAAGACTTGCCCACTGTTGGCAGGACTATAAATTAGTACATCAATTGTGGAAAATAGTATAAACATTCCTCAGAAAACTAAAAATAGAACTGTCATATGACCCGGCAATCCCACTTCTGGGGATGTATCCAAAGAAAATGAAATGAGTGTATTGAAGAGATATCTGCAGTCTTATGTTCACTGCAGCATTATTCACAATAGCCAAGATATGGAATCAATCCAAGCGTTCAGAAAATGTGGTGTATATGCACGACAGGATACCATTCAGCCTTTAAAAACACAGACATCTTGTCATTTGTGACAACATGGATGAACGTGGAGGACGTTATCTTAAGTGAACTAAACCAGGCACAGAAAGACAAACTGATGGCCTCATTTATGTCTAGAATATTTTTTAAAAGTCAAACTCATAGAAGCAAAGAGTTAAATGATAGTTACCAGAGACCGTGGGTGTGGTAATTGGGAAGATGTTAGTCAAAAGAAACAAAATTTCAGCTAAACAGGAGGAATGAGTTCAAGAAATCTATTGAACATCAAGACCATAGCTTAAAACAATGTATTGTATACTTGAAAATTGTTAAGAGATTTTAAGTATTCTCACCACAAAAAAGTATGTGAGGTAATGCATATGCAAAATGACTTTATTTAGCCATTCCACAAAGTATATACACATATCAAAACATTATGTTGTACACCATAATATATGTATAATTTTTACTTGTCAATTAAAAAAAGAAAAAGTGGTTGGGCGCGGTGGCTCACGCCTGTAATCCCAACATTTTGGGAGGCCGAGGTGGGCAGATTATATGAGGTAGGGAGTTCGAGACCAGCCTGATCAACGTGGAGAAACCCTGCCTCTACTAAAACTGCAAAATTAGTCTGGGATGGTGGTGCATGCCTGTAATCCCAACTACTTGAGAGGCTGAGGCAGGAGAATTGCTTAAACCTGGGAGGTTGCAGTGAGCCAAGATTGCACCATCGCACTCCAGCCTGGGCAACAAGAACAAAACTTCCTCTCAAAAAAAAAAGAAAAGAAAAGAAAAAGTAGCTAAATGTACTGTATTTGTTAAGTGTACTGTGGTTATAAAGGAGAATCCCTATTTTTAGGAAATATGCTGAGTATTTTCCCCTCAAATGGTTCATAAATATATATACATATATATAAATATATATACATATATCTAGTTTACACACAAATACATATGCAGAGATAGATGATGTATTCTTAATGTATATATAAAAAGAGACTGAGAATAGTGAAGCAAATGGGGTAAAATATTAACAATGTGTGAATCTGAGTAAACTCTTGCAAATTTTTTATGTTTGAAATAATTTTCCAAACAAAAGTTTAAAAATTGAAGTTTAAAAATCCTAAAAGTTATCTTTCACTCCCATCTCCTCTTCCAAGGAGTAAGCCAATATTAACAGTTTTATATGTGTATTTCTAGATCCATGTCTATGTTTTTTTTTGTGGTAAAATATATATAACATAAAATCTACTATTTTTAAGTGCACAGTTTAGTGCATTAAATACAAAAATCTGGAGCTCTTCTTGAATTTGTGTGTCATCCTTGTTCAGGGGCCAAGTCAATTTTGTCTGTATTATTCCAATTTTAGTATATGTGCTGCTGAAGCAAGTACTCCATGCATTTTTAAACATACATGTTCCAATATTATAAATGTAACCATATTGTACCAAAAAAGAAAATGAAAAAGAAAGATGTTCCTAGTAAAATGAGAACAACTATGTCATCACCAGCAGAACTGCAGAAATGTTAAAGGAATCTCTTCAGTCAGAAAGAAAATAACTGATGAAAATCTTAATTCACACAATGTAATAAAGAACACTGGAAATGGCAAATATAAAAACATTTTTTTCCTACTTAATCTCTTTAAAAGATATTTGACTATTTAAAGCAAACATAACAAAGTCTGTGGGGTTCATTATCTACATAGAAGTAAAATATATTACAACTATGACACAGGACAGGAGGAGCAGAATGAAAGTATGCTGTTGTAAGTTTCTTACATGTCATGTGCAATGATACAATGTTTTCTGAAAGTAGACTGTGATTAGTTAAATATTGTAAACCCTAGAGCATCCACTAAAAAGAAACCATACAAAAGAAGTATTGCTAGTAAGCCGATAGTGGAGAGAAAGTAGAATCTAAAAAGTATTTGATTAATACAAATGAATAAAGGAACAAAGGAAAAAGAACACATAAAATAGATGGGACAAAGGGAAAACAAATATCAATATGGTAAATTAAAACCCAACTATATCAATAATTCTATTGAATGTAAATGGTGTAGACATTCCATCAAAAGACTGTCAGATTGGATGAAAAAGCAAGACCTAACTATATGTATATTGTCAATAAGAAACTGACTTTAAATATAAAGACATGGACAGGTTAAAAAAAGAATAACAAAACATTCCTGAAAATGTTACAAAAAAAGTAAAAGAATGTCATGCAAACATTAAGCAAAAGTAAGAGAACTGGCTATATTAATATTACACAAAGTAGATTTCGTATTAGGGGATCGTAATGGGAAACGGATCAGAAAACACAACAATGCTCCCAGAGCTTCAAAATATATGAAGCAAAAACTGATAGTAAAAGAAGAAATAGACACAAGTACAGTTACAAACTTCAACACTCCTCTCTCAATAATTGTTAAAATATGTGGGGAGAAAACCAGTAAGGATGCATGAAACTTGAATAACACTACTAACTACTTAAATTCATTGGCATTTATAAAACACTCACCCAACAACTGCAGAATAAACATTCTTTTCAAGTGTACATGGAGAATTTATCAAGATAGACCATATTGTGTCCATAAAACAAGTCTCAATACAATTTAAAGGATTAATTTCTAAAATATATTCTCTGACACCAATAAAAAAAATCTCAAGTGAAATAAGAAAATATTTTGAACGGCATGAAAATGAAAGCGTATTCCCACACAAATAAAAAGTTTGGGAATCATTTAAAGCAGTGCTAAAAAGGAAATTTGTAACTTTTTTTTTTTTTTTTTTTGAGACGGAGTCTCACTCTGTCACCCTGGCTGGAGTGCAGTGACACAATTTTGGCTCACTGCAACCTCCACCTCCCGGATTCAAGCAATTCTCCTGTCTCAGCCTCCTGAGTACCTGGGACTACAGGCATGCGCCACCACACCTGGCTAATTTTTGTGTTTTCAGTACAGACAGGTTTTCACCACATTGGCCAGGCTGCTTTTGAACTCCTGATCTCAGGTGATCCAACCGCCTTGACCTCCCAAAGTGCTGGGATTACAGACATGAGCCACCACACTCGGCCGGAAATTTATAACTTTAAATACTTATGTTGGAAAGTAGAAAACTTTATAACTAAATGTCTACGTTTCCACCTTAAGAAAATAGAAAAGAACAATTTAACCCAAAGTAAGTGGAAGGGAAGAAATAACCAGAAATCAATAGAATAATAAATGGACAAACAGTAGAGAAAATCAATGAAAACAAAAGCCAGTCTTTTAGAACACAGCTGGTAAATCTTTAGCCAACTTAAACAAGAAAAATAGATAAAGAACACACAATTACAAGTACCCAGAATGAACAATTTCTATGCCCTACTAAAAGGATAATAAAGAAATGTTATGAATAAATTTAAAACAATAAATTCATCAAATTCAATAAAAATACATTCCTTGAAAGATCAGAACAACTAAAACTCACTCAAAGAGAAATAATTTAAACATCCCTATTTATATTAAAGAAAGTGAAGTTGCAGTCATAAACCTTTCTACAAAGAAAACCCATAGATTCAGAGGCTTGACTGATGAATTCTACCAAATGTTTAAGAAAGGAATAAAACCAATCCTGCACAAAAGCAAAGAAAGAAGACTTTCCAGTTCATTTTATGTGGCTAGTTTTACCCTGATAACACTAGAAAAAGAAATTTAAAAGGTAGAAAACTACAGACCAACATTTCTTATGAACACAGACACAAAAATCCTTAACATAATTTCAGTAAATCAAATCCAGCTACATATAATAAAATAATACATCATGAACAAATGGGGTTTATGCTAGAAATGGAATATTGAGTCAACATTCAAAAATCAATAAATATAATTCATCATACTAGCAGACTAAAAAGGAGAAACCATATGATTCATATGGTTTCATCTTAAAAGGTGCAGAAAAACATTTGACAAATTTCAACACCCATTCATAATCTAAAACAAACAAAAAAACCCTTAGCAAACTAGAAATAGGAGAAAACTTTCTCAATGTGATAAAGGAAATCCACCAAAAACCTACAGCAAATGCCATAATTTAAAACAGAATTATTTTATCCTAAGATTGGGAAGAAGGCAAGCTGTTCCCTCTTGTCACTTCTATTGAATGCGAGTTTCCAGTTAATGTTATAAGGCAAGAAACCAAAATAAAAGTCCTATCTTTTAGAGACACAACAAAAAAAGAGAATTTCAGACCAATATCCCTGATGAAAATCAGTGCAAAAATCCTCAATAAAATACTGGCAAACCGAATCCAGCAGCACATCAAAAGCTTATCCACCATGATCAAGTGGGCTTCATCCCTGGGATGCAAGGTTGGTTCAACATATGCAAATCAATAAATATAATCCAGGATATAAACAGAACCAAAGATAAAAACCATATGATTATCTCAATAGATGCAGCAAAGGCCTTTGACAAAATTCAACAGCCCTTCATGCTAAAAACTCTCAATAAATTCTGTGTTGATGGAACATATCTCAAAATAATAAGAGCTATTTATGACAAACCCACAGCCAATATCATACTGAATGGGCAAAAACAGGAAGCATTCCCTTTGAAAACTGGCACAAGACAGGGATGCCCTCTCTTACCACTCCAATTCACACAGTGTTGGAAGTTCTGGCCAGGGCAATCAGGCAGGAGAAAGAAATAAAGGGTATTCAGTGAGGAAAAGAGGAAGTCAAATTGTCCCTGTTTGCAGATGACATGATTATATATTTAGAAAACCCCATTGTCTCAGCCCAAAATCTCCTTAAGCTGATAAGCAACTTCAGCAAAGTCTCAGGATACAAAATCAATGTGCAAAAATCACAAGCATTCTTATACACCAATAACAGACAGACAGCCAAATCATGAGTGAACTCCCATTCACAATTGCTTCAAAGAGAATAAAATACCTAGGAATCCGACTTACAAGGGATGTGAAGGACCTCTTCAAGGAGAACTACAAACCACTGCTCAATGAAATAAAAGAGGACACAGACAAATGGAAGAACATTCCATACTCATGGATAGGAAGAATCAATATCGTGAAAATGGCCATACTGCCCAAGGTAATTTATAGATTCAATGCCATCACCATTAAGCTACCAATAACTTTCTTCACAGAATTGGAAAAAAACTACTTTAAAGTTCATATGGAACCAAAAAAGAGCTCGCATTGCCAAGACAATACAAGCCAAAAGAGCAAAGCTGGAGGCATCACGCTATCTGACTTCAAACTATACTGCAAGGCTACAGTAACCAAAACAGCATGGTACTGGTACCAAAACAAAGATATAGAAAAATGGAAGAGAACAGAGCCCTCAGAAATAATACCACACATCTACAACCATCTGATCTTTGACAAATCTGACAAAAACAAGCAATGGGGAAAGGATTCCCTATTTAATAAATGGTGCTGGGAAAACTGACTAGTTATACGCCTTCCTTACACCTTATACAAAAAATTAATTCAAGATGGATTAGAGACTTAAATGTTAGACCTAAAACCATAAAAACCCTAGAAGAAAACATAGGCAGTACCATTCAGGACATAGGCATGGGCAAGGACTTCATGTCTAAAACACAAAAAGCAATAGCAACAAAAGCCAAAATTGACAAATGGGATCTCATTAAACTAAAGCGCTTCTGCACAGCTAAAGAAACTACCGTCAGAGTGAACAGGCAACCTACAGAATGGGAGAAAATTTTTGCAATCTACTCATCTGACAAAGGCCTAATATCCAGAACCTACAAAGAACTCAAATTTACAAGAAAAAAACAAACAACCCCATCAAAAAGTGGGCAAAGGATATGAACAGACACTTCTCAAAAGAAGACATTCATACAGCCAACAGACACATGAAAAAATGCTCATCATCACTCGCCATCAGAGAAATGCGAATCAAAACCACAATGAGATACCATCTCACACCAGTTAGAATGGCAATCATTAAAAAGTCAGGAAACGATAGGTGCTGGAGAGGATGTGAAGAAATAGGAACACTTTTACACTGTTGGTGGGACTGTAAACTAGTTCAACCATTGTGGAAGACAGTATGGTGATTCCTCAAGGATCTAGAACTAGAAATACCATTTGACCCAGCCATCCCATTAGTGGGTATATACCCAAAGGATTATAAATCATGCTGCTGTAAAGACACATGCACACGTATGTTTATTGCGGCACTATTCACAATAGCAAAAACTTGGAACCAACCCAAATGCCCATCAGCGACAGACTGGATTGAGAAAGTGTGGCACATATACCCTATGGACTACTATGCAGCCATAAAAAAGGATGAGTTCAGCTGGGCATGGTGGCTCACACTTGTAATCCCAGCACTTTGGGAGGCCCAGGAGGGCAGATCACAAGGTCAGGAGATTGAGGCCATCCTGGCTAACACAGTGAAACCCCATCTCTACTAAAAATACAAAAATTAGCAAGGCGTGGTGGTGGGTGCCTATAGTCCCAGCTACTCATGAGGCTGAGGCAGGAGAATTGTGTGAACCCAGGAGGCAGAGCTTGCAGTGAGCCGAGATCGTGCCACTGGACTCTAGCCTGGGCAACAGAGCAAGACTCCATCTCAAAAAAAAAAAAAAAAAAAAAAAAGGACAAGTTCATGTCCTTTGTAGGGACATGGATGCAGCTGGAAACCATCATTCTCAGCAAACTATCGCAAGAACAGAAAACCAAACATCGCATGTTCTCACTCATAGGTGAGAATTGAACAATGAGAACACTTGGACACAGGAAGGGGAACATCACACACCGGGGCCTGTTGTGGGGTGTGGGGAGGGGGACGGGATAGCATTAGGAGATATACCTAATGTAAATGAAGAGTTAATGGGTGCAGCACACCAACATGGCACATGTATACATATGTAACAAACCTGCACGTTGTACACATGTACCCTAGAACTTAAAGTACAATAATAAATAAATAAATAAATAATCCTATCTTTGGAAATATACATGTAAAACTGTCATTATGCACCGGCAACATGGCTGTTGATACAGAAAATCCTAAGGAACCTACCAAAAAGTAACCACAGCTAACTAAGAAGCAAATTTAAACAAGGTCACAGGATACAAGGTCAACACACACAAATCAATTATATTTCCATATGGTAGCAACCAACAATTGGAAATTTACATTTTAACAATGTGTTTAAAATGGCATCACAAAATATGATTTATTTAGGAATAAGCATAACAAAATAATGATGGTATATATAGTAACCAAATCAGCCTTTCCTTTTCCGCAGTTTTCAGTTATCTATAGTCAACTGCAATCCAAAAATATGAAGATATTTTGAAAGAGAGACCACATTCATACAACTTTTATTACAGTTTATTGTTATAATTCTTCTTTTATTATTAGTTACTGTTACTCTCTTACTATGCCAAATTTATAAATTCAACTTTATCATAGGTAAGTAGATATTAAACAAAAATAGGATATACAGGGGTCAGTACTCTCCATAGTTTGAGGCATAGCTGGAGTTACTAGAACGTGTCCTCCGCAGATAAGGGTAGGCAACTGCACAGAGAAAAGTCCAAGACTTTGCTGAGATAAATTAAAGAATATCTCAATAAATAGTGAGACATACATGTTCATAGTTCAGTTGATTTGGTATTAAGATGCCAATTCTCCCTAAATTGTGAGTCAGTGCTATCCCAGTCAAAGTCAAGCTGAATTTTTTACATAGAAATTTATGTAGAATTGCAGGCGGGGCGTGGTTGCTCATGCCTATAATCCTAGCACTTTGGGAGGCGGAGGCAGGCAGATCACCTGAGGTCAGGAGTTCGAGACCAGCCTGGCCAACATGGTGAAACCCCTAAAAATACAAAAATTAACCAGGTGTAGTGGCGTGCTCCTGTAACCCCAGCTACTCAGAAGACAGGCAGGAGAATCGCTTGAACCCGGAGGCAAAGGTTGCAGTGAGCTGAGATAGCACCACTGCACTCCAGCCTGGGTGATGGAGCGAGACTCTGTCTCAGAAAAAAAAAGAAAAAAAGAAAAAATACATTTATGTAGAAATGCAGAATCCTAGAATAAGCAAAACAATTTTTTAAAAAAAAACAATCACTGGTCAATTTCAAGGCTTACTGTAAAGCTAAAATAAGACAGTGGGATGTTAGCATAAGCATAGACATATAGATCCATGAAACTGAGAGTTCAAAAATAGGCCCACACATAAATGGTCAATTGGTTTTCAGTTTTTAATAAAAGTACTAAGGTATCAAAAGGGAAACGGTGCTTCTTTCTTTCTTTCTCTTTCTTTCCTCTTTCTTTTTTCTTTCTTTCTTTTTCTTTCTTCTTTCGTTCTCTCTCTCTCTTTCTTTTTTTTTAAACAGGGTCTTGCTCTATTACCTAGGCCAGAGTTCAGTGGCATGATCACAGCTCCCTGTAGCCTCAACCCCTTGGACTCACAGGTATGTGCTTCCATGCCCAGCTAATGTTTTAATCTTTTGTAAGGGTTCTCCCTATGTTGCCCAGGCTGGTCTCCAACTCCTGGCCTCAAGTGATCCACCTCAGCTTCCCAAAGTGCTGGGATTACAGACATGAGCCACCGTGCCCAAAAATGCCCTCAATCTTTGACACAAAATGTATTCTAGAAAAATTGACACAAAATGTATTCTAGACCTAAATGGAAAATCTAAAACCATAAAACTTCAGCAAAACAGGAGGGAAAACCTTTGTGATTGGGGCAAAGATTTCTTAGATGGGACAAAAAGTGTACAAACCATGCATTAAAAAATTAGCACATTGGAGATATCATCAAAATGTAAAACTTCTACTCTTCCACCTTATTTTGTTGTTGTTGTTGTTGTTGTTTTCGAGACAGAGTCTCACTCTGTCACCCAGGCTGTCATAGGGTGTCGCGACCTCGGCTCACTGCAACCTCCACCTCCCAGGTTCAAGCAACTCTCCTGCCTCAGCCTCCTGAGTAGCTGGGATTACAGGCATCCACCACCACGCCTGGCTAATTTTTGTATTTTTTTTTATTAGAGATGGGATTTCACCATGTTGGCCAGGCTGGTCTTGAACTTCTGACCTCAAGGGATCAGCCCACCTCGGCCTCCCAAAGCTCTGGAATTACAGGCGTGAGCCACTGCACCCAGTCTCTTCCACTGTATGTTAAGTGAAATAAGCCAGGCACAGAAACGCAAATACTATATTATCTCACTTATATGTGGAATCTAAAAAGTTACCATAGAAGTAGAGAGTAGTACAGTAAGCAGTTACCAAAGGGTGGGGAGGGGTCGAGGAGAGGAGAGATGGGGAGAAGTTGGTTTAGGGATACTAAGGTACAGTTGGATAGAAGGAATAAATTCTGGTGGTCTATTGCGCAGCACAGTGACTCCAGTTAACAATAATGTATTTTATATTTCAAAATAACTAGAAGAGAGGTTTTTGAATGTTCTCATCACAATGAAATGATAACTGTTTAAGGTGATAGATATGCTGATTACCCTGATTTGATCATTACACAAGTATACATGTATCAAAATACCACACCATACCCCACAAATATGTATAATTATTATGTGTACACAATACCCTATAAATATGTACAATTATTATGTATCAATCACAAATGTTAAAAAAATTTCTGTTCCTCAAAATCATCCGGGTGTGGTGGCTCACACCAGTATTCCTAGCACTTTGGGAGGCCGAGGTAGGCTGATCACCTGAGGTCAGGATTTCGAGACCAGCTTGACCAGGATGGCAAAACCCCATCTCCATCAAAGATACAAAAATTAGCCGGGTATGTTGGCGCATGCTACATGTAATCCCAGCTACTCAGAAGGCTGAGGCGTGAGAATCGCTTGAACCTGGGAGACAGAGGTTACAGCGAGCTGAGATTAGGCTACTGCGCTCCAGTCTGAGCAACAGAGAGAGACTCTGTCTAAAAAAAAAAATACAGTTAAGAAAGTAAAAAGGCAAAACACAGATTAGAAAAAAAACTTGCAAAATATATATCTAAATAAAGGACTTATATCCAGAATTTGTAAAGAATATCAAGCTTCAATAATGAGGCACATTACTTGATTTTTTTAATTGGTAAAAGACTTGAATAGACATTTCCCCAAAGAAGATATACTAATGGCAAGAAAAGCACATCTAAAAAATACTCAACATTATTAATCAGTAGGGAAATGCAAATAAGGACACAATGGGCTACCGCTACACACCCTCTACAATGGCTAAAATTGTTTGAATTGGCAATATCAAATGTTGACAAGATTGTGAAGCACCTGGGACTCTCATACACTGCTAATAGGAATGCAAAATGGTCCAGCCACTTTGGAAAAGTGTGTCAGTTTCTTATGAAGTGAAATATGTATTTACCATATCATTCTGCAATTCTATTCCTAGATATTAACCCAAGAGAAACGAAAATGTATGTTCACTTGAAGACATAAATGTTCATAACAGCTTTCTTCATAATAATCCCAAACTGGAAGCCCATCAAAGGTCATCAGCAAGTGTATGGAAAAGCAAATTGTAGCACACCAGCTGGCAATATAAAGTAACAAACTGATACATGCAACAACATACCACAATACACCACAATACATTATATTTTGCTTGTTATTGTTTTTACTTCCCCTCCCACCACACTTCTACCACTGTAAACTCCTTGAAATCAGGAATCATTTCCTCTTTTCCATCATATTTCCAGTGCCTAGCACAGGACATGATACATAGTAGGGGCCCAGTAAATATTTGTTGCCCATGAAGTTCTTATTTATGCCAGGTCTGCCTGTATAGTCTCAGGCAATGGGTTCTTTTCTCATGCACTCTGTCTTGGGGAAGACAACTAATTCATTTTCCTATAAAAGTACACTAACTCGGGCTGGGCGCAGTGGCTCTCAGCTGTAATCCCAGCACTTTGGGAGGCCGAGGCAGGTGGATCACCTGAGGTCAGGAGTTTGAGACCAGCCAGACCAACATGGTGAAACCTATCTCTACTAAAAATACAAAAATTAGCCAGGCATAGCAGCAGACGCCTGTAATCCTAGCTACTCGGGAGGCTGAGTCAGAAGAATCACTTGGACCGGGAGGCAGAGGTTGCAGTGAGCCAAGACGGTACCATTAACTCCAGCCTGGGCGACAGAGTGAGACTCTGTCTCAAAAAAAAAAAAAAAAAAAAAGTACACTAACTCCTTGTTTGATTACATTAACGTGTGTGTGTGTGTGTGTGTGTGTGTGTGTGTGTGTGTGTAAATTAAAGCTCCAGAAGTGAACTCTTTTTTGTGGCACATTTCAGGGACTTCCAGCCTTCTAATTTCGGGATGACTGCTTGGCAGAGTGTGCAGGGATGGTAATCAAAGCCCCTGGACTCCCACTTCCTCCTCCTTTCCTCTTGATCCACAAGAGGTTTGAGCCAAGGTTCTCTTGGCCTTCCTTTTTAGGCTCAGGCTCTGTGCCAGCTCCAGCCCAGTCCCAGGGCTCAAATTATTTGCTCCTTTGCCCAAGCTTTGGGAGCCAACTTGCAATTTGGATTTTACAATATGTTCTTACTCTTTCGAGTGTGGTTGGACTCATCGATATTCATGAGCTTGCAAAGAAGAGGTTCTAGTCCCCAGGGAGGCTGGGTGGTGGTAGAAGGACCCTTTCCTCAGTCTCACTATGGCACCGGCCAGGCTACCATCTGCACAGAGAATAGCTGTACAGATGCTTCTTGAAGAAATCCTTAGGCTTCTTCCAGATGGGACACCTTGAGTTTGGGTATTTTGGCCTCCAGAAATGAGTACTCAGAAGTCCATGTCACCGTAGAAGATACAATTTTTTATCTCTTGGGGACTCTGATGTGTTTTTCATTCAGTTTTTTTAAATGTGTTCCCAGGTCCCACATCCCACAGCAGCTAAGAAGATATGCCAGGGCAGAGAGCAGTGTCCTCAGTGACAGAGGTTGTTGCAGTTCAGCGGGCCGGCAGCCAAGGAGATTGCTTTTTTGTGGGGGGTGGAATAGATTACTATTTCTGCTTGTGTGGGATTTTATTTCTGGTTAGGTCATGAACTTCTGATGCACACATGTCTTTGCTTCTTTTAATTCAACTAATTCATTTTCCAATAGTATGCTAACTCCTTGTTTGATGACATTAACATGTGTGTGTGTGCACGTGTGAGTGTGTGTGTGTGTGTGTAAAAGCTCCAGAAGTGAGCCCTTTTGGTGGCACATTTCAGGGGCTTCCAGCATATGAGGGCCTCCTTCTAGCTACAGTAAGATTATAATGCTAGAATGATTCTTCACATTTTAGTACACACTGTGCTAGGCACTGCGTTAGATGTTTTGCAAGATTTATCTGCTTTAATCCTTACAACACCCATGTGTGGTAGACTAGTATAGACCCACTTCACAGACAAAGAAACTGAGGTTTATCAAGACAAATCAATTTGCCCAAAGTCACCTCCAGGAATGATGGAGCTGGCTTTCAACCTCAACGACCTGATGCCAGAACCATTCCTTTTTTTCTCTCTGTTTTGAGATTGATGATTCAGCTCTCGGAATAAGACTATCCAACAGAGAGGAAGGACAGCAGCCACCTCTAATTCCATGTTATTGGCTGCAGATGAGCCACACACTGCTCTAAGGTAAGGGTCAAATTGTCTGGACTCTGACTTAGGGTATTGGTTAATTTTTTGCAGAAGTTACTGCTTTGTTTTTCAAACATCCTCTAACCTAGACCCACAGGAACTTGACAAAGGTTCCCATGATATGAAGTGCCTGTGTGGTTTTCTAGGAGCCTGTGAAGAACTGCAGCTCTGGTGGGAGGACAGCCCTCTGCCCTTCTGAAAAAGCACTGGCAAGAGCTATTCCTTCCTTGATTCATCAAATATGGTTAAGCAGCTGGGCATGGTGCCTCACACTTGTAATCCCAGCTACTCGGGAGGCTGAGACAGGAGGATCACTTAAGGCCAGGAGTTGGAGACCAGCCTGGGCAACATAGCAAGACCTTATCTCCAAAGAAAAAGTATGATTAAATACCTCTTTCTGGGTGTGAGAAAGACAGCAACAGATCCTACTTTCGTATATCTTACAGTCTGGAAGAGAAGACAGACAATTAAATTAATAAATACTAGAGGGAACCATAAGAGTAATGCCAGGGGAACTGCTGGGTGCAAAAGGACTGTAGCACCCTAGGAGGATGCTTCTGCTAAAGAGATGTAACAGACAACAGGGTAGGGGCAATGGAGAGCCATCTCCAGTACACAGGGGCAAACCCTAGGGTCTGCCCCAGCCATGAAAAGAAGCAGAGTAAGACCACTGGGGGCTGAGGAAGGCATTCTCTGGAGCTGTCTCAGGACATTTTAAATCACCATCAAAGACATTGTGTGAGCTCTCTTGGATACTGCAAGAGAAAAAGGCATCCGGGAGTTGCAGGATGCTGGTACTGCTGGCTGGTAGGCACCCAGAGCCCAACATTTTAAATTCTCATTGTGCTTGTCAACCACACTGCTAACTGGCTTTGATCTGTAGAAGCTTGATTACATCTAGCCATTGCTAAAAGAAGTTTCTTTTTCTAAATATAATTTTTTTCATATATGGGAACTGCTATCCTCCTAGGGAGAGTAATTCCTTTTCCAAGGTTGATTTTTCTTTTTTTTTCTTTTTCTTTCTTTTTTTTTTTTTTTTTTTTGGACAGAATCTCGCTTTGTCACCCAGACTGGAATGCAGTGGCACCATCTCAGCTCATTGCAACCTCCGCCTTCCTGGTTCAAGTAATTCTCATGCCTCAGCCTCCTGAGAAGCTAGGATTACAGGCATGCACCACCACACCCAGCTAATTTTTGTATTTTTAGTTGAGACGGGGTTTCACCATGTTAGTCAGGCTGGTCTCAAACTCCTGACCTCAAGTGATCCACCTGCCTTGGCCTCCCAAAGTGCTGAGATTATAGGCGTGAACCGCCAGGCCTGGCTCCAAATTTGATTTTTCTGAGAAGTAAATTCTCACCGACTTTGAAAGACTAGCTGGAAGTGACTTGACAAGCCAGAGACTGCTGCAATAATTAAAGACCTCAGGGTTCTCCAGCTTTTCATCAAGTACCCCAACAACAGACGAGAGTAAAACTCTAGAAAGTTTGGAATATCGCTACAAGCTCTCAGACATTTCTCTGAATTTCTTATTTTATTTAAAAATATTATGTAAATTTTGTGTTGATTGTGTAATATATCAGAGATTACTTTAAAGGAAAACAGTACATTGCCATAAAATCTCTGAGTAGTTAATGCTCCCATAAAATGAGCAGGCTGCATGCCCCAGGGTGAGAAAACCCTTTTCACCCTGTCATTATAATTTGCACTTTTTAACAGTAAAAACCATCACTAAGTATACGAAATGCAGAGTAAAATTTGAAAATATTCTACAATGCTTAACATTTTTTTCTTCTGGGAAAATGATCCCAAATCTAAATTAAAAACCTGGGGTTCATCCTAAATCTCTTTGAATTTCTGTTTTTGTTTCCCTCCTCCCACCCCCAACAATTAGATGTATTTCAGTGTAATTTAGACAAAGTGCAAAGAAAAACAATATCCTTCTAAATCAAGACAGAATTCTTTACAGAATTATCTGAAAGTCAAAATACTTAAAGTTTAAAATAGGTGATTAAGGTTCTGGAGATTTAACTTCTATTTTCAACTCCCCTGTTGACTTTAGGAAAGCATCCATACTTTTAGAAAAGCATATATTCTGTAGTTTTTCTGACCAGTAGTTAGAAGAATAATCCTGACTTGTATGAAAATAGCAATAAAAATAACAGAAGTTAGAATAATTTTTAACTTTTATTCTAAGTTAAACATTATTCTAATTCTAAAAATTCCAATTCTTTAAACATACATCAGTGACTACTCTGTATGTCATTCTTGACCGTACTTTAAACATACATCAGTGACTACTCCGTATGCCATTCTTGACCATGTTTTTCTAAGTGTATTTGAGAAGTTTGATAAGCACCTGATGTGGTTTCTCTCTGTGTCCCTACCCAAATCTCACGTTGAATTGTAAATCCAGTGTTGGAGGAGGGGCGTGGTGGGAGTTGATGGAATCATGGTGCACACTTTCCTCTTGTTGTTCTAGTGATAGATTTTCATGAGGTCTGGTTGCTTAAAAGTGTGTGGCACCTCCTCCTTCTTTTTCTCTCTCTCTCTCCCCCCTTCCCCCCTGCTGGCCATGTGAAGATATGCCTGCTTCCCCTTTGCATTCTGCCATGATTGTAAGTTTCCTGAGGCCTCCCCAGCCATGCCTCCTGTACAGCCTGCAGAACTGTGAGTCGACCTCTTTTCTTTATAAATTAGAAGGCTCTTTTCTGTACAAATTACCCAGTCTCAGGTAGTTCTTTATAGCAGTGTGAGACAGGACTAATATAGCACAATTCTGATAGGACAGGACTTCCTATTCTCCTGGGAACAGATGAAAAATGTAAGGGAAAGGGATGAGCAGTCCTGCCCAAGGTGACTTTGTAGCCACTGAACTGGCCAACATATGACTATTAATGTCTCTGATGTCCACTCATGGCAGACAACAGCACATCCAAAAAGTCAGCAAAAAGTTTGGCTGACAATTTCGAACATATGATCAAAGACTCCCTGAATTTCATCCTTTTAATTATTGCTCTAGAAGACTGACAAAATAAAAGGAAGGCTCGGTGCGATGGCTCATGCCTGTAATCCCAACTCTTTGGGAGGCCAAAGCGGGTGGATCCGTTGAGCCCAGGAGTTCGAGGCCAGCCTGGCTAACATGGAGAAACCCTGTCTCTACTAAAAATACAAAAATTCACTGGGCCTGGGGGCACATGCCTGTAATCCTAGCTACTTGGGACTGAGGCATGAGGATCACTTGAACCCGGGAAGCAGAGGTTGCAATGAGCTGAGATTGTGCCAATGCACTCCTCAAATCTATAACTTATTTTTCTTCAATCACAATGCAGAAATTGGTATCAACAAATGAACTTTAAATAGAGGGTATTTGGTCATGTGCTATTAAAATAGATAAATATTATATTTTTAAAACAGCGCAAGAGCTAAAATAAGCCATGTAATGTAAATAAATGAATTAATTAGGAATATGAATAAATTCAACCTTCAAATCAAATTGTTTGCATAGTAAAATTGTCTTTTTTGTAAACACAACAAAAGAACTGTTAAATATTTAGTTATAGGTACTAAGAATTATTTTTATAGCCATATTCCTTTAAGTAAATTTGTTAACTTTAACTGTCTTAAATTTAGGAATCATTCAAAAGATTTCTTAGACAGTATTGAAGAAAATAAAACCCTATTACTCATGCAAAAAGTGTTCCCTCTTGCCTTCGTAAAAATAGTATAAAATATTACATAAATTATTATAGTACCCTGAAAGGTTATTATATTTCATTGATAAATATCAGAGATAGAAATGGTACAGGAAACAAGCTAGATATACAAACTGACATTTTATTGTGCACATAAGATTCTCATTAGTCAGGTGTTAGATGTGTTTATATCATACGACATACCTATTGACATTTTCCTTAATCTCATTTATTTATTTATTGCCTTCATAATAACCCTGGTGCCCTGAAAGTAGAGTCTCACAAATTTAATCTTTTACTATTGGATTGCATTTTCATATTTACTGGGCTATTTAGTAAAAAGACCAGGGGAAATCTTTGTGCCAGATTGTCACATGAAATTAAATCTATGTCCTTAAAAATGAAATGGGACACTCAGCACATGGCTATGCTCGTACAGAATTAGATCTAGCATTGTTTCTGGTTTTCCATGTTGCTAAGAACTATTTCTTGCTGTCTGGAAAATTCCTGTCTGAAATTATCTATGCATTATTTCATTCAAATTGCAAGATGGAATAATCTTTTACATTTCGCTTCTAGAACTTCTATGTAAATAGGCCCATTAGCGTAAAGACAGAACACTAGCTTATATATGTAGTAAGAGACACAAATAGAAAAAGCACTATATTTCTGTTTAGCCGTCTACTGTTGATGCTAATCGTCAAGTATAATCTTTTGCCTGATTTAAATTGTTAATGCTTGAAAATCTATTTCCTGAAATTGGCTCCTTGTCATGAATATCAAGGCATGTGAATTTCAAATAACCTGAAGGAAGCAGGATCATTTTAATTACCCAGCAGTTATAATAGGATTTTTTCATATATGTGTGTTTTTATGTCACGATTATTAATACTAACATAAAATAATGTTAATAACAATGAGGACATGAATTTCTTGAGTGCTTCTATGTGCCTATTGTGCTCAGTAATTTACATGACTTATCTCCTTTAATCCTCACAAAACTCTGAAGTAAAAACTGCTATCCCCATTTTACAGATGAAACTGAGGCTTCACGACATTAAGTAACTTGCCCAATGTTGTACAGCCAGCAAGTAGTCAAACACGAATTTGGAGGGAGACATTTTGACTTCAGATCTCATGCTTTTAAACTAGTATTCTACCTCAGGAAGAATTTAAGGTAGCTTTAGAAGACACCTACAGTATATCAAAAGAACATTGATTAGGAGCACATGAGAAAAAGAACAAAGAATAGGAATATAAATGGCACCAGAATTAGCCCAGTACATGAAATTTACAGTACTTGCTTAGGCTGAACTACAAATGTACTCTAAGTTTTCTAACCGTCTTCGCAAAGACCAAATAGAATATGGTGCCTACATTACAAAATCAAACCATTTGTCAACGGAAACACATCTATTATTTATATTAAGACTGTGAAGACAGTCTTCTAAGCATCCTCATAAACCGAATACTATGCAAGGTAATGAAGCCCCATTTTCAACAATATCCTTATGGTAAATATGATGACGAATTTCACTGGGCTATTTCTTACTGATCTGCTTAATTCAGTTAAATCACACCAAATAGCTTAATTCAGTTAAGTCACACCAAAGCACAATTCAGTTAAAGCAATTCTTCAGGAGGCCACTGCGACATATCCAGATATATACAAGGGCTGTAAGCAAGAATGACAGCATTAATGAAGCCAAGCAAACTGCTCTGAAAATAGAAAGCTAAACCACAATAATAACAATAATGATAATAATAAATTTACTATGTAGTTTTCCGTCATAAAGACAATGACAGATCTTTGTCTTTTTATCTTAGTAATAGATCTTTCGAAATTCTTGGTGTGGTTGTTGACCAAATTCACCCTGTAATTTCACATTTACTTGTTTTGTTTATATAATTTGTACTCATTTCTCAAATATGCTTTTTGATTTTTTCTCCACTTAAAAAAAAATTCCCTTTTATGATCGGCATCCGTGACGCCTCTATAAATTTTTCTCTCACTCGGCTCACCTAACAGAATCAATCAAGTCTTATGCTGTATTTCCATAGCACTTTGGAAAGAGTAATAAAAGCTAGAACGGATTGAGCATTTACTATGCACCAGGAACTTCCCTTTAATTTTTACAACTCAGTAAAGAAGATACTAGTACTATCCCCATTTTACAATTGAAGGAATTGAGGCATTGAAGGTGAAATAATTTGCCCAAAGTCACACAGAGAGTAAGCAGCAGGTTCAGCTTTCAAAGCCAAGGCAGTCTGGCTCCAGAGCCTCCACAGGTAGCTGGTGCACCATCCTGCCTGTAATATATACCACCAGTTATCACTTGGCACATGGTACTTAGTGTTTCTGTTTTTACTTCTCTTCCTTCTTCTAGTTGCCCATTCTAGCTTTCTCCATTTCTTCATATCCTAATCATTCCTCTACCAGTTTGGATCTGGCCTCTGATTCTCCCACTCCTTTGAAACTATGTCCAGAAAATATTTGCAAACTATGCATCCAACAAAGGTCTAATATCCAGAAGCTATAAGGTACTTAAACAAATCAACAGGGAAAAAAAAAAAAAACCTCATTAAAAAGTGGGCAAAGGACATGAAGAATTATTTCTGAAAAAGAAGACATGTAAGTGGCCAACAAGCATATGAAAAATGCTCATTATCACTAATAACCAGAGAAATGCAAATCAAAACCACAGCGAAATACCATCTCACACCAGTCAGAATGGCTATTATAAAAAGTCAAAAAATAACATGTTGGTAAGGCTGTGAAGAAAAGGGAAAGCTCATACACTGTTGGTGGATTGTAAGTTAGTTCAACCACTCTGGAAAGAAGTTTGGAGATTTCTCAAAAAACTAAAAATAGAATTATCATTCAATCCATTAATCCCATTACTAGGTATATATCCAAAAGAAAATAAATCATTCTACCAAAAAGATACATGCACTCGTATGTTCGTTGCATCACTATTCACAATAGCAAAGACATGGAATCAAACTGGGTCCCCATTAATGGTGGAATGGATTTTTTAAAATGTACATATACCCCATGGAATACTACACAGCCATAAAAAAGAATGAAATCATGTCCTTTGCAGCAACATGGATGGAGCTGGAGGCCATTATCCTAAGTGAATTCATGTGGAAACTGAAAACCAAATACCATGTGTTCTTACTTGTAAGTGGGAGCTGGCTGGGCAAGGTGGCTCACACTGCAATCTCAGCACCTTGGGAGGCCACGGCGAAGAGAATTGTTTGAGGCCAGGAGTTTGAGACTAGCTTGAGCAACACAGCAAGACAAACCTCCCTCCTCCCCGCAAAAAAAAAAAAAAAAAATTATCCAGGCATGGTGTTGAACGCCTGTGATCCCAGCTACTTGGGAGGCTAAGGCAGGAGGATTGCTTGTGCTCAGGAGGTTGCATTGAGCTATGATGGAGCTATCTTGCTCTAATCTGGGTGGCACAGTAAGATCCCGTCTCTAAAAGATAAAATAAAGCAAGTACGTGGGAGCTAAAGACTGGGTACAAAAGGACATAAAGATGGGAATGGTAGACATTGGAGACTCCAAAAGGGTAGCAGAACGGGTGAGGACAAGGGCTTAAAAGCTACCTGTTGGGTATTATGTTCACTATGTGATTGACGGGTTCATTTGAAGCCAAAACTTCACATTACACAATATGTCCACATAACAAATCTGCATATGTATTCCATGAATGTAAATTTTTTTTAATTTTTATTTTTAGTTCTGGGGCACATGTGGAGGATGGGCAGGTTTGTTACATAGACAGACCTGTGCCATAGTGATTTGCTGCACCTATTAACCTGTCAACTAGGTATTAAGCCCAATATGCATTATCTATTTTTTCTAATACTCTTCCTCCCCCCACCCCATCCCCCAACAGGCCCCAGTGTGTGTTGTTCCCCTCCCTGTGACCATGTGATCTTTTTGTTCAGCTCCATAAGTGAGAACGTGCAGTGTTTGGTTTTCTGTTCTTGCATAAGTTTGCTGAGGATAATGGCTTCCAGCTTTATCCATGTCCCCGCAAAGAACAAGATCTCATTCCTTTTTACGGCTGCATAGTATTCCATGGTGTATATTTACCACATTTTCTTTATCCAGTCTATCACTGATGGGCATTTGGGTTGATTCCATGTCCTTGTTATTGTGAATAGTGCTGCAATGAATATACACATGCATGTATCTTTGTAATAGAATGATTTATATTCCTTATATACCCAGTAATGGGATTGCTGGGTCAAATGGTATTTCTGGTTCTAGATCTTTGATGAATCACCACATCATTTTCCACAATGGCTTAACTAATTTACACTCCCACCAACAGTGTAAAAGCGTTCCTATTTCTACACAACCTTGCCAGCATCTGCTGTTTCTTGACTTTTTAATAATGGCCATTCTAACTGGGGTGAGATGGTATCTCATTGTGGTTTTGATTTTTATTTCTCTAATGATCAGTGATGTTGAGCTTTTTTTCATGTTTGTTGGCTGCATAAATGTCTTCTTTTGAGAAATGTCTGTTCATGTCCTTTGCCCACTTTTTCATGGGATTGTTTATTTTTTTTTTCTTGTAAATTTGTTTGAGTTCCTCATAGTGAATCTAAATATTTTTTTTTTTTTTTTTTTTTTTTTTTTTTTTTTTTTTTTTTTTTTTTTTTTGAGACGGAGTCTCGCTCTGTCGCCCAGGCTGGAGTGCAGTGGCCAGATCTCAGCTCACTGCAAGCTCCGCCTCCCGGGTTCCCGCCATTCTCCTGACTCAGCCTCCCGAGTAGCTGGGACCACAGGCGCCGCCACCTCGCCCGGCTAATTTTTTTTTTTTGTGTTTTTAGTAGTGACGGGGTTTCGCCGTGTTAGCCAGGATGGTCTCGATCTCCTGACCTTGTGATCCGCCCGTCTCGGCCTCCCAAAGTGCTGGGATTACAGGCTTGAGCCACCGCGCCCGGCCAAATCTAAATATTTTTAAAGGAAATTTTTAATAACTCCCCAACCCCCACCAAGAAAAAGAAACTATGTCTATATGGTCACCAAGGACATCGAGGTTCTCAATCAAACACTTCTCTGTCTTCATTTAATTTCTCAGTTGTGATAGAAATTTCTGACCCCTCTCTCCCTCTGAAAATCATTCTCTGCCTCGGCTTTCCTGTCCTGCTTTCTGTGTCTCTTTCTATACTGCAGGTTGCTTCCTCTCAGTCTCCTTGATTCTTCTTTTTCTGCCTACCCTTAAATTTTCCTTCTGCCCCACTCTCTGACTCCCAGTCCAATCCTTACCATTCTTTTCTTTTCTCTTTCTACAGTTTTCCCAGGGAGACTCATTCACCCACAATTATTGTTTTTCCAGCACAGATCTTTCTGTTGAGTTCAACATTCATATAATCATGTTCCCTGACAACCCCGGGTTTTAGATGTAGACCTGTGTTATAGCACTTCTCTTTCATCTTTCTATTCTTAGCACTTGGCACAGAGTAAGTGCTCAATAAATATTTTTATAAGAGAATCTAGGTAAACCAGACTAGAGGATGTTTTGGCAAGTCAGGCCAAACAGATGATGCTATAAACTATAAAACCTTCTACAGATGGAACTGGACTCAAAAAACAGGATAGGTTAGCCTTGAAGACCGATAAGATACGGTTCTGGGAGCAAGACTCTAATATAACCCTTAGGCATCTGTCCCACGCCACTGGGTATCATGTGTGCAAAGAGAAAAGGCTGGCCTTTTCCTTTGGTTAATTTACCAGGTAATTGCCAATATTTTCTTTTCTTTTGTTTTGTGCTGCATGGAAACATTCTGCCATGCAAAATAGAACCAAGGGAGGAGGATGTTCTCCATATGCCATTATTTAACTCTGCCATTTTACCAGCCTATAAGCTCCATGGGAACAGAAGCCCTGTTTCTTTTGTCCTAGTGCCTAGCCTATATCTTGGGCACACAACAAATAAGGACTATCTTTAATTGAATACCTTCTATATACCAAGTACTGTACCATATGCTTTGTGTATATTTTCTCCTTTAATACTCACCAAAAAAGAGGGTCATTTTAGGGCTGAGGATGCCAGTGCTTAGAAAGGTTAAGTGGCTTGCTCAAGTTTAGGGTGCAAATAGCTAAGTCAATAGTTAAACCTAGATTGCCCTGATCCAAAGACTTCCCTTTAATAAAACACCATATGATCTTCCTATATGTGGTTAAAATTTCCAGGAAAGGGGGCTGCTGTAGCACATGCCTGCGGTCCCAGCTACTCAGGAGACTGAGCTGGGAGGATTGCTTGGCTCAGGATTTCTAGGCTAGACTGGGCAACACAGCAAGACCCTATCTCTAATATATATATATATACATATATATATATTTTTTTTTTTAAATTCTGATGATAGAATGAAAGAGCACCGTATTCACATTTGGGGATATATTTTGATGTGTTTCATTGAAAGGTTTTCTTCCTTCATGAACTGTTATATGTATAAATATGACCATTGAAAATGAAATGCTTTTATGTCTAAGGTCTTTCAGCTCTTAATCAAATTCTTGAAGTGTTATTTGACATTTTTAAAAATACATAGATGGAGCAGATTCTCCATAATTTTGTGTGTGTTACTGTTTCCTATGGCTTGAATATTTTCCCCAAATTTCATGTGCTGGAAACTTAGTCCTCAAATTCATATGTTGGTGGTATTTGGAGGTAAGGCCTTTGGGAGATAATTAGGATTAGATAAGGTCACCATGAGTCCCTCATGATGGGATTGATGTCTTTATGAGGAGACGAAGAGAGACCTGAGCTAACATGCTTGCTCTGACTCACCATATGATGCCCTCTGCCACATTATGATGCAGCAGGAAGGCCCTCACCAGATGCAGCTGCTTGATCTTAGACTTCCCAGCCTCCAGAACTGTAAGAAATACATTAAAAAAAAAATAAATTACACAGTCTGTGGTATTCTATTACAGCAATGCAAAATGGACTAAGACACAATTGTTATTGTTACTGTTGCTTCTTAGGGAAAAGAGATTGTTAGTTATGAACAAAACTGCTACTTCCTTTCTTGGTGAGACTCTAGAAGTAAAAGTACTTTCTATATGTGTCCTAAATCAGGAGGCCTCAGAGTAGAGAAAATTTGGAGGGGCTTTCTGCAACTGAAGAGGAAAGAGAAATGAAGATAGGTACCCTGGTAGAAAATTTTAAAATTCTCAGAACACAAGAGGAGAAAGTTGAGGATAGGGAAGAAGAGGTGAGACCAAGAGATGCCATACAGCAAAAGTGTAGCTAGCTGTGACCGAGAAGGAGCTGAGAAGGGACTATTCATTCTCCAGGACCGTGTTCTCAGAAGCAGTGCTGCCTTCTTGGCAAACCTTAAGTTAATGAATTGTCTTGACAGTTAAGAATATAATGAGAAGGTATTAAAAGCAGAGGTGAAACAGCAAGCCTGACCATGAGAAGAGGGTCCAAAAGTTCAAACTCTTTGCATGCTTGTTTCTCTGTCAACCAATGGCCCAGATTCTGCTCCCAGTCCAAGTTGGACCAGCCCAGACTTGACTTCATCTTATACACACACACACAGCCCAAGGCATTGCTGAGTGAAACCCCAGCCACAGCAGCCACATCAGTCCCCCAGATAATGGCCAAGAAGCCAAGGGAAATATCCAGTGCCCTCCTATTGGCTCTTTATATTTCTTACATATGCTGAGAGACAAACTAGAAAAATGAGAAGAATAATATCTAAGAATGAGGGCATGAGAGAAAAAAATTTTATCCTAATAGAGTGAAATTGGACAGCCTTCTAGGCTGTTTCCTTTTTAAACAATCTCCTCTTCTTTAAAAAAAAAAAAAAAAAAGTTGTTTAATGTCCCAGAAAGCTTTTTGAGAAAAGCAGTTTGTCCCCTTTTTCTAAGCCAAAGGCCAAAAATAGGAACTATTTGGCGATCTCTTCTGAGGCAGATCTGGGTATGCCTAGCCTGAGAAAATCCTCCTTGACCATTAACTCAGGGAACTGTCATGAAGGAATTCTGGGAATCACGGTATGCATTTATACACAGAATGTCTAAATGGGAAACAAAGCTTGACCTGGTTTTCTCAGAGCCAGACCACTCTTCTTTTTTCTCTTTTCCCTTAATAGATGAGAGAGAGGAAACCGCTTCAAACCACCACTACCTTCCAAATTCCCCATCAACTTGGGTCACCAAAAGGAAGATGGCCAGGTACCTGATATAATCTGATTTTACAGTATTTTACCTCTGATAGAATAGAAACACCTTCCTTATCCCAATGACACATTAATTAATAATAGCTGACATTTACTGTCTGCTTCCAATGTGCCTGGCACATCTACTAAGCACTTTACATGCTATCTTCTTTATCTTCACAATAACTCTACAAGGAAGTACTATGATGATTCTCATTTTACGAATGGCTAAGTTGAGGTTTAGAAAAGTTGGATAATGTGGTTACAGTTAGTAGAAGAAAAAGCTCAATATTAAACCCAGGCAATGGGACTGGAGCCAACACTCTTGACCACCTGGCTCTAAAGTTACAACTCAGTTATGGAGACAGAACAGGAGCCTACAAATATTTAACAACACTTTAACTTTTCCCCCCTCTGTGTGCAAATAAAAGTAATATTTAACAATAGAATTAGCATATCCTTTATGCTGAATAAATGGAATGAACCACCACTTCTATGGAACACAGGAAAAGGATGCTTTCGCACAGCAGAGCCTAGGATGCAGGACCCAGGGAGCACTGGCTCTTCAAACAGCAGATTTTATTGGTATTTCCACCATTGGCCTCTGCTGAAAAACAGCATGAAAAACATCTTTGGAAGATTAAAAAGGAAGTAACTTTTTACAAACACTTTAAGTTGTGATCTACTTGTAAAGCCAGCTATATCAACAAGCGATTGATCCCCAGAAACATATGCAAAGGAGCCCCTCCGTTTGTCTCTGATCCCCTTCCTTCCTACCCCCTAGAGGGACAGGCTCTTTGATTTTAAAGCAACTTCCACTGAGGCCAGGAGTTAGCTGCCTGGGCTGTCAGTTTCTAGCAAAGGGCAGCCCAGAATAAATTTGACTTTTTATGTATTCTACTCTGGAACAGAAAGAGGCAAAGGTCTCCCTGTCTCCTCCCAACTTCACACACACTTAAAATTGGCATGCCCCTTCTGCAGTTTTTAGCAGACCTTTCAGGAAATATTAAGTTAGACTGAAAATTCAGAGGTCCTCGTGACTGTCTGGGCTACTTTAAAATCCAGCATATTATGAATAAAATCTAAAAATTGTTAAACATTGATTCTATTTATTTTAGCAAGATAGTGACTACCTAGAATCAGAATTGAGAATTATAAGCTTTTAAAAAATAATAAATTTTTACAGGACCTAAAATGTCTTACTCGATAGATATATTTAATAGCTACAAAACACCTCACTCCACACTCATATTGACTTCAAAGAAGGGTCAAAGTATTAAAATACGTTATTACCTCTTTCTTGGCCTCCCACACAGAACGTGGGACTTGCCTACAGCACTGTTGGCCAAGACAAAAAACTTCTGTACCACCTAACATGGCAACTGCAATGGTCTAGGCTGCAAATATGTTCTTCCTCTTTGGGTGCACATTTAGCCTGTCTTCAGAGGTCAGATTTGGAACAAAAGAAAAGGAAGTGAGAGAACAATTTCATCTTTAGATGTAGCAAACAGTGTGTAACCGAAATGGGAATTTCAGGGGAGGTCTCATTTGACACGATATATTGCCTTTTTCTTTTTTGGCCCTCAGTTACCTTCATGCAAATGTTCTAAGATGTCAGAATTGCAGATATTTTACATGTTAGGAGAATTCTCTCATACCTAAATTCTCATGCAGATTGTACAATTCTCCTTAATCTCATCACTGATGGTACTCTTTCCAAACCACTAAAGTGTGACAAAATGTGTACCTTACTGAAACAACATGTAAGCATTTCATGGATGAGTCCCAAAAATTGATGAACTATTTTCAGACACGGTATTTATGAAACTACCAAAAACTCATTAGTCTCGTCATTTCTTTTATAAGTTGAAAAGTAAGCACATGTTATTTATATCATTGCTCTAGAGACACTAGTAATTTTGGTCTGGAAGACATTTGCATTTAAGATACACCATGCAACTGGCATCAGTTTATTTTTTAATATTATATTTATACAGTAATCTATTACTAGCAATGGAAATATGGAAATTTATCATGTGTTTTGTCTTTTTTTTTTTTTTTTGAAACAATCTTAATCTGTTGCCCAGGCTGGAGTGCAGTGGCTCCATCTCTGCTCACTGCAACCTCCGCCTCCCAGGCTCAAGCGATTCTCCTGCCTCAGCCTCCCAAGTAGCTGGGATTATAGGCACACACCACCACACCTGGCTAATTTTTGTATTTTTAGTAGAGATGGGGTTTCACCACGTTGACCAGGCTGGTCTCGAACACCTGACCTCACATGATCTGCCCACCTTGGCCTTCCAAAGCGGTGGGATTACAGGTGTGAGCCACTGCGCCCAGCCTCATGTCTTCATTTGATAAATACATTTGGAGAATCTTATGCTTTGAAGTGAGAGCAGCACGTCTAAGTGGACATTTATAATACATTAGTCTCTCCACTAAACTAAACCAGAAGGAAAACAGGACCTCAGAACAAAAATTACCCTGAATTCTTTCTCTTCTGTAAAAAGTATTGGACTTCCCTTTCCATGTGGAATAGATAGAGAACTTGTTAGAGCTGACATATACTGTACATGCCAAAGAGACAAAAGATGCCATGCATCAGTGACCCCTGGATGTGAGAACATCAATGCCTAGTATAAAGTGATGGACACATTTTATTTCCTAGCAGTGAACTTCAAATGAACACACTCTCACAGTATGTGTGTGTGCGCTTGTGTATGTGTATGTGTGTTACATGTACACAGCTTGTCATTTACGGGGACTGTATAATGCTGGCTTCCTTCTCCATGGGACTACCACCAATTTCATGTCATACTTCAGAAGCTTTTGCTGGAGATGAAGTTTTGAAGCATCCTGAAGTCTTAACCACTGATAAGTGTGTAGCCATCTTCAACAGTCCTGGGTGAATTAGATAGTGTTTGGCAGGATTGTCAGATTTCTCCTGTCTTGGAAGCCTGAGTTTCTGTTCCTGGCACCCTAGTTGTTTTGCTTGATTCTTGATCCTTAAATCGGGCTCCTCCCTCCTGGATCATTGAACCCTTTCTCAGGCTTATTTATCTGTGTTGTTATTTTGATATACTCTGTGGGTCATTACTGGGAATAACAGAGCGAGTCATAAATGCCAAAACTTAATTAAACAAAGGACCCTAGGTCCTTTCCTTTCCCTGCCTATCACATCCAGTTTATCACCATGTCCTCTCAATTCTACCTCCTAAGTTCATCTTGCCCTCTGGGCTCCACCCACACCATCCCCTCACCTTAGGACCTAATGGCCTCTTCTGGGAATAGCTGCAATAGGGTCTTTTCTAGCCTTCTTCAAGTTTGCTTCCAAAATGGGAAACCCTCTTCCCAGATCAAGGGTATCACACTAAAACAAAACTATGATCATAGCTATCACACTGCATAGGGTATGGACCCCTTCTCTGGTTCCCCATGGCATTCAGAATGAAGTGAAGGCAGCTTGCTATGCACAAAAGGCCTTTCCCCAGTCAGCTTCTTCCCAGTGTCCCAGCACCACCCCAACCTGCCCCACTGCACAACTGCAGCACACCCCACCCCCAGTGCCATCCCACAGGAACCCTTCACTTCCTAGTCACGCTGCCCAATCATTTATGGAATTGTTGTTCTCCTTCAACGCTCATTCTTTTTCTTTTTCTTTTTTTTTTAATGGAGTCTCACTCTGTTGCCCAAGCTAGAGTGCAGTGGGGAGCTCTGGGCTCACTGCAACCTCTGCCTCCCAGGTTCAAGTGATTCTCCTGCCTCAGCCTCCCGAGTAGCTGGGATTACAGGTGTGCGCCACCTTGCCTGGCTAATTTTTGTATTTTTAATAGAGACAGGGTCTCACTATGTTGGCCAGGCTGGTCTTGAACTCCTGACCTCAAGCGATCCACCTGCCTCAGCCTCCCAAAGTGCTGGGATTATAGGTGTGAGCCACTGCCCCTGGCCAACACTCATTCTTTTTCTAAAATATATTTTTATTGAGACATAATAGTATGTATTTATGGGAGATGTGGTATTTTGATACAAGCATACAGTGTGTAATGATCAAATCAGGGTTATTGATCACCTCAAATTGATCACTGCATTTTCTCAATTCTACTTCCTAAGTGCATGTGCCATCTGCCCTCTGGGCTCCATCCTCATTATCTTCTTCCTCTTGGTGCCATGGGAAGCCAAATCACCTCAAACATTTATCATTTCTTTGTGTTTGGGAACGTTTCCAATCTCTTCTAGCTATTTTGAAATTTGCAATAAATACTAGTTAACTAGAGTCACCCTACTGTCTTACAGAATGCTGGAACTTACTCCTTCTGTCTAACTGTATTTTTGTACCCGTTAACCTCCCTGTGCCTTGGGACCCTCCTCCCCTTCATCCAGTTATGCTTCATCAGGGGAGCCCACCAGGCCTCCCCAGGATACAAACCCCAGAGCATGGACCACATTGTGAAACTATTGAAAACTGTTCAAACTTGGGTTATGTGCATAGCTGATAAAACCATTAGAAATTCTGAGGTAAGCAAAGATATCACCATCAAAATCTAATCTGAAAGAGATGACATTATTTAAATCCAGTAAAACAATCTAAGGAAGATTTTTAAAGAACAAGAACTTTTTTTTTTTTTTTTTTTTTTTTTAAGACACAGGGTCTTGCTCTGTTGCTCAGGCTGGAGTACAGTGGTACAATCATGGCTCACTGCAGCCTCCATTTCCTGGGCTCAAGCGATCCTCCCTTCCTCAGCCTCTTGAGTAGTTGGCACTACAGGTGTGCACCACCACACCCAGCTAACTTTTTCTTTTCTTTTCTTTCTTTTTATTTATTTATTTTTTTTTTGAGATGGAGTCTCACTCTGTCGCCAGGCTGGAGTGCAGTGGCACAATCTTGACTCACTGCAACCTTTGCCTCCCGAGTTCAAGCAATTCTCCTGCCTCAGCCTCCCAAGTAGCTGGGACTACAGGTGGACACCACCTACATCCAGCTAATTTTTGTATTTTTAGTAGAGATGGAGTTTCACTATGTTGGCCAGGATGGTCTCGATCTCTTGACCTCGTGATCCGCCCACCTCGGCCTCCCAAAGTGCTTGATTACAGGTGTGAGCCACCACGTCTGGCCCCAGATAATTTTTTAATTTTTTGTAGAGATAGGGTACTGCTATGTTGCTCAGACTTGTCTCAAGCTCCTGAGCTCAAGCAATCCTCCCACCTTGGCCTCCCAAAGCATTGGAATTACAAGCATGAGCCACTGCACTCAGTCAGACTTTTGACCGGAATTCTAGTCTCAAAAATACTTTTATGCTCAAGTGGATGGCTCCTATAATATCTTTCCAGCTGCTTCTTTTTCCCAAAAGCGTCTCTCTATTCCCCTAATGACCACAAGATAACTATGTGTAAGAATTTTTTTTAAATCTTGTCCTCAATTAAAACCTGGGTTTTATGTGCAGAGTTAGGCAACAATCACAGCGTTATGTGGCCAAAATGAATTCTGAATGGACAGCCCTGCTCCCTCAGATACCCACACAATCAATCAGATTAAAGGGCACAAGAAGAGAAAAAGTGTGAATTTCAGTTAGGAGGCGTTCTGAGGAAATGTGCGTTTGACAAGCATGGGATGGCATTTTGGTCTCTCCCCCTCTGAAGGGTGTGATTGCAATTCCTCCTCTGTTCTCATCTCTGTCTCTCTATTTAGAGAGAAACAATGAGGAAATGGAAAGATCAAACAAACAGATCTTTGTGAAACAACAAAGCGGTACAGTGGGGTCCTGGGGCTGATGGAGGGATGGAGACTGCCTCTGGTTTGCATTCCTGGCTCAGGGGGTGAAAGAGAGAGGGGACCAGATGTGGCAGCTCACAGGAGTTGGAGGGGGCTTGCCCACCTCCCCCTCTTCATCCCCTAACTCCAGCTGTGGTGGTGAGCTGCTCTTTGAACACAAGAGCGTTCCACTTAATGTATCTTCTGCTGATGTTGCAGTTGGTGCTGACATATGGGGAAGGAGGGAATGATAGGGAGATGAGTCACACAAAGATCTTGTCCTTTAGTTTTCTTTTACAGATTTGGGGTGAGGTCATGCTTGGTGGCTCGCATCTCTAATCCCGGGACTTTGGGAGGCCAAGGCAGGCAGATTGCTTGAGTTCAGGAGTTTGGAACCAGCCTGGGCAACATGGAGAAACCCCATCTGTAAAAAAATTACAAAAAATAGCTGGGTATGGTTGGGGGCACAGCTGTAGCCCCCACTACTGGGGAGGCTGAGATGGAAGGGTCAATTGAGCCCAGGAAGTCGAGGTTGCATTGAGCCGTGTTCACATCACTGCACTCAAGCCTAGGCAATAGAGTGAGACCCTGTCTCAAACAATAAAAAATGGGGGTGAGAGAGAGAGAGATACCAATGAAGAAATACTACCACAACCAAGGAAAAGATACCTCGATAAATGAGACACTAGAGCCCAACCCTTATCTGAGTCATTCATGCTAAACATCCCATGAGAAGTCACATTTAGAGGGATTAAGAACACACACTCTGAAGCCAGATGGCCCAGCATGGATCCTGACACTCACACCTACCAGCTTTATGATCCTGGGCAAGTTTCTTAACCTCCCTGCGCCTCAGTTTTGTTGTCTTTAGAGTGAGAGTGAAATCACACCAACCTCCCAGTATTGCTTTGAGGGTCATATGAGAAAAGATTAACATAAAGCAGTCAGAAGGTTAAGTCTCAATGCATGTTAGCTATTATTATGGTTAAACAAGTTGTAGAATTATTTTGTGCCTTGGTTTTTCTTTTCTCTCTCTTTTTTTTTTTTTTTTTTTTGGAGATGGAGTCTCGCTGTGTTGCCCAGGCTGGAGTGCAGTGGCGCAATCTCGGTTTGCTGCAAGCTCCGCCTCCCGGGTTCACGCCATTCTCCTGCCTCAGCCTCCCAAGTAGCTGGGACTACAGGTCCCTGCCATTACACCTGGCTAATTTATTTGTATTTTTAGTAGAGACGGGGTTTCACCATGTTAGCCAGGGTGGTCTCGATCTCCTGACCTCGTGATCCACCCGCCTTGGCCTCTCACAGTGCTGAGATTACAGGCTTGAGCCACCTACCCTGGCCGGTTTTTCAATCTACAACATTGAATTTGTTTTTTAAATCAACTCTACAGTCCTTAGAAAAATTAGGAGAGAATTATGGAAAAGCTTAGAAAATATGACTAGCATGTCAACTTGGAAGACTTACTTAGAAAGGCTTTGCTACTTAGTCACCAAAGTATGTAACAAACAAGAAAGAAAGAACCTTGTCAACACTTTCACGCTCTTCTTTTCAAATACATCCCCCTAGAGCTATCATTAATTCTAACTGCTCTACACATGAGCAGGCTGACAGAAAACAATCATCTGACTTGAGAAGATAAAAATGGTGTTTCCCTACCAACCTTCCAAGTTCCTATGAAAACCAAGTCCAGAAGAGGGGCTGGGTTTCTTTATGTTATTTGGGCATGCTGTCTGAATATTCACAAGTTAGTAATCAGCTAGAACTTGTTAAGTACATACTATGTGCCAAATAATGTGTTAGATATTTTACATTCCTATTGGTAGGACTCTTAGGAGTAAGAACTATTATTATCCTATTTGACAGAAGAGAAGACTCAGGTATTAAAAGGTCAAGTAAGTGGTCAGGTCTGTCTGACTCCAGATCCTGTTAGCGCAATCACTGCATTATGCAGCTACTTTGGATGCTAAGTATACTGAATAATGTTTTTCACCATATACTTGCAACATTTGATGTTAATAATTTTTTTTTGTTTCAGACAGGGTCTCACTCTGTTACCCCAGCTGGAGTGCAGTGGTACCATCACCGCTCACTGCGGCCTCTACCTCCCAGGCTCAAGTGATCCTCCCACCTCAGCCTCTCGAGTAGCTGGGACTACAGGCACATGCCACCACGCCCACCTAGTCTTTTGTATTTTTTGGAGAGAGAAGATCTCGCCATGTTGCCCAGGCTGGTCATGAACTCCTGGGCTCAAGTGATTAGTCTGCCTTGGCCTCCCAAAGTCCTGGGACTGCAGGTATGAGCCACTGTGCCCAGCCCCAACATTAATAATTTTGAAATATTTTTTAATTGCCAAATCCATATTCTAAGAAACATTTCCAGATATACTAAATGTCCTTTCCTGGAAGACCTGTCATTGTGAAATGAAGTTTTCCTACTTTCGGGGATTAATGAAATAATCCTTTCTGAAAAATGAAATAAAAGTGTTGGCAGATTATATATTTTCCCTCTTTTTTTTTTGAGACAGAGTTTTGCTCTTGTTGTCCAGGCTGGAGTGCAATGGCACGATCCCGGCTCACTGCAACCTCTGCCTCCTGGGTTCAAATGATCCTCCTGCCTCAGCCTCCTGAGTAGCTGGGATTAGAGGCATGTGCCACCATGCCTGGCTAATTTTGTATTTTTAGTAGAGGCAGGGTTTCTCCATGTTGGCCAGGCTGGTCTTGAACTCCCGACCTCAGGTGATCCGCCCCCCTCAGCCTCCCAAGGTGCTGGGATTACAGGCGTGAGCCACTGTACCCGGCCCTATAGTCCCTCTTTTTAAAGAACAAAACAAAACTAAAAAAAAAAAAAAAGTATGGATCTTGCCAGTTTTTTCTTTTAATTGATGGACTATGAAATTCACACATCTAAGCACGTTACATCATACTTTGCATAATGGTTTAATGTTTGCAAACAGCCATTAGTTGTTGAGACTGGAGATCTCATCTCTGTATCATTGCTGTTTTCTGGAATCACAGGAACACAGTCAGTCATCTTATTAAAATACATGCTTATAATATGATGTGAAAAAACAGCATGAAGAAAAGGTATTTTGAAAGCAATTAGGGAAATTAATTATGGACTGACTCTTACATGATGCCAAGGAATTATTGTGAATTGATTAGGTATGATGATGGTATTGTTGTTACTTTTTAAAGCCCACATTTTTTAGAGATGGAAATTAAGTCAAAGTAAAATTATACATCTGGCACTTGCTTAAAAAATCTTCAGCAAACTGAAAAAAGTAAAAGAAAAGAGAGATGAAGCAAATGTGTCAGTCTTAATAATTTTTTAATCTGAGTGATGGGAAGAATGAATTACAGTCATCCCTCAGTATTCTCAGGGGATTGGTTCCAGGATCAACCCTTGCCGCCACCCCCTCCCCACGGCCCACTCCCCCATGCCAAAATTCACAGATTCTCAAGTCCCTAACATAAAATGGGATAGTATTTGTATATAACCTGAACACATCTTCCCATATAGTTTTAATCATGTGTAGATTACTTATAATACCTAGAACAATGTAAGTGCTATGTAAATAGTTATTATACTGTATTGTTGAGGGAACAGTGACAAGAAAAAAAGTCTGTATGTGCTCAGTTCAGATGCAACCATCCTTTTAGTTTTCTCAAGTATCTTCAACCAGTGGTTGGTTGGATACAGAGGGCCAACTCTACCACATTTGAAATTATAGTACATGAAATTCTTCTTAATAAAGATATATATAATCATATGTAATATTCGAGTCTTGTCATCAACATTTTTTTCCATTATTAACTCTGTGGACTTGAGCAGTTTTCTCTTCTGTAAATGGGGTGAGGATATCTAATTTGCATATTGTTGGGAGATCATACGAGATGCCTGCCCCAAAAGGTGTTCAATCATTGTTGCTACCTTTCTCCCCAACTTTGCTTCTTTTCTCACATGTTGTAAACAAATTCAGAGTTACAAAATGATATTTAGGCAGTAGCTATTCACATTTTTCCAAATGGGTTACCATAGACTTTTTTTTTTTGAGATGGAGTCTCGCTCTGTCGCCCAGGCTGAAGTGCAGTGGCGCGATCTCGGCTCACTGCAAGCTCCGCCTCCCGGGTTCACGCCATTCTCCTGCCTCAGCCTCCTGAGTGGCTGGGATTACAGGTGCCCAACACCACGCCCGGCTAATTTTTTGTACTTTTAGTAGAGACAGGGTTTCGATGGTTAGCCAGGATGGTCTCGATCTCCTGACCTCGTGATCTGCCCGACTTGGCCCATAGACTCTTTAAAAGAACAAATTTCTCTAGTGCACCTAGATGATTCAGTTTATAACCATAAAACACAAAGGCAACTTTTCAGACACAGAATTTGTGTGAAGTGAGATGTAGTTGGAAGAGGAAATGATAGTCATCAGACACAGTGGTTATAAAAGTGTTGCATGGCAATTAAACTTTTAGAAAATTCTGCATCCTTTCAATGTTCTATTTTAAGTTTTCGATAAGAAGTATATTTCACTAATTACCATGTTTATGCAACTAGAATACAGCTTATATAGCATTAGCAAAGTCCTTCGATTTACATCACGATTCAATTGCTTACATTTCTCAACTTCATACAATTTTACAGAAATCTTTTGAAATTGTGATGCTGAAAAGTCAGCAACTTTTTGTTAGCCAACAAAAAAAAAAGGTTTCTCTATTAGTATAAATAATTATGTAGTAATTTTCATGGGCATATTCACTCTTTTTATTGGTATAATGTGGTACAGTTCTTAATGAATAAGAATGAATTATTTCTAAATTACGGAAAGAATCTTTGAAGAGTTTGATGAATCACAGCTGCAAAGAACACTTTTATAAAAATACTAGTCCAGAAGGCAGATTATTCTAGTTCATTCCTCAGATCACCCTAGTCTTGCTTATTGAGTATCAATGTGGTGCTACACAAGGCACTCATTTTTGAAACTTTTGCAGAAGAGCAAATGCATTCACTATGCTTTGCCACATGGTTATTTCAAAATTTCAATTAAGAACAAACATTCATCATTTTCCCTAGCATGTTCCTATGCCCAGACCGTTTGAAAGGGCAGGAGAACAATTTAATAAGTTAAATTCTGTCAAAAATAACCTATCAAGCAGATGACAAAAGGAACCCTTGCTTTGAAGCTTGAAAAAAAAAATTGCATTTCACTATGAAAAATCACCTGTCTTTAGGATCTGTTTCATGTTTCTTCAAACGATTCATGTCAGCCTTCCCCCAGAGCAAGATTTGAGATGAAGTTGTGTAATTTATTGTCATGCTTTAAACATATTATATTTATTTGTCCCTTTGATACCCTTTTTTCTCTTAGGTCCTTGGAAGCAGTGAGATGACTGTGAATTGACTCTTCCTGTGGTTAATGGAAAAAGTGGCAGGATTTGCGGAAGGTGAGCAAGGTAATGAGTACAAAAGAGGAGATGGAATGAAGAAAAAAAAAGGTACTGTTGCAGAATGAAAGTTTTGTTAGTGTAAGAGTTGAAGGATTTTCATTCTGGACCTAAAAGTAGAAGATCAACCCATAGGTAAATATCACAAATACCAATGGGGTGGAGTCTTTGCGTCTAGTGTAACTTCACCACCAAGTCCAACATTCTGTATTGTGCAAGAGAAGGGAGGAGGTTGGGCAAGGTGGCTCACGCCTGTAATCCCAGCACTTTGGGAGGCTGAGGTGGGAGGATCACCTGAGGTCAAAAGTTTGAGACCAGCCTGGCCAACATGGCGAAACCCCGTCTCTACTAAAAATATAAAAATTAGCTGGGTGTGGTGCTGCACACCTGTAATCCCGGCTACTCAAGAGGCTGAGGCAGGAGAATTGCTTGAACCCAGGAGGCGGAGGTTGCAATGAGCCAAAATCATGCCACTGTACTCCAGCCTGGGCAACAGCAAGACTCTGTCAAAAAAAGAAAAAAAAAAAAGAGAGAGAGAGAGAAGGCAGGAGAAGTTCTTGGATGTCTCTGAGGTGCCATGAACTGCAGTGGGTAGGCCCTTTACATATTTATCTTGTGTCATCCTCATGACAGCTCCATGAAGTAGATGCCCTTTCCCAATATACAGATCAGGAAACTGAGACTCAATGAAATTACAAAATAGATTGCAAGTAACCTTTGCCACAGAGCTGAACTCTAGTCTGTTAATTCTAAAGCTCACAATTCTGCAACGGAAGTCATCATGTGTTAATATGAAAATCCTGTTCTGTCTGTGGCCAGCCTTTTACTCAGTTATGGTCCCAAATCCATCAACAGCGTATCATGGAATGTGATGTGAGAAGGTCCTGTCAATGGAAGTCTTTTAAGCCATAAATGAAAGAAAATCAATGAGGAAATGCATCCGAAATAGGACACAGACAAATATCAACAACTTCGGTGAGAGAGTTTAAATGACACATTGATCATCCAAATTAATGGTTCAAACTTTGTTTGAATTATGGGACCCTTAGAGCTTCTGATGACAGCTATGAAACTAAACATTTATACAACCTTTCAGAGGGCTGAAGAACCACCACTTCAGTTTATTTAAAAATATTATTTAAACTCAATATTATTCTTTTTTTTTTTTTTTTTTTTTTTTTTTTTTTTTTTTGAGACGGAGTCTCGCTCTCTCGCTCTCTCACCCAGGCTGGAGTGCAGTGGCCGGATCTCAGCTCACTGCAAGCTCCACCTCCCAGGTTTACGCCATTCTCCTGCCTCAGCCTCCCAAGTAGCTGGGGCTACAGGTGCCCGCCACCTCGCCCGGCTAGTTTTTTGTATTTTTTAGCACAGACGGGGTTTCACGGTATTAGCCAGGATAGTCTCGATCTTCTGACCTCGTGATCCGCCCGTCTCGGCCTCCCAAAGTGCTGGGACTACAGGCTTGAGCCACCGCGCCCGGCCTAAACTCAATATTATTCAAAGTGCGAAATGTATTTAAACATGAAAATGTTTAGGTAGGGTGGGCACCTGTAATCCCAGCACTTTGGGAGACCAAGGTGGGGAGATCACTTGAGGCCAGGAGTTTGAGACCAGCTTGAGTAACATAGTGGGATCCCATCTTTACAAAAATTACTGAAATTAGCCAGATGTGGTGGAGTTCCAACTACTCAGGAGGCTGAGGCAGGAGGATTTCTTGAGACCAGGAATTCAAGGTTACAGTGAGCTATGATCATACCACTGCACTTCAGCCTGGGTGACAGAGCAAGACACTGACTGTTTATTTTTAAAAACAAGTTATGCATATAAATGAGGACTTTTTAGATACCTTTATATACTCTGCAAACATAAATTATCTGAAGCTTGACCACTGTGATGACACAACTTTTTAAATTTTTATTTAATTCATAATGTTTTTAGAGATGAGGTCTTTCTACATTCCCCAGGCTGCCCTCAAGCTCCTGGGATCAAGCCATCCTCCACCTCAGCCTCCCAAGAACCTTAGTCTACAGGTATGCACCACCACACCTGGCTTATGATGACTTAACGTTTGAATGAACTGCTCAATGTCAAGGGTTACTACTAGGGGCCTTGGATCAGAAATCCATTAAACTTCAAGAAACCACATTAGAAGGGAATCATTTAAGAAGGATGATGCTGGCACGTAAAACCAATAGCAGTAGTCTACTCCTCACAGTTCTAGAGGAATAGAACTGAGCGTGAATGCTAATTCAGTCGTTAATTTCATTTTCACCCATTATATAAAGTTACATCCTATTATTTCATGTAAATTGGTGCATGATGGGGCAGGGCAGGCCCAAGGGCCAGAGCCTGAGAGACCCCACAGCCTGGATGCCCCAGCCAGCCTCCTCCTAAAGGGGAAGGAAGCTGTAAGAGGAATAGGATGATCTCTCACCACCACTTCCCTTCCCCAAAAAAGTGAGAAGCATGGAGAAAGGCACAGGAGAAAAGTGAGGCAGCAGAGGGAGACAACAACACAGCCCGCACAAGAATGAAGGATGAAGGTGGTGGCGAAGCAGGTAAAGCACTTTAACCAGCTTCCCAAGCATGGCGCACTCTTAGGTTAGAAATGCTCTGCAAGACATAGCATGAAAACACACTCAGGGGAAAATGAAACTGATAAGTTACATTCCTTTACTTGCCTGCCTCCTTATTACTTAGTTTTCCACATTTTTATACAAAATGTTTATTAGTTAATGTTACAGACTCAGCAAGGGGTTTCTATGGTTGGCTCTGCTGCCAATTTGCTCTGAAAACTCAAGAACTTCTCTCTGGCCCGTGGTTGAGTCCAGAGGAGTGGACTAATGAGACTCTTCCAGTTTTCCTAATGTTCTGAGAGTCTGTAATGCAAATGCAGATGGAAAACTGTCTATTGGTACGACACAGGAAACAGGAAACTTCTGCACCCAGTTAAGACGAAGGGTATTCCTCGTCCTCCCTGCCTGAAGTAAAGGGATAAATAGAAGTTTGTCTTCCTGGGAAAAACAAACGGGACGTTTGAATGGATCATTTTTTCCCCTTCTAAACTAGAAATTAAAACCTTGAAACATGGTGAAATATAGACAATTTATCAAAGTAAGCGGTTTATTCCTTGCACTGCCCTAACTCTCTTGCTGCCCCTCTGTGCCAACTTGGGAGCCTCATGTGATAAATCCTTTTCTCCAGTTCTCTCTGCCCCCCCCACAAAAGCGTGGCTACTACTTGGCAAAGCTCAGCATTCCTTGGCTTTTGAATTGCTTCACATCTCAAAATTCTTCCACAACCCAAGCAAACTTGGCAGCTTTTATTTCTTTTAGGTGCTTTAAGAAAAGCAACTTTATTGAGCCTTACACTAAGATACAAATGACTAATAATTCTTGAACATCCCAAAGACATTTGCACTTTTAATAACACCAACAGAGAGAGCGAGATTTTTAATTGGTAGGAAGTTGAGGAAAATAAAATGAAATTTTAAAAGAAAAAAAAATTCTTTTAGTTTGAGAGAGATCTGAATGCATGGACAGACCAGGTCTCCTGAAGTCAGATTCTTACACTGTTTTTGCACAATTTCTTTCCTTCCTCCTGTTCTGAATCCTGGGAAACTAAATGTTCCTTCCTGACCCCTTCCCACTGGCATGACAGCTTTTATGGAAATGACTGAGACTCTAGCAGTTGAGAGAAGGGATAAACATTTATAATTGTATCGGTTATTTATAAGTCTGTTATTTATAAGTCAAGAATTGTTTATATTGATAAAATTTTTAAAATCCCACAACTAAAATGTGACAAATAAACTGCTTTCTCAAATATCAAGTGAATATTTAAAAATCAAATCAGGAAATGGAAAACATCTTTCTTTGAACCATTTTGTTCTTACATTGTTTCTGATCTTCTGAAAACGCCAAAGGGGGAGGGAAAGAAAATACAAAAAGTAAAAGAGACTCTTAATAGCCATTTACTTAAGAACTGACAAGCACATGATTTGGGAGATTACCACAAACTGCAATGTTTTCATGTTCCTTTGAGCTTTTTAAAATGTGATTTTGAAGAAACTAAAACAAGAACTGCAATTTTCCAAAAATTGCTCAATATTGGAGAAATATATATATACACACATATATATACATGCACATACATACACACATAAATATGGAAATTATGTGCATATGAATTTATGTATATACACATGTGTATATGCATGTATACATATGTCTATGTGTGTACATAGGTACACACGTACACATAGTTTGATTTTTTCTAAATTCGTATAGTTTATCATCCAACTTACTCACTCATGATAATTGAGAAGATCATTTTGTAGTCCTTTGCATTAGAATATTAGCATTTTTATACTACTGGTCACAGAAGATCAAAAACAGCAAATATGGTTAGCAATGGCCTGAAACTGAAAGTTACAGCTTTCATCCTGTACCATGCAGTTCTGTTAACACCAAAACTTTTAAACTATTATATAAATAACTGCCAAAAGAAATAAAACATGCAATTACTCTCTCTCATGGCTGAATTTGAGATCTGGATTAACAAAGGTCATTTCTACCATACACCATGGCAACAATAACCAAAATACCAAACACGTATTCTTCCAAATATCTAAAATCATCCTAATCTAAACTATTTTAATAGTTTAGATTAAAAGTTTAGATTAATAGTTTAGATTTAAAGACTCCTTTAGGGTCTTCCTTTACTGGCTCAGCAAAAGGTCATCTAGACAGGATACTGTTTAGGTGGTAGAGACTCCATCAAAGACTTGAAAGAAGACTATATAATCTTTCCTTAATGGTCCATTTTTCTTGCAGGGCCTCCTCCTCACTGTTGGAAGCTACCTTAAGGAGATTTAGGAAATTATTAATAGTAGGCAAAAATCAACAAAAGGGGAAAGGGAAATAGAAACATCCCAATGCTTCCCTTTGCCTAGGAAAAGCTGTACTTCTCCAGTGATGTGACCTTCCCCCTGGCATTGGGCCAGATCACCATTTAGTGAATATGCAGTCTTTTCTCTAACAGAGTCATGTGCTCTGAAACTCTGTCTGTCAGTACCAAGAAGATGTATGTTTTCTCTGTACAATTCAGCCACAGGTTGAATCAAGGGAAGAAGGGTTGGGTAGTAGAAAGAGTCTGGAGTCAGATATCACTTCCAATCCTACTTTTGCCACTCATTAGGTGTGTGGCCAAGGGTACATTTCTGAGCCTCAGTTTTCTCATCTGTGTAATGGGAATAATAGAGCCTGTCTCATAGGTTGTTGGTGTGTTATTTATGTGATGCACCTAGCACGCAGCAGTGAGGGTGGCTGTGGACCTTACTGGCATGGCCGTAATATAATGACCTGAGAGCTCCAATCTACCCTAGCCTGCTCTTTATAATCTGGAAGGATTTTATGGTTTTGTGCATTAAGACTGTTCTTCTGGGTAACGTGTCATATGACAGAATAACTGAGATGCCTTTTATAGGCTCTTCAGACAAGTAGGATTCTAGAATAGAAATGGGACAATGTAATAATTGAGTTTGAACTTTTACCTAATAAGTTAACATTTTTAAACATTAGCAGAACGATTTGGTGGAAAGAGTATGGAATTTGTTCCCTCTTCATTGTCTCCCATTAAGAGCCCCCGGATTAAGCCCAGTTCCTCCACTTATTAACTACGTGGCCTTGACACAAGTTCATTTACATCTTGAAATTTCAGTTTCCTCATACGTAAAAATATCTTAGTCATCTCTCAGGGCTGTTGTGGGCATTAAAATAAGATAATGCACACAAAAGAGCTGTGTAAGCTCTACAGTTCTAGACAAATATGATCGTATTTGTTATGAAGATTAAAGTCATTCAGCAACAATATTCAAACCTTGCTATAGAATGACTAAACACAGTATTTAAGGCAGATCTTTCTCAGAGTTCAAAGATAATTTACATAATGAAATCTCTCACTGGCTTCACTTTAAGGGAACATGGATATGGATAAAGACTAAAGATTATTATATTATATTATATTATATTATATTATAATATATCAGAAGGCTCCAAGCTTTCATGTTTTCCATGCCTTGGGACAGAAGTCTTTTTCATATTTGTACTTTTAAAACAATTAATACAAGCCCAATAATGAACACACTGAATATGACTGTTAGTTAAAATGATTACCTTTTAAAAAATGCTTGCTTTCTTATTTCAAAAAACCTGCATTTATGTTATGTGTGTGACTCTCACTACGAACCTAAAATGTGAAAGGCCTTTTCATGAGTGACATGGTATTTTAGGTTACAACTTATCTTTTTAATATACTGCATATCAATTTATAGAGAAAAATATCAGCTACAGAACTTGTGTTATCTAAACTATGTTTCATATCTTTTTCCTTCAATAATATGCCACAAATATTTCCATGTCTTCAAAATGACATTTTAAGAGCTTTCTAATATTCTGTTGAGGACATATCCTATTATTTATTCAACCTAGCCTTTATGTGAGATGGTTTTGTCTCCATTTCTTTCTGTTTTGAACAGACATATCAAGAACATTTTTGCAGCTGTATCTTTCTACATATCCCTGATTATTTCCTTGAATAAACTGCTAAAAGGGAAATTAGTCATTCAAGTGGTAAATGAAATAATAAGAATTCTGATAAGTATTGCTAAATTTCCCTTCATATGATGTGCCAACTGATGCTTACACCAGTATTTTGTTAGTACCTATTTCTTCCTATTATTATCTATTAAATATTTATCTAAGGATGCTTTAGAAACATAAACAAAAAAATTAAAGCCTCCATAATCTCACCATGTGATCAACCATTGTTAACATTTTGTTTCGTTTTTCAGAATATTTATAAATATTTATTTTATAATGTGTATTTTTAAAAATTCTTTGGTGAATTATCTTATTACTTTGTAAAAGTACTTACATGAAACATATGTTGCAATTTTATCCTTTAATTTTTGTTCCTGGGATAATTTGGTGTATGTTATGTTTTTATGTTCATTACTCAAATCTATCCTTTTGAGATTTTTGAAGGGAGGGATAAAAGAGATTTGTTAATGGATACAAAATTGCAGCTAGACAGGAGGAATCAGTTCTTGTGGTCTTGCAGCACATTAGGGTTACTGTAGTTAACAATAGCATATTGCAGTTTCAAAGAGCTAGAAGGACGTTGAATGGTCCCAGTGTAAAGAAATGATAAATATTTGAGATGATGGGTATGTGAATTACCCTGATGTGATCACTATACATTAGATGTAGTGAAATTTCACTGTGTATTCCATAGATATGTACAATGATTATCTGTCAATTAAAAAATAAAATTTTAAAAAGACCTTCACCTGTTGTATCATGCATGAAAAGGCCTTTCACATTTAATAAAATTTTCATTTTTGCTAATCTCTTTTTACATTTAACTCCTTAATCTTTAGGGCAGTGTTATGATCAGACTGACATTTTAGAAAAAGCGCTCTGGCAGCTGTCTAAAGAATATATTGTGGCTGGGCATGGTAGCTATACTTCCAATACTTTTAGGGGCTGAGTTGGCAGGATCGCTGAGGTCAGGAGTTTGAGACTAGCCTGGGCAATATAGCAAACTCCCATCTCTACAAAAATAAAAAATAAAAAATTAGCCACATGTGATAGAACATATCTGTAGTCCCAGCTACTCAGGAGGCTAAGATGGAAGGAACTCTTGCCCCAAGAATTCTAGGCTGCAGTGAGCTATGATTGCAACACTATACTCCAGCTTGGGTGACAGAGCAAGATTCTGTCTCAAAGAAAAAAAAGTATTGGGGTAAAATAAAACTAGAAGCACAACAAATAAGCAAATGAGGAGACTTTAGAAATAAAATAAGAAAGCTATGATGAGGGAATGGGAGGTATCCAATGAGGTGCAATTGTTAAGATTTATTGCCTGTGGATTGGATATATAAACTGAAGAAGAGGTGATTCCTGAGTTTTGATGTATATCATTGTAAAGGAAAGCACAAAAAAGATTGTTTGGATGTATGCCAGAATTCCACTTAAATGAATGACATTCGATCAGGAGATTACAAAGACCAGCACCCATGTTTATTGTTTCTTTAGGATCAAATAACATGCAAAGAAAAGAGCAGTCTGACATTTTTATTTTTATTTTTTGAAATAGGGTCTTACTCTGTTGCCTAGGCTGGAGCTCAGTGGTTCAATCACGGCTAACTGCAGCTTGGATCTTCTGGGCTCAAGTGATCCTTCTGCCTCAGCCTCCCAAGTAGCTAGAACTACAGGTGTGCACCACCACGCTTGGCTAACTTACTTTTTTTTTTTTTCCATAGAGACAGAGTCTCCCTGTGTTTCCCAGGCTGGTCTCAAACTCCTAGGCTCAAGGGATCCTCCTGCCTCAGCTTCCCAAAGTGCTGGGATTACAAGCGTGAACCACCATACCCAGCCCAGACCACCATTTGTCAGAAAGAAGTGATGATGTATGTGCCTCACATTTGGAAATAATTGCTAGGAAGAAAAGAATCAAAATCTCAGTAACCATCTCTAAAGGCATTAGGGACTTTGAACCAATAACCTAAACCCTGGTGAGATTCTCTCTTGAAGATATTGCTTCTGAGCCTTTGGACTCCACATACACAGATGACACAAAAATGTATGTTTCCAATCAGACCTCTTCTCTAAGCTCCAGCCCTATCTAACCAACTGTTCATGTGGATATCTTCTTGGGAATCTCAAAGGTATCTCAATGTCAACACTTTAAAATCCAAACTTCTGATTACTCTCCCCAAACTTGATCTTCTTCCATTGTTCTCTAGCTCAATGACTGGTATCATCCACAAAGAAAGAAACCCAACAGTGACCCTTGAAATTTCCCTTGAAACCTGTTGTTCCCAATATCCCATCAATCACAAAAAAATTGCAATCTTACTTCCTAACTATCTGTTGAATCTGTCCAATTCCCTCCACGCCCAGCAACCAAGGGATGCACCATATCACTCCCCAGATCAGCATTCTCATAAGCGATCACAGAGTGACCCTTATAGAGTTGGGCAAGGTTGTGATCCTGTCACCATCCCCATCCTAGTGACATGATTATTGTTTCTTGCCTGGCTACCGTGAGGGACCCTCAACACTCTCCTTGTTTCTCATCTGGCCCCATTGAATCTGTGCTTCATACTTCAAATGAATTTGCAAACCCAAATGTACCTGTGCATGCTTCCTGACTGAGACCCTTGTGAGATATCCCATTGCCCTTAGAATAAAGACTCAAGTCTTTAACATGTTCCATAAAGACTCAAGTCTTTAACATGTTCCATAAAGGCTCAAGTCTTTAACATGTTCCATCAGGCTCTGCAATGTCCTGTCCTTATCTACGTAGACCCAGTGCACATCATTTCCCCAAGATGTTTATGATCCATCTACAGGTGTCTTTTGTCAGTCCCAGAAACCTGCCATGCTCCCTGTTCACACAAAGATTCACACATGCAGACCTCTGTCCATAAAGTCTCTGTCTGGTTAATACCTACTCATTTGTATCAGTTACCTATTGCTACTAATAAACACTTCAAAACTCAGTCTCTTCAAACAACAGACACTGATGGTAGCTCACAGATCTGTGGGTCAACTAGATGGGTCAGTGGCTCTGGGCCAGGCTTGGCTGATAGCTGGGCTTGATCATGGGACTGTACTCACCTAGCAGGGCAGCTGCAGCCTGGCTTGTCTTGGATGGCCTGTCTCACATGTCTGGCAGTTAGGTAGCTGTTAGTGAAGATGTCAGGGGCAACTAGACCAACCATGTGTCTCTTTTTATCCAGCAGACTAGACCAGCTTATTCCCACGGATGGCAGTGTTGGGCTTTTTAAGGAGTGAATGGCCTCACACAAAGCTTCTTAAGGTCTACATTCAGAACTGACTGAACATCACTTCTCCTGCATTTTATTGGCTAAAGTAAGTCACGAAGTCAGCCCAAATGAAAAAGGTCATGAAAAAGATTCTCCTGATGGGAAGAGTTACAGACTCACCTTGTAAAGGGACAGAAAGAGTCAGGACAAGTTTTGCAATAAGTCTACCACATTATCTTTCAGATATTGGCTCAAGATAAGATTCCTCAGGGAAGCCTCTCACAAGCTACTTGCCTAGACTGCATTGCCTCATTATGCCCCTTATGGACTCACTCTATGAACCACTTCTTCATGGCACTTGGCACAGTTGGAATGTCATATGTGTTTCTGTGATTATTTGCTTAAGGTCAAATCCTCCCTTCCATACACCTCTTCCCCTAAGACTTAGAGGTCAACTAAAGGCCAATGTCCTCTTTTCCAGTACCTGGTACAGAGTAGGTAGTAATCCACGAATATTTGTTAAAGAATGATTTCACTTCCCATTGTGTTATTTTGATAATATACTTTCTGTTCCCTGATACAACGCTTTAATTAAAAAAAAAAAAAAAAAGAAAGAAAGACCTTTTGCTTTTTGGGAGGAGGCAGTGAGAGGATATTGAGTCCTGTGCACAGCAGAAACCCCAAGGGATGAAGTGATTATCATTGCCTCTTTGGGACCTATGGCAAGGGAAAAACTGCATGGGTTGGCCATTGGGGGCTAGAAAGTAGCTTTAGAACTTAAAATACAGAGACTCATGTGGGGTCTTTTCATGAATTGAGACCCACGAAAGCAAAAAAAAAAAAAAAAAAAAAAAAAAAAAGCAGGTTATTGGAAAAAGATAATGGGTTTCACTGTAGATTTGTTGAGTTTGAGGAACATTCATGAATCTAACACTTGGAAAAGAGCTGGAGATTGGACAAGGTATTAGTCTGTTCTCACATTGCTATAAAGAAATACTTGAGACTGGGTAATTTATAAAGAAAAGAGACTTCATTAGTTCACAGTTCCTCAGGCTGTATAGGAAGCATGGTGGCATCTGCTTGGCTTCTGGGGAGGCTTCAGGAAACTTACAATCATGGGAGAAGGCAAAGGGGTAGTTGGCATGTCTCGTGGCTGGAGCAGAGAAAGCGGGGTGGTGGGAGCTGCTACATAGTACACAACTAGATGTCATGAGAACTCACCCCGTGATCCAATCACTTTTCACCAGGTCGTACTTCCAACATTAGGGATCACAATTCGACATGAGATTTGGATGGCGACACAGATCCAAACCCTATGAAATATCTAGAGTTGGGAGTTCACAGTGTATATACTTAAGAGCAATCTCAACCGTAGAAGTAGATGAGAGTGGGCAGAGTAAGAAAAGAAGGCTAAGGACGGAACCTGAAAGAGAATCACATTTAAGAGGCAAGAGGAGCAAGTAGGTCAAGGGGGCAATGAGGAATACTCAGAGAAACGAAAGCAGAAGTAAGAAAGAGCCAGTCTCAGAATTAGAGGAGGGAAGAATTTCAAGAAGGAGGAAGTGACCCCTAACACCAAACGTAGCTAACAGATCAAAAGATAAGACACAAGAAACACTCAATTCAAAATGACATACGCTGTGAGTGTTATGAATTACTTTTCCTCAAAGGATTATTTGTAATGATGTGCATATCTTAAAATTCTTAAATTTAATATGGCGTAAGTTTCAGGAAGGCAATTTATAAGGCTAAAAATCCAGACACAGTGTCCATTTTGTATCTGAATTTCTACTTTGAACGATTTTTAAGCCCCATTCAGATTCCTATCCTCTTCCCACAATGCCATTTGGCCTCTCATTTCTATGCATATGTGGAATTAGTTATTTTGGTAATTTTTACTGCCACTCATATCAATAAAGAATACCAGTATAGATTAAGTCTAATTAATTCCCATATTCTACTTAACTTAAATGAAATGTTAACCCCAATTTTTTTAAAGGCTAGAATGCTAAATAAATGCTCACTATTGAGCTGATCAACTAAAACATGTTTAGAATTAGCTCTGGGTTCTGTCTTTCAGAGAATTATACGTAAAAGCAATCAAAAGGGAGGAAAAATTAAGCAAGAAAATACTGAATGTACCAAATGTTAAGGATGCCTTTATCTTCCTTTATAGTTTTTTTCTTTTTTTTTTTTTTTTTTTTTGTTTTTTGAGATAGAGTCTTGCTCTGTTGCCCAGGCTGGAGTGCAGTGGCACAATCCACTAGGCCATAGCCAGTTGCACTGTGAAGGAGTCAAAGGGAATACTCCCTTAGTTGAGGGAAGATGTTACTACATCTAGAGTGATGAAACTTTAGTTTTCATTGTTCTAAAATTACAATGGGAATATGGACGTTTCTCCTTATGGGTATTTTGAATATTTTAGAATCTATATATTCCATTTATCTTTTTATGGAGCTTAATTCTGAGAGACACGTGAAAACCTGAATGTTACTGATTTTCAGGGGTTTTTTTCCCCCTTTTTTTCTTTTTTATTATACTTTAAGTTCTAGGGTACATGTGTACAACGTGCAGGTTTGTTACATATGTATACATGTGCCATGTTGGTGTGCTGCACCCATTAACTTGTCATTTTCATTAGGTATATCTCCTAATGCTATCCCTCCCCATTCCTCCCACCCCACAACAGGCCCCGGTGTGTGATGTTCCCTTTCCTGTGTCCAAGTGTTCTCATTGTTCAGTTTCCACACCATCATTCTTAGCAAACTGTCGCAAGAACAGAAAACCAAACACCTCAGATTTTCAGTTATTTTAAAGAAAATAAGCATTATCAAGAAAGTTTAAAATGTAAAGTAACAAGAATGTAATTGCAGGGTATCTATCTGTAGCAATCATACATTCTACTTTGAATGCTTTTGCATGTTGAACTCTCATCCTCTATTGACCACTGAGGGCCATGCAACTGTTAAGTAACAATGCGAAATTCCTGGCTATCTCTGCAATTTAGTTGAACAATCATCTAATATTTATGCAGAATCATTAACTTAACTGGACAAGCAGGTTTCACAATGTTACACACTCCGAGTTGAAGAAAATTGTCCACCTTTGCAATCCTAAAACATTCAACATAGCAATGTATAAGTGTAGGCAAACAGCACTGGGTGAATATAAACTTTGAGGATGGACTAATTTTTTTCCCCATTGGGTACTATATTAACAAACAAGGTGCAATATAGTAGCCACTGAATGAGAAGTCAGATTTAGGGTGAGAGGTCACATTGTATTATGTGGGAGTGATTCCAGAAGTGCATGGAACTCAGAGAAAATGAAAACAAAGAGCAAATGCGTAGGTGTCCTGAGTCAGCCATGAGGGTGATTAATAGGGAGCTGCATTAGGAATAGTCCTCACAACCAAACTCCTTTCTTGTCCTTTTGTTTTGTTTAGCACTGGGCAACACTGTCTTTATTTTATTTATTTATTTATTTGAGATGGAGTCTCACTCTGTCACCCAGGCTGGAGTACAGTGGCACCATCTCAGCTCACTGCAACCTCTACCTTCCGGGTTCAAGCGATTCTCCTCCCTCAGCCTCCCGAGTAGCTGAGATTACAGTTGCCCACCACCACTCCCAGCTAATTTTCCTATTTTTAGTAGAGACGGGGTTTCACCATGTTGGCCAGGCTGGTCTCAAACTCCTGACCTCAAGTTACCTGCCCGCCTCAGCCTCCCAAAGTGCTGGGATTACAGGAGTGAGCTACCATGCCTGGCCGCCTGGCCAACATTGTCTTTTTTTTTTTTTTTTTTTTTTTTTTTTGAGACAGAGTCTCACTGTGTCACCCAGGTTGGAGTGCCGTGGTGCAATCTCGGCTCACTGCAACCTCTACCTCCTGGGTTCAAGCTATTCCTGCCTCAGCCTCCCAAGTAGCTGGGATTACAGGCGTGTGCCACCACACCTGGCTAATTTTTGTATTTTTAGTAGAGATGGAGTTTCGCCATGTTGGCCAGGATGGTCTCCAACTCCTGACCTCAAGTGATGCACCAGCCTCGCTCTCCCAAAGTGCTGGGGTTACAGACATGAGTCACCGCACCTGGCCGCTTTGCAGATATTCTTATCACCCTCTTAGAGCATTTATGTAGGTGAAGAGGCCCAGGCTAGCCTCCTTTAAGATGAGAGACAATGTGGAGAGAGAAGCCCAGCTAAGAGTCGGCTCTAATAGCCAGACACATGGTGAGGTTCCAGTCAAGCTGCCATGTGACTGCACCTGAATGAGTGGTCCCAGCAGGACCAGTGGAAGAAACCCCCAGCTGGGCCCAGCCCAAAGAGCTGACTCACTGAAATATTATGCAATATATGGTGGCTGTTTTAAGCCACTGGGGTTTGGAACAATTTCTTATGTAGCAGTATATAACTAGTGAATACAACAAAAGTACATTTGAATGGCAAACAGAAAACAAATCCAGTGTTGCTGTTTGCAAGAGTTCCAAAAAAAATAACAATACAGGTAATTTGAAAATAAAGGGACAACAACATGCTAGCCAGAAAGCAATATTAAAACAGAAAATAAATTGAAAAGGTAAACATTTCGAAAATAAAGAAAGATATTTTATATTGGTGAAATGTACATCTTACCAGAAAGGTACAAAAGTCATAGACCTTTACACACGTAATGATGTAGTTTCAAAACATGTTAAGTAAAAATTGTTTTAATATAGAAGGAAATATGATAAAACAACTTGGAAGTAAATAAATTTAAAAACAAGTAAAAAATATAGAGGGTTACAGTTACACAATTAATAAACCTAATTGGAGAGTTATGTTTTAAGAAAATCTGTGCCAAACATGTAGGAAAATGCGTTAAGTATTCTTATTTATCTTCATTTTTATGTATTATTCCCAACATAAAAAATACGGAGAATCATATCACAACATATACCTGCCAATGAGATCTTTTTTAAAGGTTAACTTTTTTGCATGTTTATTTAGATCTTTTGGCTTTTAGAGAATAAAATGCTACAGATACAATAATCTCTACTATCACATTTACCTCTGTCACTCTCTGAAGGGCATAACTATTCTTATTAAAATGATGAATTTCCCACCCTGTTTTTATTTATTTTTTTACATATATGTGTTTCTGTAATTAATACATAGGTTGATTTTTGTTGTTGTTTTTTGGAGACAGGATCTCTGTCACCCAGGCTGGGGTATAGTGGTGTCATCTTCGCTGCAGCCTTGAGCTCCTGGGCTCAAGGGATCCTCCTGCTTCAGCCTCCCTAGTAGCTGGGACTAGAGGCCCTCACTCCCATGCCTGGCTAATTTTTAAATTTTTTGTAGAGACTGGGTCTCACTCTGTTTCCCACGCTGATCTCAAACTCCTGGCCTTGTGTGATCCTCATGCTTTGACCTCCCCAAGTACTGGGATTATAGGTATGGGCCATGATGCTTGGCCTTATTATGTGCATTTTTAGGATTTACATTGTGTAGGGGAAGGAGGAAAGAAACCTTTTTCTCTACCCTCTTAGTTTCAGCATCTGGGGCCCAGAAAATGAAACTAACATAGAGCATCTTAACAAAGAACAATAAATTTGTAGAGAAGTGAAAAGACAAAAGGAAAAAGGGTTTAGGTTCTTAGGAGTGGCAAGCTACAGGAAGATAAGTATATAGGGGAAATTAATGAAGGATGAGGACTGTTTTATAAGGTTTGTCATGCAGATTCCTGTCTGGGCTGATACTTAGAGTCTAGAGTCATCTCTGGTGACTAAGACTCCTGGGGATTAAGAGTGGTTCTCTTCCTGATAAGGGAGAGGGAGACACCTTAACAAATGGGAATTTATGTTCTGCTTTAAGTCAGATAGGGGAGGGCAGAGAGCTTTATTTTCTTATGTCTACTGTCTCTTCACTACCTTTGGCTCAAAATAATTCTTATGCCACAATGGCATATTTTCAGCTGGCATATCCTGATCCCCTACAACATAAAATTTTAAATTTACATAAATATGTATCTTTCTGCAATGTTTTTAAAATTCAAAATAAAATAGCCATGCTGTATTCACTTGCAAGCATATGATGAAGTTCATTCATTTTTTTAGCTGCTGTAAAGTATTTAATTCAGTGGTCCCATCTCCTACTACTGACGGCTTAGGTTGCTTCTAATTTTTTGCCATTATGTAAGTCTGCAGTGTGTACCTTTGTATACACTTTTGTGGATGTATGTAAAAGCATTCCCAGAAAACTGGAATTGCTAGGTCATAGGTAATACAAACCTTGAGCTTTGCTAGATATTGCCAAACTGTGCTAAGAAGTGGCACCGATGTTATCACCCTACAATGTAATTACCAATGTATACTCCAATAGTGGCTGAGAGTTCTGATTTCCCTATATCATGACCACCACTTTGTATTGTTAAACTTTTTAAATCTGCGCCAATTTGTGGAAAGTGAAATGGTATGGTTTAGTTTAGAACTGGCCAGGTGAGTAGCTCATGCCTGTAATCCCAGCACTTCCAGAAGCCAAGGCAGAAAGATGGCTTGAGGCCAGGAGTTTGGGACCACCCTGAGTAGCAGTGAGACTCTCTGTAGAAAAACACTTTTTAAAATAAGCCAAGTGTGGTGGCATGCACCTGTAGTCCCAGCTACTTAGGAGGCTGAGGCGGGAGGATCACTTGAGCCCAGGAGTCTGAGACTGCGATGAGCCATGACTATGCTACTGCACTCCAGTCTGGGTGACAGAGTGAAATTCTCACTCAAAAATATAAATAAATACAATAATAGAAACCTAAGTAATAATGGCATTCCCATTGTCATCTGGCATCTAATGTTGCAAATGATAAATACACTATCAGTTTACCTGTCATTCTTTTTTGGCACCTTATTATTCTGTTTTAATATTTTGTCTTTGTCTTTGTCTTTGTCATTGTGCAGCTTACAGTAACATCATTTTGTGTTTTTTGTTGTTGTTTTTGAGACAGGGTCTCCATCTGTCACCCAGTCTGGAGTGCAGGAGTGTGATCATAGCTCACTGTAGTCTTGAACTCCTGGTCTCAAGTGGTGTCCCGATTCAGCCTCCTGTGTAGCTGGGACTATAGTCATGTAACCACACCCAGCTAACTCTTTAAAAAATTATTGTAGAAACAAGGTCTTGTTATATTGTCCAGGTTAGTCTTGCACTCCTGGTCTCAAGCAGTCCCTCTATCTCAGCCTCCCAAAGTGCTGGGATTATAGGTGGTATTGGTTTTTAAATTAATTCTGTTGCAGACTAAGTATCCTTCCTAAATTATATTCTAAATCATTATCTTTTTAAATGCTGTCTCCTGACTTCTGTTTCCAGCAATTTGGTAAACTTGGTGTGCCCATTCAAGTATAGAACCATTTTTAAATGACAGATAAAAATAGGAAAAACATATATACTTCAAAAAATGTTTTGCAGCTTTCTGGAAAGTAAAGGAAAATAACTACAGGCTGAAAAGCACTAGAAATCATGATTTCATAAGCGCTCAAGCCAGCATGTAACCTGAGGGCATCTGCAGATCCCTGATGGCCCAGCATCTGAGAGTCAAGTAGAGGAAAGGGTCAGAACGAGCTGCCCACAAAAGCCAGGATCTTCCACTGACAATGACATCAGAAGTAGGTGAGTAGAAAAGATACCCACTGAAAAAGACTCTGCCCGTTTTGACCTTGGCTTTGGGTAAATGGAGAGGGGCAAAAAGTCTCTTAATCATTTGTAGCCACAAGTCTGCACTCACCCAGCTTGGGAGACAAATCCACAATATTTGTGAGGCACAAAAAGGCCCAAGCTAAAAATCCTCCCTAGAGGAACTTCCTTTAACCATAGGCCTCAAACAACTCCAACATATAAAGTTCCAAAGAACATATTCTCACAATCAAAAATCTCTACACGCAGGAGGAAACAAGCCACAACAAATGAGAGTTATAAAGAAAGATAAAATGTAAATTCAGACACACAAAGAGTACAGAAATCAAATATAGTGCAGAGGAGAATCCTGAAGAGAAGGTAACATTTGGGTAAAGACATGAAGAAGGTGAGAGAGTGAGCCATCCAAGTATCTCAGAAGAGGTGACCTTAGTGGAGAAATCAGAATTCAAAGGGTCTGAGGCAGGAACATGACTGAATGTTCCAGAAACAGCAAGCAATTTGACCTACACTTCTAAAAATATCTTTCTGGATTCTATGTTGAGAATATAGAGGTGAAGGACAAGAGTAAAACCAGGTAAGCCAGATAGATTATGAATTCATGTGAGATATGATGGGTGAATTAGACCAAGGATGTAAGGGATAAAACTGAAATGTAGACAGATTCTTTTTTTTTTTTTTTTTTTTGAGACGGAGTGTCGCTCCGTCGCCCAGGCTGGAGTGCAGTGGCAGCATCTCAGCTCACTGCAAGCTCCGCCTCCCGGGTCTACGCCATTCTCCTGCCTCAGCCTCCCGAGTAGCTGGGACTACAGGCGCCCGCCACCTCACCCGGCTAGTTTTTTTTGTATATTTTATTAGAGACGGGGTTTCACCGTATTAGCCAGGCTGGTCTCGATCTCCTGACCTTGTGATCCGCCCGTCTCGGCCTCCCAAAGTGCTGGGATTACAGGCTTGAGCCACCGCGCCCGGCCGACAGATTCTTGAAGGTAGGGTAGACAGGATCCGATGATGGATTGAACGTGGTTGAGAAACAGAGAGAGAAATCAAAATCACTTTTCACCTACAATGGGAAAGAAGAAAGATGAAGCATGATTGGGAGAAGGGTAGGGGCTTTTTTTCTGAACAGGTTGTGCTCAGATCACTAAATTGGGAAGTTAAATAGACAGTTGGATATATGAATATGGACTTCAGAAGAGAGGACTTAACTGAAAGTTTCATTTAGGGGCTGACATAAAGATGAAGCTAATGAAAAAAAATCTCACATTCAAGAAGAGCAATGCATCTCTAGAAGAATTAAAAATAGGATCTGGGACATCAGGTTTCAGCTCCAGTACGTACATGGATTGGAACTCATCACTGCCATATACACAATAAGATAAAAAGGTGAAAAAATGGAAAATCAATGACTTTTTTTTTTTAACTCTTCAGAGAATTGATGTTGCAGAGCAAATGGGCACCCTGAAATCCGGAGAGAAAGACAAATACAAATAATCACAGCCAAGATCAGTTTGCCGGGTTTTTGAAAAGGTAAATAAGATTGACAAATCTTTAGCTAGACTAACTAAAAAAGAAAAAGAGAGAAGACTCAAATAAAAAAAAATTACAAATGAAAGAGGAGACATTCCAACTAATATCACAAAAATACAAAGTATCATAAAGAAGAACCATAAACAGTTATACAGCAATAAATTGGATCACCTACAAAAAATGGATAAATTTCTAGACACATACAACTTACCAATCATGAAGAAATACAAAATTTGAACAGCCCGGGCACGGTGGCTCACACCTGTAATCCCAGCACTTTCAGAGGCCAAGGTGGGCATATCACGAGGTCGGGAGGTCGAGACCATCCTAGCTAACACAGTGAAACCCCATCTCTACTAAAAATACAAAAAATTAGCCGGGCATGGTGGCGGGTGCCTGTAGTCCCAGCTACTCAGGAGGCTGAGGCAGGAGAAGGGCGTGAACCCGGAAGGCAGAGCTTGCAGTGAGCAGAGATTGTGCCACTGCACTCCAGCCAGCGTGCCTGGGTGACAGAACAACACTCCGTCTCACAAAACAAACAAACAAACAACAAAAAAAAACCTGAACAGACCAGTAATGAGTAAGGAGATTGAATCGGTGATTAAAAACCTTCCAACGAGTAAAAGCCCAGGACCCATTAGCTTCACTGGTTATTCTACCAAGCATTTACAGGATTAATGCCAATCCTTCTCAAATTCTTCCAAAAAATTCAAGAGGAGGTAATTCTTCCAAACACATTCCATGAGGTCAGCATTACCCTGATATCAAAGCCAGAAAAATACATGACCAAAAAAAAAAACAAAACAAAACAGAGCAATATTCCTAAATGAACATAGATGCAAAAATCTTCAACAAAATACCAGCAAACCAAACTCAACAACACATTAAGAGGATCACACACCATGATCAAGTGGGATTTATCACTGAGATGAAAGGATGGCTCAAAATACATAAATCAATAAATGTGATAAACTGTATTAATAGAATGAAGGATAAAAATAATATCATCTCAATAGATGCAGAAAAAGCATTTGACAAAATTCAACATCATTTCATGATAAAAAAAAAAAGCTTTCAATAAATTAGGTGTAGAAACAAGGAACCTCAATACCATAAAGGTAATATATATCAAGCCCACAGCTAACACCATATTCAATGATGAAAAGCTGAAAGCTTTTCTTCTAAGATCAAGAACAAGACAAGAGTACTTCTATTCAATGTAGTATTGGAAATCCTAGTCAGAGCAATTAGGCAAGAAAAAGATATAAAAAGCATTCCTATTGAAAAGGAAGAAGTATAATTATCTCTGTTTGCAGATGACATGATCTTATATACAGAAACTGCTAAAGATTCTACCAAAAAGTTGTTAGAATAAGCCAATTCAGCAAAGTTGTAGGATAAAAAAATCAGCATACAAAAATCAATTGTTTCTGTATACTAACAAATAAATAAATAATAAAAAATAAAATAAAAATAAAAAGAGATTTGTAGAGCTAATTAAAAAAAAAAACCAATTATACACTGCCTTCAAGAAACACAGTTAAGATAGAAAGACATAGATAGGTTAAAAGTAAAGCAAAGGAGAAGGATATTCCATGCTAACATTAAGCAAAGAATGTTGGAGCAGCTATGTTAATTTCAGACAAAACAGATTGCAGAACAAGGAAAATTATTAGATAAATACATTCACATAATCTGAATAGGCCTATATCTATTAAAGGAATTGAATCAATAATTAACAACCTAGCATTAAAAAAAAAGCAACAGACTCAGATAGTTTCACTGGTGAGTTCTACCCAGCATTTAAGGAAGAAATGATACTAATTCTCTACAAGCTTTTCCAGATAATAGAAGAGAGAATACTTCTTAACTCATTCTATGAGACCAACTCTATCCTAATATCAAAATCATGTAAACACCACAAGAAAGAAAATTTATAGACTAACATCTCTCATTAATATGGTTGCAAAATTCTCAAAAAAATATGTTAGAAAATTGAATTCAACAAAGCATAAAAATAATCATACACCATGACTAAGTGAGTTATTTCAGATATAGGATGGTTCAGCATTCAAAAATCAGTTAACCTAAAGCACCACATCACCAGGCTAAAGAAAAAAAACCATACAATTGTATCAACTGATATAGCAAAAGCATTTGACAAAGTCCAACACCCTTTCACGTCAAAAACTCTCAACAAACTATGAATAGAGGGGAACTTCCTCAATTCCAAAGAAAGCATTTACCAAAAAACCTACAGCTAACATGATACTTACAGCAAAGAGTTTGCCTCTTATTACTCCCATTCAACATCATACTGGAAGTTGTGGCTGGTGCAATTAAAATAATAGTAATAAAAGGAAACACAAGACATATGATTAGGAAGGAAGAAACCAAACAATCTTTGTTCAAGGCTGGGATCTATTTAGGTAGAAAATCCCAAATACAGAACACTATTAATATGTATAAAAGATATTAATTTACAGGAGAATACAATGTAGAAATTTATATCAATAAAATATGAAAAAGTGGTTACTTTCCTAGAAAAATATATTATCAAAATTGACTCAAGAAGGTGGAAAACTGAACCAATAAATAACCATACCCAGACCCCTGAAATAGACACTATACCTTTAATGAACAGATGACTAATGTTTTATTTAAATAATTCCACAAAGAGAAAAAACATATAATGTTTTCCAACTTATCTGTTACCGAAACTATGTAAGAGTTATTGATAAGAATATCACTATAAACCAGTCTCACTGGTGAACATAGCTACAATAAAATGCTAGCAATGAAACCCAGCAGATTCATAATATATTTTCTCACTGGAAGAAAAGACATAGTCTATTGACAAAAGTGGGAGGGAGAAGCAAAATACTTGAAACTTAACAAGAAATGTGTATTACCTATGTGAAGAGAACTATAAAGCTTTACTGAAGGTCATAAAAGGAAACTTTAAAAAAAAGACAAATGTATTATGTTCAGAGATAAAAAGTTTGAGTGTAGAAATATCTTAATTTAGTCTGTAAATCTAATGCAATCTCAATAAGACAAGTTCATTCTCATGTTCATAAGAACGGAAACATGCTTCTTAAGTACAATTTTAAAAATTTGAAAAAATTGTGCAGGAAATTTCACCAACCAGAGAGCAAAATATGAAAATACGGTGATTTTTGCATGAGGTATTAAAAAAAGAATAGGCCGGCTGTGGTGGCTCAGGCCTGTAATCCCAGCACTCTGGGAGGCCGAAGCGGGCAGATCACCTGAGGTCAGGAGTTTGAGACCAGTGTGGCCAACATAGTGAAATCCTATCTCTACTAAAAATACAAAAAAAAAAAAACAAAATTAGCTGGCTGTGGTGGCACACGCCTGTGATCCCAGCTACTCTGGAGGCTGAGGCAGGAGAATCGCTTGAACCCAGGAAGCAGAGGTTGCAGTGAGCCGAGATCGCCACTGCACTCTAGCCTGGAGGAAGAGCAAGACTCCGTCTCCAAAATAGATCACTGGAATTGGAGAGTCAATAAATATTCCATCTAAATTAAAATTTAAAGTATCTTAAGTATGATCTTTTATATCAGTCTATAGAGAATAGTATATTAAATATATGGTGCTGTGATATTACCTCATACCAGGAACGAAAATTAACTCCAGAGCAATTAAAGAGCTACACATAAAAAAGATAAAAGCATAGAAATAGTCAAAGAAAGCAAAATATTTTTATAATCTTGGAAAAGGGAGATGGACAATTTTGACCTTATTGTAACAGATCTTTAAAATAAATGACCCTTTAACAAAAAAGGCCAGCAGTAGACTGAGATACAACACAGTATATTTTGCAACATATATAACATACAAAGGATTAATATCCAGAACAAAGTCCCACTACATATCAATAAGGAAACAGAAAGACTATAAACAGGCAATTCACAAATTAATAAATACGGTCAATGTAATACATGCTGTGCTGTGCTCCAGTCCTGAAGGATTTATTCCCCCAGCTGCTGAGGATGTCCATCCTCTCTGGGAATTGCCGTCAGTAGAAGGGACTCACCTTGCCCAAAGGCATGCCTCCTAGGGCTGCCCTCATTCAATGACTGGGGATGCAGGGCTACGCTGGCCTCACCACCATGTTCTAAGTTGGACAACTGGAAAGCACCATTCTAGCTTCAAAGATCACCAAGAAGACAGCTGAGGCCTTAGTTGTGACCGAATGGAAGCCCAATTTCTTCCTTTGCCCAGTCCTGCTTCTTTCCCTCCCAACTTGAGTGTTAATCAAGAGAGCGGCCGGGCGCGGTGGCTCAAGCCTGTAATCCCAGCACTTTGGGAGGCCGAGACGGGCGGATCACGAGGTCAGGAGATCGAGACCATCCTGGCTAACAAGGTGAAACCCCGTCTCTACTAAAAAATACAAAAAACTAGCCGGGCGCGGTGGCGGGCGCCTGTAGTCCCAACTACTCGGGAGGCTGAGGCAGGAGAATGGCGTGAACCCGGGAGGCGGAGCGTGCAGTGAGCTGAGATGCTGCCACTGCACTCCAGCCTGGGCGGCAGAGCGACACTCCGTCTCAAAAAAAAAAAAAAAAAAAAAAAAAATCAAGAGAGCACTTCCTCATAACTTCCTGTACCCTAATTTCCATCTCTCCGCCCCCTTTCCGGGACCTGACCTGCAACAGTCAGTGGACATTAAAAGATACCTTGCTGGCCAGGGGTGGTGGCTCACACCTGTAATCCTAGCACTTTGGGAGGCCGAGGTGGGCGGATCACGAGGTCAGCAGTTCAAGACCAGCCTGGTCAACATAGTAAAACCCTATCTCTACTAAAAATACAAAAATTAGCCAGGTGTGGTGGCACACTCCTGTAGTCCCAGCTACTCGGGAGACTAAGGTAGGAGAATCGCTTGAACCTGGGAGGCAGAGGTTGTGGTGAGCCGAGATCATGCCACTGCACTTCAGCCTGGGCAACAGAGCCAGACTCCATTTCAAAAAAAAAAAAAAAAAGATACTCTGCCCCAGTCCTAATAAAATCAAAGGTTCTATTTTGCTTATTAGATTGGCAACATTTTCAAAGGCTGATAATATCCACGGTTAGTGAGGGTGAGAGTAAATGATCATTTTCATACACGGTTAGAAAGTAAATTGGTAAATCATTTTGGAAAGCAATTTTCCATAGCCTCTCAGTTCCACCTTTCAGTACCTATCTACAAGAATTACTGATGCATCTGCATTAAAAGATATATATAAAGCAGTTCATTGAAACTTAATTTTTAATAGAGAAAAACTGCAAACAGTACGCGTGCTGTTTTATCATCTGCTCAACATTTCCTGCTTTGGGGAACCACCTCTTTCCATCTTATTATGAGACGGTGGGACTGTTCATCCCAATAGCTCCTTCCTCCATCTGGGTACAATGGTGAGCACAGAACCCAGCCCTGGCAAATCACAGCATCTCATTTCCCTGGACACAGTGATAGGGCCATGGGTGGGCACCTGATCCCAATAGGGCCAATCTTAGAACTGCTGTAGAACTGACAGACGGATACCGGTGCAGAGAAACTTCCTTTGCAGAGTGGTGAAGCCAGGGACTCTCAGTGACTGTCTTCCCTGGAATGTGAAGAAAACGTGTGTGTGATGTGGAAGCAATGCACACAGTGAGGCTGATCAAGAGCTGGGAACATTGATCTTTAAAGCAATCGTCCAGTCTCTAGATCCAGCAATGTCTGACTCTTCCATTTCAATAAGCCAGCAATTTCCCCAATATTACAAAAACTAGTTTAAAACAAATTTCTAAACCTTGCAACCAAAAGAATATTAATGTGATTTGTTGAACATTAGGGGATTAGTTAAATAACTAATATTACCTGTATACTAGAAGTTGGCTTTTTTTTTTTTCTTCAAGAAAGAGCCAAAGAGTAGTTATTTTAGGGTTTGCAGATCATGTGCTCTATCTCAGCTACTCAGCTCTGCTGCTGAGGTGTGAAAGCAGCTATAGACAATACATAAATGAATGAACGTAACTGTGTTTCTGTAAAACTTTATTTACAAAAGCAGACAGGATTTAACCCTCAGGAAATAGTTTGCTGACATGTCCTAGACAATGAAATCATGAAGAAGCTTAAACATCATGTTCTTTATAAATAAAAATGTAATGAAGTAATATTTTGCAACATAAACCCATGGTTTTTGTTTTGCTTTGTTTGAGAAAGGGTCTTGCTCTGTCACCCAGGTTGGAGTACAATGGTGTTATCATGGCTCACTGCTCACTGCACAGCTCACTGCTCACTGCACAGCTCACTGCTCACTGCACGGCTCACTGCACAGGGTCATCAGGGCTCACTACAGCCTCAACTTCCTGGGCTCAAGTGATCCTTTTGAGTGGCTGGGGCTACAGGTATGTGCCACCATATCTGGCTAATTATTTTATTTTTTCTAGAAACAGGGTCTCTATATGTTGCCCAGGCTGGTCTTGAACTCTTGGCCTCAAGCAGTCTTCCCACCTCACCCTCCCAAAATGTTAGGATTACAGGTGTGAGCCACCAGACACAGTCAACCCATGGGTTTTCATTCTTAGTGACTCCTTTTAAGCTTTCTGCATCAGAACCTCTGCACTTACAGGTACTTTGCCTGGAATATTCTTCCCACAGGTATCTGCATGACCTGCTGCCTTCCAACTTCATGCCATTACCCAAATGTCTCCTCCTCAAGACTTTTGCTGGTCATGCTATCTAAACACCTTCCTTACTTTATGTTTCTCCGTATTTCCCCCATCAAATATACTACACATTTTTTTACTTTGAAAGTTCCATGAGGACAGGTATTTTAATCTGTTTTATTCACTATCACAGTCCTTAAAACAGAGCCTGGCACATAGCAGATGCTCAATAAACATTTGCTAAATGAATGAGTAAAAAGGGTTACATTTATTGGGCACTTACTATGTGCCAGGCACCATTGAAAGTGCTTTCTATTAATCATAATCCTCACAACACCGTTTATAGCAGGTGCCACTATTATTTCTATTATTTGATGTGTCCCTAGGTAGTGACAATCCCAAGGCCTAATGCCACACAGAAAGGCCAAAGAGCAGAAAATATGAACCCAGAATCCTTGGCTTTTCCATCCAGAATGGGTTCTTGAAACTCACAGTGAAGATAATAGTCTTGGAAGACAAGGTTTTTCCTTGCAAGATCTGACCTTTTAAAAATAAAAATGAACAAAAGCTTTCTGATGAATACTTGCATGGTCAGTGGTGCCTTTTAGAAGGAGAGGTGGGGAACACACTGGGTGCAGTGGGGAGAGTTTCTGAGAGTTGGACAGTGGCAGAACTGGCCCTGGTGTGGGCCAGGAGGTGTCCCACATCAGAGCAGACCTAGGCCTTGATTACTAGGTATGTCCCAGGAGGCTGAGCTCCGCTGAGAAGAACCAGAGCAGGACCAGAGCATGCAATGTTACTGGCTGATTGGGGTTCCAGAGGAAGGGCTGAGGGCAGCCCAAAGTCCTCATGATCTCTCAGGGAGGCAGAGGCGGCTGAGAGGGGAGGGTAGACCCACAGGGAACTGAAGTCAAGCTGAGAAGTTTCCAGAGCACAGGGACCTCGAGAGAAGAGACCATGGTGTGATGGAGGTTACCTGGGGGAATCTGAGGAAATCAACAGGCCAACGACACATCCACAAAGCCACAACACATAAGCCTCCTACCCGCATCTCAGATTGCTCCTAGCGAGAGGGGACTTGACTTTCATTAAGTATTTCCCTAATAGCGGCTTAGGAAAACTCAGAATTTGACCAAGTTTATCTAGAAGATAGTTGATCAAGTCCTCTACTGTTCAGCTAGCAACTGAGCTAATAGTGAAATGAAGTACAGGATGGATGAAGAAAATTATAATTTCGTATAGATGAGATTTGTGATAATGAGATTTGTCACTGATATGGAATATCTCGAAGGCACAGTGTTGAGTAAAAAGGCAGCAAGTTGTAGAACAATATGTACGGTATATTTCTGTTTATACAAAAAGCTAACATATGGCGAGGGGTGATTCAGCCTGTCATCCTTGCACCTTGGGAGGCTGAAGTGGGAGGATCCCTTGAGCCAGCCTGGACAAAATAGTGAAACGCTGTCTCTATAAAAAATGAAAATTAGCCAGATGTGGTGGTACATACCAGCTATTCAGGAGGCTGATGTGGGAGAATCACAACCCAGGGGAAAAAATAGTAAAAAAAACAAAAAAAGTAAGCATATATTAGTGTACATATATGTGTAAATACATAGAAATGACGTGACCCACTCAGATATAAACAGAGGGGAAGGGACTGGAGGCAAAGTGAAGGGATCTAGGAAATGGAAAACAGGAGTGGAGGAGAGGGAAGAGAGACTTTCCCTTTTTAGTCTATGATGCCATTCTGTGTTGTTTGAGCATTTTTTTCTTTCTTTTTTTTTTTTTTTTTTAGACAGGGTCTTGCTCTGTCATATAGGCTGGAGTGGCAGTGGCGTGATCACAGCTAACAGCTCACTGCAGCCTCCAACTCCTGGCTCCAGTGATTCTCCCACCTCAGCCTCCTTAGTAGCTGGAACTATAGGCGCATGCCAGCACACCCAGCTAATTTTTAAATTTTTTTGTAGAGACGGGGTCTCATGATGTTGTCCAGGCTGGTCTCCAATTCTTGGCCATAAGTGATCTTCCAAACTCTACCTTTCAAAGTGTTGAGATTACAGGTGTGATCACCGCACCACATGCTACTCGTATGCTTCTTCCTCCCTCTAAGCACTTACAGCCCTATCTCTATTGTCTTGCTATAGAAGGTACCATATTGCATTAAAGATGGTTGGTTTATGGCTTTATCTTCGCTACTTAATTATGCACCCCTCGAGGGCAAGGGACGAGTCTTACTCATCTTTATGCTGAGAATCTTCTAGGACCTCAACACATATGTGATGAATGAATGAGCAAAAATGGTAATAAACTTACCTCTGATTTCAAGTTAGTCCCTGAGTTCTAGTTTATCAAATTTGTAAATACCAGTACTATGACCTACTTAAAATTTGAATTTGAACACTAAAACGGAAAAAGCCTGAGTTAGTAAAGGAAAAACAGGACTCTTCATTGAAAGTTAGTTGTGAAATCAACTCTCTAAGGAGAAGCCATCCCATAGTTAGGTGACAGCACAAACCAGGGGCATGAATATTGTGAATAATCAAGAGTCCCCTATCTTTAAAATTCAGACCTAGAATTTTATGTAACAAGGATTTCATCTGTAACTTCCTTTTATTGCAACACTCAAATGTTAGCTAGTGCTAAAAGTATGGAAGGGTGTTTTTTTGAAAAGGTGTTTTTCAGAGTCTAAAAATCCCTCAAGCCCAACTTCATCTCTTCTGAGATTTTATGAGACTTGCGAAACTGACTAGGGCCATGTCTGAGGGTGACAAGATGAGCATCAGATTATTAATTGAAAGTAACCGGCACTTTATATCAGGTACTCAAATCCAAAACTATGAGAACTCAGGAGGCTGAAGCAGGAGAATCGCTTGAATCCAGGAGGCAGAGGTTGCAGTAAGCCAAGATTGCACCATTGTACTCCAACCAGGGCGACAGAGCGAGACTGTCTCAAAAAAAAAAAAAGAAAAAAGAAAACTCATGGGGTAGAATTTCATGATGTTTGCACAGGTGACAGGAGAGAGGGTTCCATGGGTTTGCAGACTTCTATGTAACTGGGGTAAAACTGGATAGGCTCCCCAAGTTTGGGAGCACGGGTGTGGGTGACAGATGGATCTAGGAATGCCTTTGCAGTGGGGACCTCCTGAGTGATTGTTCTGGGTCTGCTTCTGCAGGCTACAACCACAAATTTTAGGAACTGAGAATGGTGAGGAGGAAGTGGAAACAGCCTGGGTAGCACCAGGAATCTCTCTGGGACCTCTTGTTCCTCTCACCTACCTCAATTCTTCCTCCTGGGTTGACGAACAGGAACCCCACAGGGTTCACCAGCTCATACCCTCAGCGCTCTGGGAAAGCAAGGCCTTAGTCCCTGGCTAACTCTCAAAACTGTTGTTATGTGTCTTCCATTTGGTTCTCGAGGGCAGTGGAGACCCTGGGAACTGCCCCATCCCTGACCACTGGACACAGCAGCGTGAAGAAGACTGTGATCCTTTTCTTACGTTGATCTCCAGTTACATTTTTTTAGATGCTTTTCAAATATGCACATCAATTATTTTTCTAGGTTTTCTTCAGTGTAGCATCAGTACAGTGTATACTATATTTTAGAATTAAAAACTCCATGAAAGCAGACTTCAGGTGAGATTTCCCTCTAGGTGCCTTCCCATTAAGAGCAGTAGGCACATAAATCAAGAGTGCCCCTTGATTGCAGGAACGTGGAAAGCACAAATAAGGCCAGGTGCGGTGGCTCATCCCTGGAGCGCCAACACTTTGGGAGGCTGAGACAAGAGCATCGCTTGAACCCAGGAGTTCAAGGCTGCAGTGAGCTAAAAAAAGGCATAAATGAAGGCATGGCTGAGATCTTCCACTATACACTGCTTTAGGCAGAGAAGCTAGTTTGCATTTTCTCCTTGCTTCCTGCTTCTGGACTTTTCCTTTGCCCAGGACAAAAGCCTCAAGCTAAAATCTTCTGATTCCATTGCTTCTTGGCCTTTTGGCTAAAATCAAGTGTAAAATCTTCGAATTCCTCTGGTCTTGGCATTCAGTGTTGGCTTCAGATCTGAAGGTCACACTAATTTGTCTGGACCTTGCTGATCAACAAAGAATAGAACCTTTCCTCGCCTTAGCCATTTAAAAAACTCTCCTATGGGCTGGGAATTCTTATATTTGGAGGCTGCAACCCTTCAGTGTATCAAACATATGAAAATGCATTCACAGTCCACATTTAATTAAACATTTTTGCTGTAAAATACATTAGAAAAGATTTTTATAATTTTGCTCTAAAAATGTTTAGCTGTGACTTTTTTTTTTTTTTTAATAGATTCAGAATCTTAATCCACCCAGACTAGAGTGCTACTGATCACAGTTCACTGCAGCCTCAATCTCCCAGGCTCAAGTGATCTTCCCACCTCAGCCTCTCAAGTAGTTGGGACCACAGGCACACGCCACCATGCCTGGATTTTATATATATATACAAAATATATATATATATAATATATAATATAAATATATATCTAATATATATAATATAAATATATATATATATATATTTTTTTTTTGTAGAGGCAGGGTCTCCCTATGTTGCCCAGGCTGGTCTCTAACCCCTAGGCTCAAGCAATCCTTTAAAGTGCTAGGATTACAGGCATGAGCCATGCCTGGATAATATATATATATATTTTTTTTTTGTAGAGGCAGTGTCTCCCTATGTTGCCCAGGCTGGTCTCTAACTCCAAGGCTCAAGCAATCCTACCACCTCAGCCTCTTAAAGTGCGGGGATTACAGGCATGAGCCACCATGTCCAGCAAAACATTTAATTTTTGATTGAGTGTATACTATCTTTTTTATCAATAATTATGCACACTTGTAACATAAGAAAAGCTAACTCACAAATTGTTTATATATGTAATGACTTTTTAAATACTAAATTCAAATTTAATTAACTTGGCAGTATTATGTTTTGGCAACATTTAGTCAAATGTTATTATTGCTATCACTTTGGTAGTTTTCTTTTGGAATCAAAACTTTTGTTTTCACATCTCAAATTTTTTCTAGGTCCCCGAAAAACTCATAGGGTCTATGCATTGGGAAGACGATGCCCAATAGATAAACAATTTGTAAACTTCCATTTGCATAAGGACTGTTTGTGAACACCGGAGGTTCCCTTTTACCTACATATAGGAAAATGGTCTGTTTACTATAGGCTTAGTTTGCCATTGCCTCAATCATACAGCGACTATTATAAATGGCAAGGAACAAGTGAAAATGCTTGTCTCTTATTGGAATTGGGTTAGTATGTTAAATGACATTATTGTGTTACTTATTTAACTAGGAAAGACAGTTGCATTAAAAACATTATTATAAAAGTAACACATATGCATCTTACAACATTTGGAAAATGCAGAAATACATTTAAAAAATCGTCCATAACCCTAACTGCACCCCTGATATAGCACTGTCAAAAGTATGCTGTTTTCTTTCAGTGTTTTACATGCACACACATTTTATAATATAATTTTTACTTTTTCAAGATTTTTAATCTTTATTTTGTAAAGATAGGGCCTCACTATGTTGCCCAGGCTGGTCTTGAACTCCTGGCCTCAAGAGATCCTTCCACCATGGCCCCCTAAAGTGCGGAGATTATAGGTGTGAGCCACCGTGCCTGGCCTATTGTGTAATATTAAAACCATAGCATATATACAATGTGTATCCTATTTTTTCACTTATATTAATATCATGATTATTTTATGTCATTACACTTTCTGTGAAAATATGTTTATTGGATGCATTATATTCCACCATGTGCTCTCCCAATGTTGAAATTTCCATTTCTATAATAAAGAAACCTTTCATATATATGAAGGTATATATGATCAAGATATAATGTCCTTCACACAGCTTCCTGTCTTCCAGTGGGGGAGGCTAGCTCAAGTTCTCATGCTGCTGCTTGGGGAGTGGAGAAGGTGGGGTGGTCTGGGGAATGGTTAGTCTGTGCATTACCCACTTTTTACTCCATATTCTCCCAGTCCAATCTCCCCAAGTCTGGCTAACCAGATAGGTGCCAACTAACTGGTAGATTCCTGGAGTGGCTGCCACTGTGCAGGAAGTCCCAGCCAGCTACAGAAGCCAGAAGAATCATCATCAATATTTAAATTGGAGTGGAAAACCCCAACTGGCCGGCGCCAAACCACAGCCAGTCCAGGAAGGGTTTGGATAGGTTAGCCAGACCCCTGGAACTCCCAGACAGCAAGCTGTGCTGCATCATGTCAAAAACTTCTCCCCCCAAAAGTAACTCACATGTCACAGTTGAATTTTTGGAGCCCATTGATTGCATTTGTGGCTTACTTATTGCCTTTTGGTGAGATTTGACAGTTGATGCACTTTCAGAATGGTCTTTCAACATAATACTTTTGCAAGGCAAAGCTCAGGGTGACATTGTAGAAGACTGAATGGAATTGTCTCACATCTTGCTCTGATCTCTTCATGAAGCAAAGAAAGGCACAAAGCTTCCAAATAGCACTAAGTCAAAAAAGCTACCAGTTTCCTTTTCTCAAGGAAGAACTGGAATTGGAATTATTCAATTGATAGTATTTTTTTTTATTAAAAAGGGTAATATAAAAAAATCAGAGCATCTACCCTATTCAACCTCTACTTTTGGTCTTGTATACCTTAGACAACATAATATTTACACCATACAGTTTTATGATACTAAATAAGGTTGATTACAGTAAATGTAAGCAAAAACAAAACCACAACAGTAAAAAGCATAAACAAGTCAGTATTGGGGGCTGTGCACAGTGGTTCACGCCTGTAATCCCATCACTTTGGGAGGCCAAGGGCAGGGATCACTTGAGACCAAGAGTTCCAGACCAGCCTGGGCAACATAGCGAGACCTTGTCTCTACAAAAAATACAAACATTATCTGGGCATGTGGTGTGCACCTGTAGTTCCAGCTATTAGGGAGGCCGGAGGCAAGAGGATCGCTTGAGCCCAGGAGATTGAGGTTGCCACGAGCCATGATTATGCCACTGTACTCCAGCCTGGGGCACAGAGTGAGACCCTATCTCAAAAATAAATAAATAAATAAATAAATAAATAAATAATAAATCCAAGTCAGTATTGTGAACCTTTTAAATCCTCTTGATATGTCCTTCTTTCTTCTTAGTGAACTTGGCTGCCAGAGCCTTTCTTCCCTTTGTGATGGGTTTGCTGTCTGGATGAGTAACATCCCATCAGGCCAAATGCAAAAGGGTGTGGCTGTTGAGGAGGGCATGGCATTCTTCTTGACTGACACAACCGCATGCTCTTCTTGAAGTCACACTCCCTTGATCTTCCTTCTCCAGCTATGCCTCTCTTCCAGACCTTTGGCAAATGTGGATGGTTTGGGTTCTTCAACCCTCGATAACGTAAGCAGCTTGAACCAGGTGGGCTGAACCAAGAGCAAGCAGGACGTAACTTTGTCTCATTAGCATGCAAACTCCAAAGGAAAACAGTGATTAAACTGCTAGGTGGCTAAATCTACATGTAGTATCTAGCCCTGGAGTTTAAATATTATGTCCAACCTAATTTCCTAACAAAGTATTTCTGAATGGAACCTTGCACAAAACATTTTCTGGCTATGCAAACTTTTCATGTAACTTTGTTATGAGAGATAAAAAATTCGGTTTTCTTTATTCACCAAAATTTCACCACAGGTGCTATGGGAAAGGGAGTATTCAGGGTTCACTGAGAGGCCCTAGAAGCAGGTACACCACGGTCCTTGCCTTCAAAGTTTCTTATTGCCCAAGAAATTACTTATTACATTTCTCTAGATCTCAATTGCCTATCTAATGCATACAATTTGAGAATTGGATTACACATTTTGAGGTCACTTCGTTCTTCTTTCTTTTTCTTTTATTATTTTTAGACAGTCTCACTCTGTTGCTCAGGCTGGAGTGCAGTGGCACAATCATAGCTCACTGTAACCTCAAACTCATGGGCTCAAGCAATCCTCCTGCCTTGGCCTGCCAAAGCTCTGGGATGACAGGCATGACCTAAGGTCATTTCTGTGACTCTAGAACTCTTGCATCACACACACCCTCCACAGACCACAAAGCTAATGTGAAAGGTTATTGGCAAAATCATTTAATGAGGTAGGAGATGGCTTGAGGCCAGGAGTTCAAGGCTGCAATGAGCTGTGATCTTGCCACTGCACTCCAGCCTGGGTGTCAGAGTGAAACCCTGTCTCAAAAAATTAAATTAAATAAACAAACAAATCATTTAATGATGTATTTGTGAATGGCATTGTGTTAGATGCCATTCAAAACATGTGAAATCACCAGAAATTCTGTCCTTTGAAAGGACAAGTCTCCTTATAACTATCTGCAAGTCCCCTCATAACTACCTAAAAATACCACACCACGCCGCTATCTGTTCCTCACATGGTGCTATTGGCCTCTGCACCCACCCACAGATTGCTGCTTTCCTAAGGAGGAGCCTCTCCTGACAACAGGTATCCATCTCTTCTTCCTCTAGGCTCATTCAGCACTCCGTCATCACTAAATTCAGTTTTTTGGCAGGTGCAGCAAGCCTGTTGTCTTGCATTATTAATATAAAATTAAGTATAATATAGCCATTATGAAACAAATAAATGCTATGGAAGCACTGAGGTGGAAGGATTAATTTGAATTAGGAGGATCAGGAAAGCATCAGGGAAGAGAGAATTTCTGAGTCTAATTGTTTTCAAGGGCAGGATCCAGTAAAGGAGTTTAGGTTGGGTGGTGGTGAAAAGCAATAATTGATGATGATGGCAAGCCTTCAAGCCTGGTCAATGAAAATTTGTTAAATAAAAGAACTTCCAGCTCGGGTAACTGAGTGATATGAATGCCATTTCCAACATAATACAAGAAATAAAGTAACTTGTGGGATGGGGAAAGATGTCAAACTTGGTTTTAAGTTTTTTTTTTTTTTTTGAGATAGGGTCTTGCTCTGTTGCCCAAGCTGGAGTGCAGTGGTGCAGTCACAGCTCACTGCAGCCTCAGTGATCCTCCTGCCTCAGCCTCCCAAGTAGCTGGAACCACAGGGTGCATATCACCACGTGCAGCTAATTTAATTTTTTTTTTTTTTTTTTTTTTTTTTTTGTAGAGATTAGATCTCACTATTATATCAAGGCTGCTCTTGAACTCCTAGGCTCAAGTGATTCTCCCACCTTGGTGTCCCAAAAGTGCTGGGATTACAGCCATCAGCCACCACGCCCAGATGGTTTTAGACACTTTTAAAAGATGCCTGTGGACAAATAATGTACAAATGTGCAACCAGGCACTTCTCTGAGGTCAGGGGAGAGTTTATGAGTTACTTGCAAGCACGCTACGTTTTCTATTGTGTTGTCTGGTTTACAAAGGGCTTTCATGGCCATTGTCTACCGTTGGTTTTGATTCTAACAAACATCCTATAAAGTAGGTAGGGCAGGATTATATTACCAGGTTCAAAATAGTTCCTAAAGTGACATTTGTGTCTGATGATACCTATCGTTAACATAAAGAACCCGAGGCTGGGAGAGGGTAAGTGATGTGCTCAAGTAAGTGGGAGAGCTACAGCTCAGTCCCGTGTTGTCTCACTAAAAATTTAGGTTTTGGGTTTTTTTTTAAACCACTAAGAGTAGTGATGGTTGATGCTGGAGAAGCAGATATCATTTTGGATGAAAGCAAGCAGGAAATTATTATGAGGGGACTTTGGGGGTAAACTTGTGTTTAAAAAACAGTCAAAGAAAGAATAGGAGCAAATGAAGGTGACTACATGACCTCCCCTTAACCCCTGAGGAGACTCAAGATTCTCAAGGGATAATGGCCTGTCATCCTTCATCTCCCTGATAGGACCAAGCAGTCTGCCAAGGGCACAGAAGGTATCTACTATATTTGAGTGGAGTGATAATGACAACAGACAACATACAGCAGGTCCTCAAATAATGTCATTTTGTTCAACGTTGTTTTGTTATAATGTTGATGAGAAAAGAAATGGATTTCGGGCCAGGACCACTGTTTGTATTTACAGGTTCTCCCCGTGTCTGCAAGAGTTTTCTTTGGGTACCCTAGTTTCCTCTCACATCTTAAAGACATTCATGTTCAGTTCATAGGCTTGTCTACATGGTATCAGTAGTTTTCTTTCTTTCTTTCTTTCTTTTTTTAAGAGATGGGGTCTCCATCTATCACCCAAGCTAGAGTGTAGTGGCATGATCCCAGCTCACTACACCTCCACTGTAGGTGGACTGCCTGGACTCAAGCAATCCACCTACCTCAGCCTCCTGAATAGCTGAGACTACAGGTGTGTACCACCATGTCTGGTTAATTTTTGTATTTATGGTAGAGATGGGATTTCACCATATTACTCAGGCTGGTCTCCAACTCCTGGGTTCAAGCAGTCCACCTGCCTCATGCCTCCCAAAGTGCTGGGACTACAGGCATGAACCACTGCCCCCTTCCTAAATGGTCCCAGTTTAAGTGAGAATAGGGGTATGTGTGTGGGGGTGGGTGTGTCTTGCAATAGAATGGCATTCTATCCAGGGATGGTTCCCACCTTTTGCCCACGCTGAGCTGCTGGGATAGGCTCCCAGTGTCTGTGACCTTGAACTGGAATAAATGAGTTGGAAAAATGAATAAATTCATGAAACAAATGACTCTAAAATAAAAATATGTAAGTGTACATTAATCATAAAAATGCATGACAATAAACAAGATAGGAGAGCACTCAGCTACCATATTTGTGATTGTTTTTGAATCTGATGGTAGCAGCAGGTCCTCCCGACAATTTTTGCTCTGCAAACACTTATTCCTTGATGTAACCCAGCACCACAGCAACCATCGCTCACTGACTCACCAGAAATTTGGCAAACCATTATCTTGTTTTTATCAATCTTTTAAAAATGTAGGTGGGCCAGGTGCAGTGGCTGGTGCCTGTATTCCCAGCACTTTAGGCTGAGGTGGGCAGATCCCTGAAGCCCAGGAGTTCAAGACCAGCCTGGGCAGCACAGTGAAAACCCATCTCTACCAAAAATACAAAGAGTTTATCCAGGCTCGGTGGTGCACACCTGTAGTCCCAACTACTGGGGAGTCTGAGGTGGCAGAATCACCTGAGTCTGGGGAAGTGGAGCCTGCAGTGAGCTGTGATTGCACCACTGCACCCCCAGCCTGAGTGACACAGCGAGACCCTATCTCAAGGGAAAAAATAAAAATAAAAAAGAGGTATAGCTCACATTTATTTTAATGTTTAATATTAGAAGTGTTTTGAGTCTTTACTTCGAAGTTCGGTGATGTTTTTGTGACCAGAAAGAAAGCTCTAGGAAGCTTTCTTTTTTATGTCAGCCTATGGCAAATTTGGTTTTGTTATATGGTGTTTTGCTTAAGGTGACAGTTTCCAAGAACCTATTCAGTGAGGACTGGAGGCCTGTGTCAGAGTAAATACATAGCACAGAATGACGACTGCAGGGACGATATGGGGGCAGCAGGGTTTTAGACATACTTGGAATGGCAGCTTCCTGAGGTAGGCCAGGTATTCTCAGCATAATAAGGGCTACATTTAGGTGTATCTGGAGGAAGACGGTGAAGATTTCCATGGACGGTCAGTGCACTGGAAAACAGGCAGGGATGGCAAGGACCATAGTGATGGATCGGAAGAAGGTGCACTTTAGGGCATGATTCTCCTGGTTAAGCCAATGACTCTCAATGAGGGTCCCAGGGTCCTGCCCCGGGCACGGAGTGGGTTGGCAGTGACAGCCCAGCCTATTAGGTGGGAGTCTCCCTCTTGAATGATTCCAGGAGGCCCATATCGAGGGTCTGAAAGGCCAGACCGTTAATGGCACAAAGGTATTAAGTTCATTTCAGGGACTGACCCGGCAACGTGCCCCGGTCCTTCCCCTCGGTGCTGGGAAGCCCTAGTCTCCTGTAGCATTTCACACCTGGCTGGGTCTCCTGACTCGTGGCGTGGGTGAGCGCGTGAGCCTCCCTCCTTCAGCTGATCGACACCTGGGGGCTCCTCTGCCCAACCTCCTCACTCTGTCCACCCTGTCCTCTCCCTCCTCGGGGAGCGGCAGGGGACGCCCGGCCGGGGTCCCCAGGTTCCCCGCTCGTAACCCGCGGCCTCCTCCGCGGGCCGGGAGCGAACGCCCGGAGCTCGCCCGCGCACAGGCGGCGGTCCGGCTGCAGCGAAGCCGGGGCGGGAGGGCACAGCCTAACGGTCCAGCTGCCGCGCCCCGCGCCCCGCGCCCCGCACCCAGTGCCCCGCCCGCGGCGCCGCAGCCACCTCCCGCCCGCCCGCCCCCTGCGTCATGACGCCGGCGCCCAACGCGGAAGCCGCTCGCGGCGCGCCGGGTCCAGCCGCGGGCTGAGCGCGGAGCCGCGGCGGGCGCGGGATACGGGCCGGGGCGCGAGCCGAGCGCAGCCTGCCGGGCCGAGCGGGCGGAGCGAGCCGAGCGGGGCCGAGCGCGCCGGCAGCGGCGGCGGGCGGAGCGGAGCGCGGCGCGCCGGGGCCGCCGCCGGGGGGATGCGGCTGCCTCCCCGGGCCGGGGTGTAGAGAGGGCGGGTCCCCGGCCTCGGGAGCGCGGCGGTGGAGGGGACATAGGAGGCGGCCATGGCGACCCCTGGCAACCTAGGGTCCTCCGTCCTGGCGAGCAAGACCAAGACCAAGAAGAAGCACTTCGTAGCGCAGAAAGTGAAGCTGTTTCGGGCCAGCGACCCGCTGCTCAGCGTCCTGATGTGGGGAGTAAACCACTCGGTAAGGGCTCGGCTGCGGCGCGCGGTCCCCTTCCTCCTCCTCCTCCTCTTCCTCCTCGTTCCCCTCCTCCTCCGGCTGCAGCTGCTGCGGGGCGGGGAGCCGGAGCCAGCCCCGGCCCTCCGGCTGTTCGCCTGCCTCGGAGCCCCCAGCCCCGCGGCGTCTGCCCCCAGCCCTCCGGGCCGCCCAGGCACCACTTGCGTCCCCTTTAGATCTAGGGCCAGGTGCGGGACGGGGGTCCCGTGTGCACGTGGATCTCACGGTGGGTGCCAGTGCCCCCCACAGTCCGCCCGCCTGCGGGTCGGTCCCCGCTGCCTGGGAGGTGGGAAGTTTGTGCGGGGCATGGCGCCGCCTCGGCTGTCAGCCCGGGCGGGAGCTGCTGGGGGCCGGGTCCCGGCGACCGCTGCCCGGTGTGGGGGCGGCGCGGCGCCCGCGTCCTCCGCCGGCGGGCAGGTGTACCTGTCCCGGGCTGGGCGCGTGCGAACCTCCCACTGGGACACTGGGGCGAGGATACCGGAGCGCGAGCAGATTTGGGGCAGCAGCTTTAGTGCTTAGGTCCTTTCTTTTTCCTTTAAAGGCAATATTACTGGGCACAAGTCGGCCTTTTGGCAAAGCAGCAGCCGATGTAAATATGGCTCTGGCGTCGGGCGGCATCCCTGCGCTTCTCCCGCATCGCCCTGCCGCTGTGCGGGCTGGAGAGCCCTTGGCGGGGAGTCTTCCTCCCTTCGTCGCCTCCCCCCACTTTGAGGAGTCGGGCAGAAGTCGCCTACTGCAGAAGGGCGGCCGGGGCAGGGACAGCAGGCGGGGGTCCCGGAGGGCGCGGGCGGAGGGGGTCCCGAGTTGGGCGCAGCCGCTGTGGGGGGTGTGGGAAAGGCTAGAGAAGAACGCGTGGAAAGGTTAGCGTCACGCACAGTCGGGGTTGGAGGATGCGCCGCTGCGGGCTATGCGGACTGCGGTTTGAGGGTCTGAAATAGCCTCCTGCTGATCTGACAGCGAGAAACTCCTGCAGTTTTAATCCACTTAGATAGGATCAGGAAACATGATCGGAGCTGTTGGCTCAGCCAGGAAAGTTTAAATGAGCTGTGAATTTTGACCATGACCTTAGTCACTGCAGTCACTTAGCATCTGGGGAAAAGTGTAAGTCCGCTTTCCCTGCTTTTAATTTCGATGGATGTCTATATGTCCTTTTCAGCGTAGTGGAAATGACAGAAAACCATGCTGGCTTTTTGAAAAAAACACACTCTCAATGTAGTGAAGTTGTTTAAAATGCCTAAAAGCATCGTTTTTGTATTTTTCTTCCCCAAGCTGCGTAGGGGGAAGGGCGAAACAGTATCAGGATCGATCGTGTTTGCATGGTGTGAGTGTTTTTGAAGAAGTTGAGAAGTGATTATTTTTATCCAGCTTAATGACTGATTCACTGAAGTTCATTGTAACTTCCTGACAACTTCTTTAGCTATTTGGGACTGTAAGTTGTTACAAGAGCATGCATTACTGCACCAAAAACTCCTCTCTCAAGTTTTATTACAGAAAATGAAATGCAGTTTTTCCTAGGTAATACGTTTACAATGTAGAGTTACGTATAATTTTGTTAAGCTTTTTTATTCTTTACGTTATTAGTTTTTGGGTCCCTTATTACTAGAATAGAAACTTATAATTTAAAAAAGGACGAATACTGTAGTGCTTACTCATATCATATTACTCATGTGCCTTTATCTCCTTTGGAGTTCTGGTGTTTTGGTCAGGAGAATGTTTCTGTCTCGGGGTTTAATTTAGTAAGGTGGTGTCAACAATATGCTGCCGAAAGAGAGTGTGCTTTCTGGGAACTCGTCTGAATTCCAGTTTGCCTTTAAAAATATTGTACTTGTGTATGTTTTACTGTAAAAACTTATGTTGCTACCTTACATTTATGAATTGCTACATTTGTTTTAGAGTTTCTTGCTAATTGGAAATATTTAACTAAAGTGCTTCGTAGTGTATGACTTGTAAATAGTACATTTGGTGTTATTTTTCTTTTGCTCTCAAGAGAAGTTAGCGATTCTAAGTATCCACAACCAGAGGAGTGAAGTTTCCATTTCATATAAATGTAAGCATGTTACTCACTCAACAGATACATATTGGGCACATACAGTGTTAGCTACTATGGGAAGGATTGCTAAAACACCTCTAATATTTTTGTCCAAATATCTTTATTTTGAGGGCTCTGAGTTGACATAAGAAAGGTCTGTTTCACAGCCTTCTTTTTCAAAATGTGTATTTTCTTTAGTATATTATTTTTGAAAAAAGAATGGAGGTGTAATATAAACATGAAATCTAAGCACTTAGATGCTGTGTATTTCTGGTTTGATTTCATTTTAGGTGACAGTGTCTGATATTAGGTAAATGTGTTACTAAGGTTTTATATGACCTTCTGTGCACCAAAGTTTATAGTATAATGTGAGAATAAATAACGTCAGCAGTCTTAAGAACAAACAAGCATGGTGTTGTATATGAGCATCTTCCGCGTCCTGTGGTAAAACGTTCATTGGATCTGCGCTTTAAATTTTTCTTAAACTCTTAACTGTTGACCTTGGGCATGTTAAGGTCAGGTTTTGGCATCAGTGTTTGCACCTGTGAACTGAGATTGTTTGGATGATTTCCAAGTCTAACTCAAGAGTCTGTGTTTTCAGTCTACTAGGTGCACAGTGTTATACTAGGATTTGTAGAATACTATATATAAAAGTTGTCTTACTATTATAACCTTCCAAATGCAGCAGCATTCAGGGAATTTTCAAGACCTTGACTAGAGGAGAAGGAAATCTATGGTGATTTTAAGAGACTGTGAACTAAGAGTTTGTTATATTGAATGTAGCTGAACTGCACTGCAGTCTATTAAGCCAAAGTCGATTTGATTGAAACATAACAACTTGCAATTAAGGTGAAAATGTTCAAGTCCATTGAGGTGGTAATGAAAATCTTGATTTGGGCAATGTTCATCGTCGGGAGTAAGCCTGCCATTGTGTGGTTAATTTGATATGTTACTGCTTTCTAACTTAAAATACCCATCAGTGAATGGATCAGTGCCAATTTTTAAGTATTTTAAGCAGAGAATATAACTGAATACATAAAGGAAAAGACTGAAGGCAGTTTTGTCTTGTTACATTTAGAATTAAACTAAAAATGATCAAGCAGTAAGCGTCTTAAGATGATATTTTAATAGTATGGGGAGCATGTTGAATGATATGAGCCAAGACTTATTTCAAATAGATATTCTAAAAGATTTTTATCCACAGTGAAATGTGAGCCTTTTAGAAATTAGTATTTTAAAACCTATTTAAATATCCAAAGGAAAACATTATCCATATAGAAAAATCTTAAAGCACATAAAACTTGTTTAAAATATATACTATTTAGAAGTAGCTAAGTATTGATGTTAGAGGCTTTTGGTTTAAAGCTGTAGAAGTTCAAATGAGCTTTGGCAAAAATGTCAGGTATTGAGGGGTTTGGGGGGCCTATCACAGTAGAAGGAAAGGCTGGTTATGGAACCATGTGAAGAGCTGGGTGCTTGAGTGTGTGGGTGTGTGAGTGCGTGGGACTTTTCTGTACCCTTTGGCTCAGTTCTCCTTCATAGCTGGCTGGTTCCTCCACAGAGCAGGGAATGAACGGTTCCTGTATTTCATATTTTGTCATTTCTGCTCTCCAAAAAGGGCTTCCTGTCTCTAATTCAGTTATAAAAATACCATGGAAGGATTCCATTTGGGATTGGTCTGGCTTTGGTCATTTGTGGCCATCCCTTGGACTAAACAGTTATAAAAACATGGCAGCGCTTGCCTGTTGGCGTTGGGGAAAGAACAGTCCCAGAGAGGGGAAAGGGCCTGCCAGGCAGTGTCAGGCAGGTCTCTGTCCTAGTAATAGAGCTGGATGGTTCTGGACATCCGTGCGTCCTTACTGTGGGGATCTGTAAGGGCCAGCCTGAGGAACACCGTGTGCTGTGTTGTGTGTGGACTGGAGAATGCATGGTGTCTTTGGTGGAGCATCAGTGGCTTTGATTGTATTCTCCGCAGGCTCTGGTTTTTGGAATAAAGACCATATTATTGGATGCATCATAATTTTTTTTTTTTTTTTAGGTTCATGGGTTTTTATTTGGGCACTGAAAGAAGATAAGGAAACTAAGTTTTAAAGTGATGTGAGTGACTGTGAAATGACTTTGACTGAATAGGACATAATAAGGCAATTACATTAAAATTAAAATTAGACATTAGATGAAATTCTTGAGTGGAACTCAGCTACCATTCATTCAAGAACTAGTCTCCTCAGACTATTTTTTTGTTCTTTTTAATCTTCAGAGGAAAGAAACACACCAAGCAGACATACAGAAAGTTTATTAGAGAAGTCATTTTATACTCCCTAAAACTTGGGATTATGACCAGAGAACAGAATACATTTTCCTCTCCATTTGTCAGATACTTTAGAGTGAACTCTAAGTATTTATAGTTAGTACTTAGTGTCACTTAGTACTTAGAGTTACTAAACTTCAGTACTCAGAATGATGCCCATGTCAGGTCAATAATTTCTATTTCCAGGGTATCCTGATCTGCTGTGCCTTTAGAAAGGTTGCCGGCAATAATTATAATAAACCACCAAAATCTTCTTTAAGTTGATTAGAAAATGCAGTCAACCAGAGTAATTAATTCTGCCAGCATAGCCTTCGAAATACAAATTTTGGAATTGAAGGGAATTGGTACAATTTGGCAAAAGTGGTTTGTGGTTGGACAGATGAGGTTCAAATGCTAACTTTGGCATTGATGGGCTTGAGCAGGTGATTTAGTCACTTGAGCCTCAATTTTTACATTCTTAAAATGGAGATAATGATTATGATTCACAGGGTTGAGGGTTAAATGAGATACTGTATTTAAGGCTTAGCACTGTAATTAGCACATCATAAGGATTCGGTAAATGATGCCTAAAAGTAATAAAGTTCAAATGCAGTTTGGATGGTGATATATTAAAAGAACCAGATCCCTGTTTCTCAAAATTTACGGTGCATATCAATCACTTGGGGACTTAAAAAAAAAAAAAAAGTCTGCTAAATTAGACTCTGCTGCTGGGCAAGTGGCTCATGCCTGTAATCCTAGCCGTGCATTGGGAGGCTGAGGCAGGAGGATCACTTGAGGCCAAGATTTTGAGACCAGCCTGGGCAGCATAGCAAGACCCTGTCTCTACAAAAAAATGTAAAAACTTAGATGGGCATGGTGGCACACACCTGTAGCCCGAATTCCTCAGGAGGCTGAGGTGGGAGGATCATCTGAGTCCAGGAGGTCCAGGCTGCAGGGAGCCATGTTTGTACAGTGTACTCTAGCTTGGGTGACAGATGGAGGCTCCAACTAAATAAGAAACAATACAAATTAAAATGCAGAGTCTAATTCAGCAGATCCAGTGAGGGTGCTGCCTGAGACTGCATTTATCATACTCTCTGGTGGTGCCGATGCTGCAGGTCCATAGGCTACGTAGCAGTGGAAGGAAGAACTTTGCCACTAAGGATCCCTCCCGCCAGCCCCAACTGTATGTGATGAGCCCTTAGAAGAATGGTGGCCCCATGATAGATTAGAAAATTTGGGAGAAGAAATTGTAGGTTGGAAAGGGAGACAAGCAATTTAGATTCAAGAATGTGGAATTGCAGGTGGTGGTGGGTGGATCCTGCGGTGACACTACCATGTGCGATGCTGGAAAGGTGTGATTGGAGCTTGGGAGCCACTAGGGCTGGGATAGACCATTGAGACCTGCGTGTACAGAATTGGTAAGTCACATCTCCACCACAGGAGCGGGGACACTGGGGACACTTGGCTTTGAGGGAAGGACCGAGGAAGAAGAAACAGGAAGAGGAAACAGAGGTGGGCAGAATTAGATGCTCCCAAGTGCTTGAGAGTCATGGCTGTGCTTGTGCTAAAGTGATTGGGGTTGGGGGCGGGTGTGAAAGCTTAAAGACTTAAGGAGCGAATGAGTGGAAGTAGAGGCAACTCCTCTTTTTTGGAAAGTAAGTAGAAGGAAGGTGAAAGATGCCATTTTGTTAGGAATACCTGGGTAGTTTCCTTGACTCCTCTCTTCGTTTCCTTCTCACTTCTGTCACTCCTAACCAGATTTGTTTCCCTCTTTCCTCGACTGATATTGAAACCCCCTAGCTTATTTCCCTGTATCTGCCTTTATCCTTATTTCTTTTCGTTTTTGTACCAGGGACTCCTATGGCAGTCCAGTGAAGGCCATAGACTCCTTTTCAGAATGAGGCTTTTAAAGGAATAAATGAAAATACAAAGGATATGTCCTACCAAGTTCAAGGATCCCTTTAATTCTATCCATGGACCACTTGGGAGTTCATTCGACCCCATTAAGAACCCTTCCAAGAATAAGATGGGGATAGTGTGGGGTGAGAAAGTAGGGGGAGCACGCAGCAGCCAGGAAGAATACTCTGGGGGGAACACGCATGGGCTGAATTGATTACCGCCTTGGTCACAGTGCCTAGTACTTGAGATTCACAGCTGTTCCCTTAGCCACTGAGCTGTGCTGCCTGGGCCAAGCTCAGGAGTCATTCATTGCTTTGAGTTCTTTTATTTTCTTAATTTTAAGAGCTGTTCTTGGATGGACAGAGTATTAGCTGTTAACACGGGAGAAAACTACTTGAAAAACTATATTTCCCTTTATAGAAAGAAACTCATTGTTAATGTTCAGAGCATGTAGGGTGAGAACCAATACATAATTTGTTTATGAAAAATGTTGTAGGGAGTTTTAAAACAGTAACTTACCTGCAGCTAAGCTTTGCAATTCTAAATGTTTATCGTTTTTCAGCTTCCTGGGCACAGTGATTAAGAGCTGTGGAGTCAGTGTTCGGTTGGCTATGTGACCTTGAACAAGTTATTTTGCCTCTCAGTTCCTTGTTTATAAAAGAAGGTAATAACAGTACCTACTTTGGAAGTTTGTTATATGGATTAAATAAATTTATACCTGTAAGATGCCTAAATAGTGCTGGCACATGGTAAGTTCTTAATATGCTAGCTGTCATTATTACTATTCTTTAAAATAGAGACAGGGTCTTGTTATGTTGGCCAGGCTGGTCTCAAACTTCTGGCCTCAAGCAATCCTCTCACCTCGGCCTCCCGAAGTGCTGGGATTAGAGGCTTGAGCTACCATGCCTATGCTATTTTTTTTAAATGTTTTAAATGCTAAGATGTAGCAAATTATCAGATTGTATGCTAAATCAGTGGTTACTTTATCCTGTTTCGTAGAACATCACCATTGTACTTGGCATCCTTGTGTATTTTTGAGTTATGAATTATCATTTTAGAGTTATCCTTGTGCCCTTGCTTTACTTTATCTATTTTGTTATGTTCTTTCTTGTATTTTTCACACTTCCACTAGCGATTAGGTTCTTTGAAGTGTCAGAAATCTAATTCACATTCATTAGTTGCAAGTTGTGTCAGCTATTGGCTTGATATTTCACCTTGTCTTTAAATATGGAGACACTGCAAGATGCTTCAGATGCAAAATGAATATATTGTGGACCTTGCCCTCAAATTGTGCATAACTACAGGGGACACAGACATAAAGTAAATATATGTATAAATAACTACAGTGTCTAGAATGCTGGGGGTGGAGGGTATTGAATAGACTGTGCCGAACATTGAGCAAAGGCATGAAGTCGGTGAAGGGTTTAGACAGGAGGCAATTTGGGAGAAGAGCATTTCAGGCAGAGGGGTCAGCTGGTGCAAAGGCCCTGAGGCTGGTGCTTGCTTGGCCTGTTACAGCAACTGCAGGAAAGCTGGCATGGCTGGAGCACAGCAAGAGGCGGGGATATAGTGGTTGGAGATGGGGCCAAGGTGCTAACCAGGACTGGATCATGATTACTTCTGCCTGGGGGACTTGGAGAAGCCTTGAGAGGAGGTAACAATGCGGAGGACCTTGAAGATTAAATAGAATCTCCCAGCTGCAGAAGATGGGTGATATGGTTCAGCTGTGTCCCCACTCAAATCTAATCTTGAATTGTACCCATAACCCCCAGGTGTTGTAGGTGGATCAGCTGGAGATAATTGAATCATGGGGCCGGTTTTCCCCATCCTATTCTCGTGATAGTGAGTTCTCACGAGACCTGGTGGCTTTAAATAAGGGGCGTCCCCTTCTGCCATGATTGTAAGTTTCTTGAGGTCTCCCCAGCCCTGCAGAACTGAGTCAGTTAAACCTCTTTCCTTTGTAAAGTACCCAGTCTTAGGAATGTCTTCATAGCAGCGTGAGAACAGACTAATACAGTGGGGAAAGGCGTATGCAGCCGAGGGTCTGACAGCCGGCAAAATCAAGCAGCGTGGAGAATGTAAGTAGTTGGCTTTGGCTGTGGCCACAGTGGCAGTACCCAGGAACATGTTACAGATGCAGAGCTTGGGCCTCTGCAGACCTAGTGGAGCAGAATGTACATTTTAACAAGACACAGTGATTGTCAGCATATTTAAGTCTGAGAAACATCCATCAGGGTAAATCTTTGGTTTCAAGCCCTGAGGTTCCTTAGATGTGCCTCAGGGGCTGGTGGGAGGGGACTGAGCAGGTGAGGGAATTTAGTCCTACCTCAGTTTCCTCCAGAACAGCCTTGTTTTTGTCCTCTCCTTTTTTTTTTTTTTTTTTTTTTTTAACTGGGGCACAGAATATAATATGTAAAGGGGTTAAAAAAGGTCCTGCAGCCAAGAAAATTGAAAACCACAGAGGAACATAATGGGAATGTCAGGAGATGGTTGAAAGAGTAGTTTGTTTGAAGCCACCTTTGAAGGACCAAGTGGTTGATGTTTGCCAGAGAAAAGTCAGCAGTTCTGACCAGGGTTACTTTAAAATTTGCCACAAATCTCAAATGACACTCGACCCGGAAGAGTTACTGCCTCCTTTAATATGTTCTGTACTCTCTGAAGTCATTTCTTCCTTGTCCCCTCTCCTTCAACTTCCACCTAGTGTCCTGTCCACCCGTCCTCCCTTCAGCATATAACCTCATTTAGAAAGCATTGATTGAACAAATAGAAGCCATCAGCTTTTGCTCTTCCCACCATCCCATTTAAATTTTGGACAGCTGGGTCTGTCAGTCTACAGCCATGCTGGAGGGGCTGCCCTGCCTGGTTTGGTAGCTGCTAGCCACATACGGCAATTTAAATTTCAGCTAATAAAACTTAAAATTCAGTTTCTCATATCAAGTGCTCACTAGCCACATGTGGTTAGTGGTTGCTGGATTGAATAGTGCAGAGAGAGACGATTCCCACCATTGCAGTACCTTCCACTGACATGGCTCACCGCTCTGGGGCCTCCCATCTTGAAAGCAGAATAAACTACAACAACAGAAGCTCTCCTTCACCCTTAGTCTCGCATTGTAGTGTCTTCTCAGGTTTTCTGTTCCTTTTTTTTTTTTTTCCTTGATAAGGTCTTGCTTTTTGGCCTGGGCTGGAGTGTATGGTGCGGTCACAGCTCACTGCTGCCTCAAACTCCTGGTCTCAAGCAGTCCTGCTTCAGATTACCTAAGTGCTGGGATTACAGGTGTTAGCAACCACACCTGCCCAGTTCCTTTTCATAGCAGGAGTGAAAGGCCTTGTGTACAGGTGAGGTCTCCTGTTTCTGTGCAGACACCCTACCCGCCAACCCTCAACTTACCTGCCATGGTCTCCTTAACTTACTCCAATCCAGCTTTCACCTGCAGCACACCAAGGAAACTGCTCAACTCAGCATCGCTGGCGGTGCTCACGTTTTTCAATGCAGGGGGCTCCTTTTTTCTGCTGCTTGTCGTCCTTCTGCTTCACTAGCCACTCCTTAGGCACAGGCTCCTCCTCCTTTGCTCTGTCTGGAAACGCTGGAATGCCCCAGGCCTCTGTCCAGGATCATCTTCTACAATTACATTTACTTTACCTACGTGGCCTTTTTTTTTTTTTTTTTTTTTAACCGTTTTACAGTGATGATTGAGAAATGTTTAACTTCAGCTCTAACTTTCCTCTCGGGCTCTGTATTCAGTTTCTCACCGGGTATCTTCACATGAATACCTAATAGACATCTCAGATGTCCCAGGCAGGCCTCTTGATTTCCTCCCTGCACTCTGCCTCATCCCCCGTCATAACCTAAACTGGCCTCTTCCCATCTCAGAAAATGGACCACCAGGAGCTCCAGCTTAAACGTAGGGACTAACCTTGATTATGCTTTTTCTCCCCACTCCTTCCCCACATCCCATTTTCAAGTCCTGAATCTGCATGCTTGTGTCTGTTTGAATCCTCTTCTCAGGAGCACTGTGGTAGCCTCGTGTTTGGTCTCCCGGCATTCAGTTTTGCCGTTTCAGTCCGCCTTCTCTGCAGCAGTGGCAAAGGAATCTTGCTGAACTGTAGATAAGTTCATGTCATGTCCTTAGTTAAACCTTCTAAAGGCTTTACATTGCATTTAGAATAAAATCCAAACCTTTTCTGACCTGCATGATCTTACTGGCCTGGGCCCCATTTTCCTCCTTGCCCTCATCCCATGACACCCTCTTCATGATTCCTATGTTCCAGCCACCCTGCGCTTTTTCTGTTCCTAAAGGCAAGCTCAGAGCGGCCACAGTTCTTCAGTCTTCATTTTTCTCTTTGTTAGAATGTTTTTCCCTCTTTTATTTATTTTATTTTTTTAAGACAGGGTCTCGCTCTGTTACCCAGGCTGGAGTGCAGTGGCGCGGCCATAGCTCACTGCAGCCTTGAACTACTGGGCTCCAGCGATCCTCTTGCCTCAGCCTCCGGTATAGCTGGGACTACAGGTGTGCACCACCATGCCTGGATAATTTTTAAAAATTTTTCTAAGAGATGGGGGTCTCGCTATGTTGCCCAGACTGGTCCTGAACTCCTGGCCTCAAGTAATCCTCCTGCCTCAGCCTCCCAAGGTGCTGAGATTACAGGCATGAATCACCATGCCTAGCCTTCCCTCAGATCTTTGGAAGGTTAGCTACTATTAGTTATTTTAGTCTCTTAGCTAAGGGACTGCCTTCTCAGGTGGCCTCTCTGACCTCCTGAGCTAAGGGAGCCCCTCCACTATCATACTGTTATTTTCTCTGTGACACTTAACACTATTTGAAACTGAGTTGTGTACATTTTTATTGCTTATCTCCTTCAACTACAACAGGAAATTTCCTGGCAACTGAGACTTTTCTTATTTACTAGCTGTATCCCTACATCTGAAACAGTGTGTTTAGGTAGTAGGCGCTCAGTACATATTGTTGAATGAATGAGGGGGGCTGGGATTCTAAATCATAGACCATTAGTTCTCAGGTGGTGTACCATGAGGCCTCCCATATTCAATTTTCATCAACGTGTAGAGTACTTTTGTTATAATCAAGCGTAGAGCATTTTAGAGCATTTTGCTGAGCGGGTTGTGCAATGCATTAGAGTGGGGGAAAACTTGCTGCAAATTGGTGATAAGAGGTATGGGGTAACTGCAAGCCAGTGCCAAAGAAAGAGGTTATGTTTACAGCAGCATGCAAGAACTGTGTCTTGTGAACATGACAGAGAAGGTTCAGAAAGTAAACAGCTCCTCTCAAACAGTGTCAGATGTTGAAGGGGCGCCAAGTGAATTGCGTGAAGACTATGAATGCATTTCTAAGTAATCTAAGATATTATTATGTAGAAGAGTGTGCTGCAGTGCTGTTACTGACTTGTTCTTTTAATGGCTTCAGACATGCTTCTCAAAATACTAGTATGCAGAAGTGTGCCATAAGTTAAAGATTCCATAAACATTGTAAGAATAGTGATAATGTCAGTATCTCAGGCCTTTGTGGGTCTTTTTCTATTGTGTATTGTTTCTGCTGGTTCTTCTTCATGGTGCCTTGTTGCCGTTTATCTTTGGTTTATTTTGGCTCTTAGCTGCTCACTTCCCTTGGATAGTTATTCAGGGAGCATTCTTCAAGTCTTAGGATAAAGACGTATCCTTCCAGAGGAATTGTTTGTTTTTGCCACATGTCTAGGGGTACTGGAGACCAAGACCATTTGAAACTAAATTCACAGCTTGGAATTTTTTGGAACTCATGATGATATAAAATTGAGCTGCAGTCCCTGGGGTGGAATGATTTTATTTTTGGTAGACCCATTGTAGCCTTATGGAGAAAAGGTTTCCTATTAGACTTCATACCTTGGGTGGGCCCTAGGCTTTGTCTTCTGTTCCTGTCAACCATGAGACCATCAAAGCCTTTAGAGCCAAAGTGGCTTCCATGACTAATTACTCTTCCTGCTTCCAGTTTTCACTAAGATCTTGGCAGGCCAACTTCTCTCCTCCCTCTTCCAACTCTTTGATGCCTTCAAGAAGATGTTTAAGAAAATGTTTTATTCAAGACGTTTACTTATTTTCAGTGCAGAGCTGACCTGAATAACCCTATCAGCAGAAATGCAAATCGACCTCAAAGTTTCAAAAGAGGGAAGCCAACAGTAAGTGAGACAGTGAGAAGCCAAAGCATGGTGGCGCTTCTGCGGCCTTCCAGGGATGGATCCGTGAAGGGAGTCAGTGGGACAGGAGGTGGGACTGCAAGAAGGAAGGATGCCATTGCTGTCTTCCAGAGGTGATGGGAACCTGAGCTTGGGCAGGGGTAACAGACAACCAATAGACATTGTTGCCTTTTTTGTTTCTAAGGATAACCAGGTATAGATGTGGTAGAAGCTGTGGTGTCTAAGTGGCCCATAGCCTAAAAGGTTTGAAGATACTGCTCTAAACAAGCAGACAAAGGATGTGCTTAGAGATATTTCAGGTAGAATCAGCTGGATTTGGTGACTGTGTTAGGTAACAGATAGGAAGGAATCGACAGTGACTCACGTAGGTCAGTTTCTTACCATTCACGCTCTCCATTACATTGCTGTTATTTGGGGGCTGTTAGCTCCTGGCGAGGTACCCCGTCCCCCTTGCCACGACTGGGATTGTACCCACAGATACTGTGAGACAGCAGAGGATTAATGAACTGCTCTGGGAGAGTTAGTGGTGGGTTCTTGAAATTCTTCAGGAATTGAGTTAGAGTTAGCGTGATGGATGGAGAAGCTGGAGAAAACACGTTACAGGCAGAGTAATGCATACGGAAGCGCAAAGGGTATGTGGCATTTCCAGGGGACTGCCAAACCCTTCTTCAGGTGCCACTGTACTTCTCTCCTTCTGATTTTATGGTTTTATTCGTGTCCATTCTTATGGAGGTGTTCTTATTTACATTACTTTTGTTTGCGTTAGTTTCTCTAGGCTTGGTCATTTAGGCTTAGAAGCATATTTGCAAGTTGCTAGACACACTAATTCAGAGCTTAGTTTATTTGTAGTTGTAATAAATAAGCCTTGCTTTTGTTTTTTCAACTTGGACTTTGAGGAAGGTGTTTGGTATTAGTCAACCCGAGAGTGACCTCTATAGCATTCCACATGACCTGCGCAAAGGCTGCAGGTGGTGGGAGCAGGTGGGGGCTGACATCAGTATTGCCACCTGCACACCATAGCAAGGGGCTGCATTAGCGGGAGACAGGCACCCTTTTTGTGAGTCATCCGCAGAGGAGGCTCATTTTCTGATGTGCACAGAGGTGCCTGTGTGCTAGCAGCTGCCCCGCTTTGCCCTGCTTTTCTTGGATCATGCATCCAAAATTTCTCATGTCATATTCCCAAGCACTGGTGTCTTTGGAGGAGCTTTCAGGTGGTGTTGAGGCTGGACAGAAGACAAGACAGTGGGGTTTAAAAAGTCCCCTTACACATTTGAATCTGCTTTAGAAAATGTACCACTGTGCAGTCTTTGCTGCTGCTACATACATGCTTCTATAATGCAGATTCACTTGTATGAGATTGGCGTATCGGGAATGTGGCATAGGATGTAGGAATTGGTCCGCATGCAGTTTTCCTTGAGTACGCCACTGCCTCCAAGTATCAGCAGCTAGGTGCAAAGTACACTAATACAGTCCAAGGCAGCAAGCCAGACTGGGAAACAGGACTGTATACCTTGCTGTTGCATCCGTTTTCTTCCTCCTGACTCCAGCAGCCGGCTGCTCGATCTTGGAAGTACTCATTTCAGGGTTCTCTCCCATCTTTGGACATTTTCTCCTAGTCTGTGTGACTTAGAAGCCTGGTTACTCCTTATATTCCTTCCCTAGTGATCCTCACCTTTCTATTTCTAAAGTCCATTATATATCTATTAGAAATTACACTAAAATATTGTTTATTTTTCTATTTTTAGGATTTTTATTTTTAAGCATTCTGGTGATAGAGTTTCATAGTCTTTATGTGGTCTGCCTAAAATCTGGATTTTAGTGTGTATGCAGAACTTAGAAATTTTTCAGAAATACATATATTGCATTACAATAAAAGTGTTTGTATTTACAATGTATTTTGAACAACTATATGCCCAGGCTGGAAGTTCCCCAGAGAAAGGTGTAATCATTGTTGTTTTTTGGTTGGTTGGTTGTTTCCAAGGGTAACCAGGTATAGATATGGAAGAAGCTGTGTTGTCCAAGTGGCCCATAGCCTAAAAGTTTTGAAGATACTGCTCTAAACAAGCAGAACATTAATTTCTTTGTCGGCTCTTTGAGTTTTCTTACTAATCCTCCTCTGGCCTGACCATATGTCCCTCCTAAGTTGCGCACGTTCCCAGGTATCTAGTGTGTTAGGATGTCTCCCTGCGCTACTCAGCAGCTACCTTTTTCAGCATTGGCCTTAGCTTGCTTCTGTGTCCAGGAACAGGAACAGAAGTTTTCTTCTCAGCTGTCCCCTGTCTCTCTCAGACCAAGTCCACAGGCTCTTACTACATTAGGCCTTGGAGTACATTTCCTGTAGAATCAAAGGGCCAACTTACAAATGAATGTTTGGAACACAACCCATTCATAAATTAGGTTCTGCCTGCACCCAGATGGAAAGTTAAATGCTTTGGCATCAGAAGAACTGTTGGGAAACAGATATTGTTTCTGAAAGTATGATAAATCCATAAGGCACTTGCTTTTTTGGCACATTGCGCCAAAGTAGGAGGACAGGAGCAAATTTTAGGGACATTAAAAAAAAATAGGTTAGGAGAAGCTAATCTTTTTGTCTAATTCACTTTCTCTTGCAGTTCTGGCATCAGATACTCACAAATTTAACACATGCCAATGAATATTTGAGCCAGGAAATAGCCAATAGTGAATATTTTTATTATGTGTTATATAAAGTTTCTTCTTATGCTTATTTAGGTGAATTCGAAATATGATTTCAGTGGAATTTAAGTTCTAATAAGTACAGATATATAGCATATTTTCTGAAAAACTTGAAACACACACACAAATATAAAAAATTACCATAGCCATTCTATGAAGAAGCAACCAGTGTTAATGTTTTAATGTGTTTCTTTCCAATATCTTTTTAAAAAATCTTATTGAGACTATTCTGTCTATATATTTCATCTTACTATGTATTCACAGTGATTTTAACTTTTTGATCACTGCTTAATAATTAGGTTGATACAAAAGTATAGTTCTTGCCATTACTTTCAGTGGCAAAAATTGCTATTACTTTTGCACCAACCTAAATAGTTTAATGAAGTTTAATAGTCCAAACATTGGTCCCAGTATTTTGCCACCATAAATAATGTTGCTGTCAGCATCTCCCTGTATGAAACTTTCTTATTTGGGATGATTTCCTTAGAACAGATTCTCTTTTTGGGGAATTTACTTGGTCAAAGGGTATGAATATTTTAAGGCTCTTAGTATGTGTTGCCAATTTGCTTTCAAAAAGGGTTATACCAGATTATAACCCTAGCAGTGTGGCTAAGAGCTGCTTTCCCACATCTTCTGCTTTCAGGCTTCTAAGTTGAACAGCAAAGATTAGAACAAAAAGATATCCTTTTTTTCCATATCCTTTTAACCCACTGAAATCTCTTTATAGGGATTTTCAGCAGTTTGACCAAAGATGTACGCACACGGGCAGTGTGGGAGTATCAGGTCTGAGGTTGGAGGATGGCTCCCACATAGGCTGCCTGGCCCAAGTCTGCCCTCTCAAAAGAGCTGCTTTCAACTGACCCACTTCTCCCAGCTTTTCTTCATCGAACTCTAGGCAGAGAGTGCCTGGATCCCGGAAGCAGGTCACCGTCCACTGTCTATGGTTGGTTAATTTCTGCTGGCCACAGCCCACATGATTTATATTAAACCCAATCCAATAGCATTTAATGGCAGGCAGAGTTCTCCCCATGTGAGTAGACTAGTCAGGAATTTGCAGTTCGTTATTCAGTCTGCCTGCTTAACGTTAGACTCGACCTATGGATGATTCACATGAACCACTTCAGAAAATGTAATGTGACATCTTCTAGAGTCCATAATTACAGTATATGGACAGTATATGTGTGTGTGTTTTTAATTAAAAATTTTTTTGAGATGCAGTTTGCTCTGTTACCCAGGCTGGAGTACAGTGGTGTGAATCATAGCTCACTGCAACCTCGAACTCCTGCGTACAAGTGATTCTCCTGCCTCAGCCTCCTGGAATAGCTGGGACTATAGTTGTGTGCCACCGTGCCCAGCTAATTTTTAAAAACAAATTTTCGTAGAGGTGGGGGTCTTGCTATGTTGCCTAGGATAGTCTCAAACTCCTGGGCTCAAGTGATCTTTCTGCCTTGGCCTCCCAAAGTGTTGGGATTTCAGGCATGAGCCACCACACCCAGCCTTGCTTTTTAAATGTTGGATGTTACCGTCCCTCTACTGTGGTCCTATAGTTTGGCTTGAAGCTTGATTCTGTGTGCTGACCACTCTGTCCAGCATTTTGTAGTAGAAATAATGCCGGTCACTTGTGCTGACCTCACAAACATTCTGAAGCCTGGCAAGAAAGGTATGGAAGCTCAAAGCTTTGCTGCATAACTGTAAGTACTCAGGCTTCTTTCCGTTTAGATAGCAAGACACTCAGAAAGGAAAAGAAATGCAATTTTAATTTTTAACTCTTTTACTTAACATACAAAGTAGACTTTCTTTCTTTCTTTTTTTTTTTTTTTAAGCTGAAGGAAATGAACTCCAGAGAACACTGAAGAAAAGTGAAGGAAAAAAGCAGGGCTCTTAGAAAGAAAGGAAAGGTCATGCTTATAAACTGTAGCCATCTAGATACACTGTTATTTCCACTTTATGTGGATGTATTTTATTGTGACAGTGCTAACTACAGTTGCCAATTTTCAGGAGGCCTAAATTACTGACTATTTTAGATGAATTCAGGCTTTAAAATTAGCCTTGGGATAATATATTTCTTTTAAAATGGAACCTTAATTGATCCTTATTTTTTAAAGCTTGAATTAAGTAGAAAATTAAGGGTCTTTTGTAAAAGATAATATATATTTAACTTGGATGATTACCTAATAGAGAATTATTCCTTGTTCTAGCATTTTAAAATATTAAATGTTTGACACAAAAACAGACCATTCTGAATAGGCTTTGGGAAGTAGGTGACTTTTCAGTATGAATAAACTATATGTAATTTTTCATTAACTTCAAAATAAGAACTTTACAAATTATGGATATAAATTTTTATGCCCTATTTTAAGAAACTACCCTTTTTTTCTTATGTGAAAAATGTCTGCAAGATTGAAAAAAGCTTCCATATAGAGGAATATATTGAATGAAATAAATTGTGTTCCACTTAACCAGAGTGGCCAAAGGCTATTTCAAAACAAATTTATTCCCATTTCTGAACCTTCAGAACAAGAGACCACTTAAGGATTCATTTCTATTTGGTAATTTATAAGAAGATAAGACTCTTCTGATGGCATGTAGAATGGTCCTAAAGTAATTGGCTCAGCTAGAAACACACTTATAACTGTTGGGCATGTCAGCTGAGGAGAGACCCTTATAACCTGTGTTTCCTACAAAAATCAAACAAACAAACAAAAAAAACCAGTTATTTTGTGAAAGTAAAGAAGTTGATGGGCTAAATAAAATATGTTACCATATGTTGAAATATTCCCTAGTTGTTACATACGTTGGCTGAGATTGTTGTGCTGATCTGGCCACATGACTGATAATGTTGAGTGGGAACATAGCCAGTGTGCCTTTAAAATATTATGTCCCTCTGAGGAGGGATTACAGATGATTTTTTGCTTTCTACTTACACCTTTTTATAGGTTTCTTACAAAAATATTGAGCATGCAGTCTTCTTATAATTAGGGAAAAAACTCAAGACATGTTCTAAGGTGAGATGGGTGGTGGGAAGAAATCTGTATACAGTCAGCCCTCTGTATCCAAGGCTTCTGAATCTTCAGATTCAACCAACCACAGGTGGAAAATATTAAAGGAAAAAAATAAAAAATATATAAGTAAAAGCACCAATACAGTAAAACAGCTACTTACTGTGACCATTACATTGTATTATGTACTTACACATGGACTAGAGATGATATAGAGTATATGGGAGGATGCATGCAGGTTTTACACAAATAATATTTTGTATTAGGGACTTGAGCATCTACGGAGTTGGTATCCTGGGGGGTCCTGGAACCAATACCCCAAAGATACCAAGAGAAGACTGTATATTGAATTCAGTGAGGCAGAAATGACTTGTACATTTTGGTTTGTGAAATAAAATATTCTCTTGATATAGGGGATTTTTTTTCTCTGTGTAGCCATCCTAGGAAATCCCTTGATTAAAAGAAATATTGATTGTACTGGGAGAAACAAATAATAAATAATTCTAAAAGTTGTCACTTTTGTGAGTTTGGGAAAAACAAGGATAAACTGCAGTGATTACCACTAATTTACCTACAGGTATCCCAGTTTTTGCATCTTAGCAGTGAAAAAATCTGAGCATGTGCTCTCAATATACAAATTTTTTTTTTTATAAGTTTTCCTCTGTGTACTACTGAATTATTTTGTCTTATATGCAGAAATTTTAACAGGATGCACTGAAAGTAAATATTAATAACTAAAACTTGTTAAAAATTATTGGTGTCATTAAAAATTATCATTAGTGTGTAGTGGATTTTATTTTTTCAAATGAAGTTTGTGTGGATGAGTTTGTATCACTGGTTTTAAAAATGATGAATATTTTATGAGAAAGCAGTTTGAAAGTCTGGTCCTATATTCATTTTGCTATTTGGTTTTAATAGCTCAAAAAGTTACCTACAAAGGTATACTGATCCAGTGCATTGTTGGCTGTGCTTATTAACTGGTGATTCTCATTTTCACATTGTCCGCCAGTTAGATAAAAATTTTGATTAAAATTTTTCTGGCAAATTTCTATTTTTGTGGATAGCACTAAGTTCTCATAAAATGTGTTCCAGTTTATATTAAGGATAAAGAGGGTTGAAAATAAAAAACGTTTTACATTTATTGAAAATTTTAAAACAGATGAGAAGTATTTTCTAAGTTGTTTGTACAAAAGATACAAAAGCACATCTCTTTTCAAAATACTTTCTCTGTAGTCTGAGTTTCTCTTCAAAAAAGCGGTTATTTTCTAGCACTTCTTAAAACCTCATTTTTACCTTGAAGGGACTGATTAAGGTCATTGAAAAAACATCTGCCAGGTCTTACTGACAGCCACTTGCGATCAGAGTAGGTCAGGAAATTTGGAGCAAATTGTATTTATGTAAGGGAAAAATGTGTTAATCATTCTTAAAACAATTCTTCTATGTGTTTTGCCCACGAGAGAACTGTAACACCTCTGTATGTTACAAAACATTTTGGGGTCATGCCCCACCTCACTACTGAAAGGTTTTGTTTTTTATACTGCATAGATGGTATCCCTATGTGAATAAATTGAACAGATGACAGAGGGGCCCACTGCCACATCCTGAGTTATTTAAGTGGCATGTGACATCTAACCTATGGACCTAAATAAGGGCTGTCAGTGTTGGTAAAAGCTGCATTTCTTAGCTTTTAAGGTAAAATTAAGTGTAAGTAGACATTCTGACAGTTTCTTCTTGCACTCAGTGGATTGTCTTGCTTACCCCTCCCCCATACACATCACTTAGATTTTCAGGTACAGTAACCCTTCAGTATCCCTGGGGCATTGGTACTAGGATCCTGCAGACACCAAAATCCTCAGATTCTCAAGGCCTGCAGTCACCCCTGTGGCACCCGGGGATATGAAAAGGTAGTCCTCCGTATCCACGGGCTCTGCATCCAGCCAGTACTGTATTTTTGAATCGCCTTTGCTTGAATCCGAGGGCTCCGCATACTCAGATAAGGGGTGTAAATGAAGGAGAGAGTGACTCTGGACTTAACACCTTTTTTATCAGGCTCCCTTCATTTCTTGGCTTCCATTAAAAAAAATTCATAAAACATCAGAACCAGATGGTAGTTGTGATTTTTTTTTCCCCCTAATCCGTTCATGTTGTAGATGAGAAAGCTAAGACAGTGAAAGAAACAGTGCTCAGTGATAGAGCGAGGACCAGAATTATGTCTCCCCACTCAGCACCAGGCTGGGTGTGTGTGTTAAGGTCATCTGTGGGTAGTGTGTTGATGACTAAGCTCCCCAGATGGGAACTAGTGGAGATCTGTTGATATCTAACTTCCTAAAAACTAATTTCTCTCTCAGATCTCTCGACTCTGTTCTTTTGTTTCCCAAACATATGGCCTTGAAATCATCTTCAGTTTTTGTCTTTTTGCTTTCTACTTCTAGACACATGCTTTGTCTAGCTATTACTGAAATGTGAAGAATACTCATAAATAGATTCTCATTTCCTGAGAAGTTGCCTTCTAAGTGAATCAAGATGCCATGTAGAATCACTCTCGGACTGTTTTTAGTGATGAAGGTGAAATCCTTGTATGTGTTACTCTCCAAAAGCCTTAAAAGTTTAAACAAGAATGCATAGGTAAAATAAAGCAAAATGCAGTCAGTTAAAAAAAATAATAAGTTGTAAAGACGAGGAGAGAAAAACACATTTAACCATAAAATTTTTCACGGTCCTGGTTAAGGAAACTGACATTGGAACTTGAAACTTAGGTCTGAATTTCTTAGTAACCATGACAAATCTGTGATCTAACTATCCTGGTCTAATGAGAGGACAAATACTGGTTTATTTTCACTCCCTGATTCTAAGGAAAACTTATGACCCCAATCAATTAAAATAGGACTAAAATTAATGGATATGCAGAACTATTTGTTATTGAGTCTCATGAAAGCCATGGCAAAATGGGACACACACCCAGAGTGAGGTAGCCCAGAGGTACGGCTTTCTCCCAGCCCGGCTGTAAACAGAGATCAGCCTTGAATAGATGATTCCTTCAAGAACATTTTCCATTCCAACTCGGTGAAAAATTGAGATCTCTACTGAGTGCCTAAAGGACATGTTTTCTGCATTGTTGACTGAAAGCAGATTCGTATACCATAGTTACCTTTGCATGTAAGTAGTAAAGACCTTGTACCATAGGGTCAAATGAGAACCTGACTTGTGGTCTTGTAGGAAGGGCTGCTCCATCTCTAAGGGAAGGCCATAGGTGGGGCCTAGATATTTCTGAGAAAACATTTGACGGTAGTACTCTATTGAAGCCCTGAATTCTAAGCTACAGAGCAGAAAAGATGATGTCTAGGAAAAGAGACACCAAGTGCCTACCCCTTTCACGGAAGAATCTAGATGCAGCTACTGTAATATATTTATTTAGAATCACATCCCATCCTGCCCTGGTTCTCAAATAATCTAGTGTGGATTTTAGACAATGTTCTATTATCTAAGACAGGGATCCCCAACTCCTGCTCCACGGATGGACCATTAGTGGTCCGTGGCCTGTTAGGAACTGGGCCACACAGCAGGAGGTGAGCAGCGGGCAAAAAATCAAAGCTTCATCTGTATTTACAGCTGCTCCATTACTCACATTACCGCCTGAGCTCTGCCTCCTGTCAAATCAGTGGCAGCATTAGATTCTCATAGGAGCACAAACCCTATTGTGAACTGCATGCGAACGATCTAGGTTACTCACTCCTTATGAGAATCTAATACCTGATGATCTGTCACTGTCTCCCGTCACCCCCAGGTGGGACCATCTAGTTGCAGGAAAACAAGCTCAGGGCTCCCACTGATTCTATATATTATTGAGTTGTATAATTATCTCATTATATATTACAATGTAATAATAGAAATAAACTGCACAATAAGTGTAATAGTCTTGAATCGTCCCAAAACCATCCCCACACCACCCCAGTCCCTGGAAAAATTGTCTTCTACAAAACCAGTCCCTGGTGCCTGAAAGGTTGGGGACTGATGGTCTATAGGATGGTTTTCTATTATACAGTCCAGACTAACAATGACAAGAAATTTAGAATCTCAACTATTGTTCTGTTTCCAGCAGTTCTTCCTATTCGGTAACGATGAGAAACATATTTTTAAGAAGGCTTATTTTTGGGAAGTTAGAACTGTGTTGTTTAAGGTGTGCTCCTGAGAGCTGTTTACTCAAACCCTCATGGGTCAAGCTTTACGCTGAGAGCAGGGTTTCCCTTGTAGTCAGGAGTTTATACCTGGAAACAGCAAATGACACAGTGGGAGAACCACCTCACTGTGGAATCGGGTAGGGTGTACATACAGAAATGAATTTTAAATGTTAAAGTATTTCTATTTTACACAAATGATTGTGTGAGGACTTAGATTTTTATGATAAAAAGTAAGGAATAAAATTTGAAAATGCTTAATAAGAACTTCTGGAAAACAAAAGCAAAAACAAGTCTCCTCTGGTATAAAGATGCATATGCAGTGGGAGGAAAGGTACTAGGGTGGCAGTCGAGCATCCTGGGAAGAGAAGGGGCAAGAGTCAGAATAAACATAGGGCTCTATCATGTGTAGGTCTGAAGAAAAGAGGGCTGGCATATGGATGACCTTTTCAGGCCTTTTAACTACAGAGCTGGAGGATAATGCAGGTTCCCAGAAGGTAGGATGACGAGGACAAAGGAGGGCAGGCCTGATCTCTTCAAGGGATGAGCTGTGGGCTGTTCTGAATCGCAGATGCCATCCTGAATTGCATTTGGATAAAATAGGCTGCAGTGGTTCATGCACACAGTTGCTTCCATTTGGCACACATTGTTTGAACCTCAGGCATTTCTTAAGACTACCAAAACCACTCAGTTTTCTTATGTGTAAAATCAGGGTACCACCACCTCTTCTGTCTCCCTTAGGGTGTTACATGGGGGACCAAATCCTTTTTTCTACCCTGGAGCAAGTGCCGGGACAAGGGAGGTGGTAGAAATGTTTGCTCAGGTGCCCACAGCCAGTTGATGCCCCACTGCTCTTGTGTTTGTATTGAATCCCTTTGTTAATTTTTTTCTTGTTTTGAGGAAATACATAGGGTGATTTTGCAATCAATGCAGCATTGCATAATAATTAAAGGGCCAGCCTTGGGGCCAGACTATTTCAGATTCTAACCCTCCCATTTGCCTTGCATGATTACTTATCTCAAGCTCAGTTTTCTCCTCTGTAAAATGGTTATTTCCTGCCATGTTATTAAGAGGACAGAATGAGGTAAGCACTGCCCAAGTGTTCTGAGTTCACTCAGTGAATCTTAGGGTTTTTCCTCCTCTTCTTTGGTATTTGAGCTCTTTGAAGAAAAATCCTCTTGAAAGAGGAGATATGTTGGGCTTTTGTCACTCTCTCCCACAAGAGGAGATATAAAAACCTTTCAAAATTTTAGTATTTCAGCTTGTGGAAAACACATTAAGATGGCAAATAATCTTAAATTAGTGGAGTTAATGATTTCCAAGTAGGAGGAACCCTAATAATTTAAATATGCCCCGATGCTGTGTTAACTTACAGAGCGTAGCATAGTGCCTCAGATTTAGGAGCCTACTGACTGGACTCAGCACTTACTAGCTCTGTTACCTTGGGCAAGCACATTAATCTCTCTGTACCTCAGTTTCATTATTTATACAACAGGGCTAGTATTGGCACCTAGATTGTGGGATTGTTCCCCCAACCCCTACTCCAAAATAGAGTATTTTTGAGATTTAAATGAGTTAATATACATTAACCCTTAGAACCATGCCTGGCCCTGTTTGCTGTTATTTATTTATTTATTTTTTTTTTATTTTTTTTTTTTTTTTGAGATGGAGTCTTGCTCTGTCGCCCAAGCTGGAGTGCAGTGGCGCGATCCTGGCTCACTGCAAGCTCCGCCTCCTGGGTTCACGCCATTCTCCTGCCCCAGCCTCCCGAGTAGCTGGGACTACAGGCGCCCGCCACTGCGCCCGGCTCATTTTTTGTATTTTTAGTAGAGACGGGGTTTCACCATGGTCTCGATCTCCTGACCTTGTGATCCGCCCGCCTCGGCCTCCCAAAGTGCTGGGATTACAGGCGTGAGCCACCGCGCCCGGCTTTGCTGTTATTTTTGTTATGATGCTGCTGCTGTAGTGCGAATAAGGCCAAGAGTAATTTAAGTTTTGAGAAATATTTAATTATAATAAAATGTCTTTGGAAAAGCAGTTATAAGGACTTTTTTTTTTCCCACCCCTTCAGGGCTCAAGTGTTTGAAAAGAGTAAGTACATTCCAGCCTTACTCAGTGATGTCCTCACAGGGATTCTGCTTTTGTGCATCAGGCTTTTGTGACATGAAAATGTTGCTAAAGAAAAACTTGAGCAGTTAGTAGAGACATCGCAAGGTGTTACAGCAACAACCATCAATTTGCAGTGATTATGCTATGGCTGGTTGTTCTCATATGCTTCCACTTTCTTTGCAGTAATACCTGTATGCATTATTTACAATTCCAAATTGAAGCCATCCATTCCTTTACTGCCATGCATCTTGAAATCTGTGTGCAGTCATCCCTCAGTATCTGTGAGGGATTGGTTTCAGGACCACTCCCCATACCAAAACCCTGAAGATGCTCAAGTCCCTGATACAAAATGGCATGATGTTTGCATTTAGATTGTGCACATCCTCCTGCATGCTTTAAATTCCGTCTCTAGATTACTTACAGTACTTAATGCAATGTAAATGCTATGTACGTAGTTGCCCTACTGTATTGTTTAGGGAATAATCACGTGAAAAAAAGTCTGTCCGTGTTCAGTATAGCTGTAACCATCATAGGCCTAGTTACATTTTCCATCGGATGCGGAACCTGTGAATATGGAGGACCTACTGTATGGGCTTCATCTAGGGGATTAATGACATTTCAGAGCAGTGTTTTTCTGTTTTTTAAAAATATTTTTTGATGTACATGCCTTTATTGAGTGCTCAGGAGTAAGCTCAGTGTGTGTCACAAGCGTGGAGAAGGGGAATTGCTCCCAAGGAGAAGAGACGGGGTGAGGGGCAGTGTGGGGAATGAGGAGGAGAGGAAGGACAGGGGGACCAGGGCTAGCCCCCCACCCCAGACACCCTAGCTCCTGAAGGGTTCCACCAGGCCACCCTTGTGCTCCTCGAAGAAAAATCTGCTAAGGAAGAAGAAAAAGATGGGTTAGTGTTTTTAATGTGACAGACAAATGAATCTTTAAGTGATTCCTTGCATGAATCTAATTCTTGATGATAGTCAATTATTTGAGATGTGTGCTAAATTATAACAAGCCCAGACCTTTTACCCTTGGCTGTGGGTATGCATATATGTAAGGAACTTAGTGGTAATAGGAACACCCCGTTATCCAGTCTACTAATAAACCACTAATTGTACCAGATAAAAAATACTATGAAATGAAGACCTAAGATTGAAATGTCACAACTTCTATGAGTAAAACATTTCAGCTGGGCACGGTGGCTCATGCCTATAATCTCAGCACTTTGGGAGGCTGAGGTAGCAGGATCACTTTAGCCCAGGAGTTCAAGACCAGCCTAGGCAACATAGCAAGACCCCCGTCTCTACAAAAAATAAAAAAATTAACCAGGCATGGTGGTGAGTGCCTGTAGTCTCAGCTACTCAGGAGGCTGAGGTGGGAGGATCACTTGAGCCCAGGAGGTCAAGGCTGCAGTGAGCCGAGATGGTATCAGTGTACTCCAGCCTGCAGAGCAAGACCCTGTCGTAAGCAGTTAATCAGTATTTCATGCTTGTAGATACTCTGTGGCTTTCCCACCAGATACTGTCACTACTACCAAAGAACCACATAAGCAAATTCTGTAAATCGTTCTTAACTTTGTGCCGGACACCTGAGAACGTGCACAGGTTTATTAGCTATAGTGCTTCATCTTGAGTCTGTATAGAATCCTGTCCTCTACTGATACTGTACATAAGTTACTCAGTGTTGCCAGTTTTCTTTTTTCTTCATGCTGCTTTCTTACTGTATTCAGAAAAATTTCTTCTTTAAAAACGTTTCAGATTATTGTCACTTTTGGCCCTTTACTCGTCTCTAGTAAAATGTGAACTGAATACATTTTCAAGTAAGATGTTTCAGTTCATGCTACGGGGTCTCCTGTCTGTGTGAAGATCTGACCTGTGGTGTACTTACTCTTCATTTTTTCCCGTATTTCTTTTTCTGAAATTATTTTTATTCTATACATGTGAGGTTTACAACATGATGCTTTGGGATTCACAGAGATAACAGTGACTATAGTGAAGCAAATTCACCTGTCAATGATCTCACACAAAGTAGGCCCTTTGTATCTGCATGTTCTGCATTTGCAGATCCCACCAACCACAGATCGAAAATACTTGGGAGAAAAAACAAATAATACAACAATGAGAATAATACAGATTTTTTAAAAATGCAGTGTAACTATTCACATAGCGTTTACATTATATTTGGGATTACAGAAATGATTTAGAGTATCCAGAAGGATGTGTGCAGATTGTATGCAAAGCTGCGTCATTTTATATCCGGGCCTTGATCATTGTGGATTTTGGTATCCTGAGGGATTCCTGCAATCAGTTGCCCGCTGATCTCGAAGGACGACGGTAGTTAATTTGTGTGTGTGTTTGCATGTGTATGCGTTTGTGTGTGTGTGTCTGTGTTTGTAACAAGTAACTAAAACCTACTTATTTAACAAAAATTCCCAATACAGTTTTATGAACTCTAGCCCTCATGTTAATACATGAGGTCTGCATTAGACCTCTAAACTTGTTCATCCTCTGTGTCTGCTATTTGGTATCTTTTGACCTCTGTCTCTTCATTTCGTCCGTCCTCCCTCCACCTCAGCCCTGATAACCATTGTTTGATTAAATGCATACCTGACCTTTTTAAAAAAAAGAGTTCATATATAAAATCATGCAACATTTTTCTCTCTGTGCCTGGCATATTTCACTTAGCTTAATGTCCTCCAGGTCCCTTCATGTTGTGGCAAATGGCAGGATCTCAGGAACGGTTTCTCTTTCATCCGAGGTCGACATTTCCTTCATCCTTTTTTTTTTTTTTTTTTTTTTTTTTAATTTGACTTATTCTTGCCTACTTGAATTGCAGATTAGTAGAGTGTCACATAGCATGCAGCATCAGGATATCAGAATATCACATTTAAGGTATAAGAACTTAAACCAGTAAAACAAATAAGGTCTCATCTGCTATTTATGAGTGAGCATGTATGTGCTAAGTAACCGGCGCGGGAGACAGAATGCGTACATTCTTCAGCTGCGGAACACCGCTCATAACAGACGGCCCTAAATGCGCTTCTGGCGTCTCCAGACATGAAAAATTCAAATGGTCTAATTTAGCTGCGTCAACATGAGAAATTTAAAATGTTGAAATGTTACCTACTTTGTACCATACTCTGTTCCTAGATTAAAGAAAAAAATAGAGGCTGGGCACAGTGGCTCACACCCGTAATCCCATTCCTTTGGGAGATGGAGGTGGGAGGGTTGCTAGAAGCCAGGAGTTTGAGACCAGCCTGGGCAACAAAAAAGCAAGACATTGTTTCTACAAAAAATTTTTTAAAAAAATAATCAGTTGGTGTATGTCTGTGGTACCAGTACTCAGGAAGCTGAGGTGGAAGGATAACTTAAGCCCAGGAGTTCAAGGCTACAGTGAGCTATGATTGCAACACTGCAATCCAGTTTGAGCGACAGAGTAAAACCCCATCTCTTAATTAAAAAATGAAAATCCAGTAAGAAGAAAATAGAACTTACTTTCTTCAGTTATTGAGTGACTCCTCAACCTAGTGTAACTAACGGGAAGAAAAGTCTTTTTGATGCCTACTGATGTCACTTATCAGAACCCTGAAAGGAATCCAGGGGTTTCAAGTCCCCTCTCTCAAATGATTTGTGGGGTTTAGTTAAGAGGTAATTTGTGGAATTTATTGGGAGATTAGATTTCCTTTAGGAGAGAAGAACAACTATCTAGGAGTTCAAGTTGTCCAAGGATTTAGCCAACTGCCTTTGGGAGTAATGAGTTTCCTCTTCCTGAAATTATACGAAATGTGCCGGTTCAGCATGTTTCCAAGTTGTTTTCCACAGTGATAGACAAGATGGATGAACACTCAGAAGCAGCGCAGACTCCCGTGGGCACTGTCAGAAGTTTGTAGCAATCTTGACACACCCTCTATTACTCTATCCCTGCCTCACTTACGGTGAATATTGGAATGAGAGGGAAAGGATGGCATGGCATTGAATCTACTCACATTTATATATAAAAAGTAAATTAGAGAACTGTAATCCTTATTAAATTACAAAGAACAAAATAGATAACTGAGTATTGCAATCACCAGTGTGAGTGACTGGAGGTGTTGTCTGCTGACCTCAGGGCCTGCCATTGCTGAGGGGTATGGCACCAGCCAAGTGATAGGACTAGGTAGCTCCCCCCACCGCCCTCCGTTTCTTCTCTTCTGTTGTCTCTTCTTTTCTTCCTTTTTTTCTGAGACAGTGTCTGTCACCCAGGCTGGAATGCAGTGGCGGGATCATAGCTTACTGCAGCCTCAATCTCTTGGGCTGAAGGGATCCTCCTGCATCAGCCTCAGCCCTGCCGGGTAGCTGAGACTAAAGGCACATGCCACCACGCCCAGCGAATTTTTAAAGTTTTTTTTTTTTTTTTTTTTTTTTACTGATGGGGTGTCGCTTTGTTGATCAAGCCTGTCTTGAACTCCTGGCATCAAGTGATCCTCCTGCCTCAGCCTCCTTAAGAGCTGGGATCACAGGTGCAAGCCACCATGCCTAACCCTTTTCACTTTCTTAACCCTGAGATTTTGATTCTGTCATGACCAAAATTTCATAAGGAAAATTTTCTTAATGATTTGCCTTCTGAAATTTATTAGTATTCTGGTTCATTAGTAGTATGACTTGATGCTAAACATCAAAAACATTGTTTAAGAAAAAGAAAATTAGTTGAAGAGTATACACTGGGACTGTTAAACTCTTAAAAATTATCTGGATACAATCTCATGCTGTGTAATTATAAGTTGTACTTTTTATCTCATAACTTTACCCTCCAATTCAAGCAGAACCATTTTCAGAATCAAAGTCCTGTTGAAAATGTAAATGTTAGACTTCTTGAAAAAATGTATACATGGCAGATCTGCTATGGTTGAAATTAAATAACGAGTGTCACCAGTAATGAGGTTTCTGTCATTGCACAGGTTCCACAGGTGTAAAAATAACCCTTACTAGCCCCCTGTTTTACTAGCTGGACACTTGCCGAAGTGGCCAAGAACACAAAAGTGAAGCGGCTGTGGATGGGACAGCTGCGGACAAGATGTCCATGAGCAGTGCCATAAGGACACACCAAAGCACAACTTCAGATGACTTGGCAGGGCGGTGACATGCTGGGAAGCAGCAGTCAATGGCTGGGCATTTTCCCAGAAGTATTCAAGGAACTCCAGGGTAATTTACAAATGGCCACTTTGCCATATGCCTGAGACATTGGAAAGATTTTTAGTGGGTGGCATCCTGTAGACCAGGGATCTATAGGAGCTTGAGCTGATACTGGACATTGGAGGGTGTGTTAGGCTTTCTGATAGACAAATTATGTTTCACTAATAAAATGTTTTGTTTGAGGTAGGGAATATTTTTAAGAGGACAAGGCAAGCCAATAGGTATATTTTTTTAAATTATGAACATATATTTATAAGAAACAGTATGATGAAACAAGTGCATTACAAAGAATAATGGTAAAACACATTGAGTGTTAGCTTTTGGCGGAAGGAATATAAGCTTAAAAGTTTTTTAAACAACTTTCTTTGGCAAAAGAAGTAGAGGGAGTAGCTATCAAAGGGAAAAATAAGGGATTGAGACAAAGCGTACCTAGTATTAACTGTTAGTACCACAGATACTAATGCTGGTTTTTAATTAAAAAGACCCAATCACTAACGTCTTTGAGATTGCTTAAATTTACATTTTGCTCTCAAGTATTTTTAAGTCATAAAACAGCAAACCAGTGGGGAAAATAAACTGAAAGATGGTTTGCCACAGGCCTGAAACTGAGAGTGAGGAAGTTGTCATACTAGATTGTGATACAAATAAATGTGAGGTAATGCATTTAAGGGAGAAAAAAAAAAGACTACATTATACACACAAAGTAATGGTCTGCAGACTTCTTGTGAGTATTTCAGATAGGAATCATTCAGTTTCTAATGGGTATTTGGCCGTTGTGGTGCTTATTGTAGCCAGGAACGTTCCGGGCAAGGAAGTGCTGGGCGGTTCCAGGAGAGATATAAAGAAAATATTTCAAGATCTTACTTTGAATCGTGTGTGTGTGTGTGTGTGTGTGTGTGTGTGTGTGTGTATGTGTGTGAACTGCTTGTTAGGAAAGCTACAAGAGAGACTGGGAAAAGCTAAGGGAGGGGCGACCGAAAGAGATACCAAACCATGAGAAGAAATTACAGTCACGAGGGACCCTTTGTCTCGAAAGATGAAGCTGTGATTAAAAACCATAACAGACATGGGCTCAACAGACTTCTTTATCAAACCCTGCAGAACGGAACACAAGAGAGCAGTTGCTGCTTAAGGGGGAAAGTTAATGGAAGAAGAAAATAACTTACTTTCAACAGTGGAGAAGCAGTTTCACCTTTGTCATCTCACCTGACCTGTACCCAGCACTGAGGAGAAGGGTGGGGACAAGTCATTATTCACATTTGACAGATGAGCAAACACATCAGACTAAGTGACTCGGCCAAGCCCACATTGTCAGCTCTGCGGTCAGGATCAAACCTGGCTTGCGCTCAGGTCCGCTTGCGCTTGTCCCACCTCTGGGTTGCGAAAACTTGGGGTCCATACCACAGCATGGAAGACTTAGGATCACTGTGAAAAACGGCAAATGCAAATACTGGTAAAGTCTTAGAGAAAAGCCTTGACTCTGTGGCATGAGCAGAACTCGGGAGAGTTGAGTCAGGTGTCTTCAGCTCAGATAGCTGCCCTTGTTAGAGGCTGCTGGTTGAACAGTAATTTATCAATTTGATCCAACATCAAGTTTCTTCATTTTTATTTATATTGTACTATCATGTGTCAGCTGTTTTTTTTTGTTGTTGTTCTTTTTTTTGGCTTCAGAGATGGCCTCAGCTACGCAAAAATAAAGAAGGATCTGAAAGATCAGTCTTGTTGTAAAGAAGATGGCAGGTGACATGGTAGATGGCCGCACGTGGTTCATTCCCAAGGTCATGGGTAGTGCCAGGATTTTCAGACGCAAATGATGCGTGTGTAAAGATAACTGGACCATCTGTGTCTCTTCAGATGCCTGTTGAGATTACCAAGTGTTCCCAGCGAGGGTTAATGTGGTGTGTGAACCTGACTAACCTCGGGTTCTAGTTCTCCCTGCCTGAATAGAGAGTCTGGGAGCCAAGTTCAGACTGGCTCAGTCTGGAGGAATTCACAAGTGAGGCAGGTTTCATGGAAGAACAGATACTCTGAGGTTTTGGAGGTCCTGTGATGTGCTTGTCAACAGGTTCCTGCTTCTGCCACCCCCACCACCCAGCACCAACCATATGGTTTGTGCTTTGTGTACTTTGTTAGCTAAACTCTTGAATGTCAAATTGATGGCACTTTTTTTGAGGTTCATGGACAGTGTTATTGTCCAATAATTTGTTAGTCACCAATACTTTGTTTTATCAGTAAAATATAGCACTATATTAGCAATAGCATGATCAGAACAGGGTTGTTTCCTAATTTTTAGATTGCTGGCCTTTTCTAGAAAATAAAGGCAAGGTATGCATACTTGAGGTTTGAGGGCTACAGTTGCCTCCTGGCAGAGGAAATGAGTAGGCCCAACAGTTGCTAGGTTAAAAAGAAACAATAGTTGAAGTACTGAGAAAAGTTTAATGAAAAGTAACATTGGCTCTTAAGTAGAGCAGTTTGAGGACCTTGAAAAATTCAGTAGCTAAGGGTTGTATGCTGTCTTTACAGGGATGGTGTGTGGATTTGTGGATAAGGTATGCAACAGAGTACTCCTCGTTGGGCATTTTTATATCTTGATTTAACTATAGCACAGGAGTTGGCAGACTATGGCTTGTGGGCCGGATCTGGCCCGCTGTTTGTTTTTGTGTGGCCAAAGGATAGTTTTTATGTATGTACAAAAAAATGGTTTTTAAAAAAAGTATTTTATAACGTGAAAATTCTATGAAATTCAAATTTCAGTGTCCGTAGATAAGTTTAATTGGAACACAGCCACACTCATTTGTTTGCCTGTTTATAGCTGCTTTTGCACAAACAGCAGAAGTGAGTTGTGCCAGAGACTGTGACCCACAAAGCCTAGAATAATTTACTGTGTAACCCTTTACAGGGAAAGTGTGTCAGTTCCTGCTACAGTAAAATATTACTGGTAGCTGAGATTAGGAGTTTTCACCTTTTTTCCTGTGGTTTTTTTTTTTTTAATTTAATTTTTTTATATTTTTAGAAATAGGGTCTTGGTCTGTCACCCATGCTAGAGTGCAGTGGTGCCATCATGGCTCAATGCAGCCTCTATCCCCAGGCTCAAGGCATCCTCCTACCTCAGCCTCTTGAGTAGGTGGGACCACAGGTGCATGCCACCACTCCTGGCTAATTTTTAAAATTTTTTGAAGAGACAGGGTCTCACTATGTTGCCAAGGCTGTCTCAAACTCCTGAACTTAAGCAGTCCTCCTGCCTGGGCCTCTCAAGGTGGTGGGATTACAGGCATGAGCCACTGTGCCTGGCTGAGAAGCCAAGTCTTAAGAAGCCAGGTGGCCCAGAAGGCCTAGCTGACAGTGTAGGGGAGACAGAGCTCCCCTCTAAGCCCCCTTTAGCTCTTAGTGGGCTCTTCAGCTGGATCTAGAAGCCAAATTGACATTAGGCAGATTAACAAGAGAAAAGTATACAAATTTTCTTAGCGTTACATGTACCTGGGAATCTCTAAAAGAAAGGGAAATCTGAAGGAATTGGCCAAAGCAAGACACTTTTATGCTGAGAGGAATACATTTGAGAAGAAATGACAAGACAAAATCTGTCTGGGGCAGTACATTTCTAAGGGAGTCACTGGGAGGATACGTGAGGAGTATAAAACAGGTGGAAGATAAGGGTTCCTTCCAGAAATTTCCTTATTCAGGTCAGTTGCAGCTTCTAAACCCCAGTCTCTGGGATAAGGGCTATTTTCTCAATTGAATAGGTAAGGGACCCCTCCCAAAGGAATCTTGGTGGCTTGCTACATGCAGGAAGAGCCAGGTCACCTGGCTTGTTGGGGTCAAGTTGGAATCTACAACTCCTTCAGTGTTTTCAGCTCACACTAATCAATATAAAAATCTGGCGTATTTTGGGATGGCATGTCCTTTACTCTTTCAACAGCATCACCACGACCTCAATACATGTGTAGGGTGACCTTGGATCACCAGCCCTCGCCGAGCTGTTGCAGGAACACAATGTTGAGCCTCCTTGAGTTCTTGACCCATGTCATTATGAGCCAATAAAATGTTAGTGGTTTTAAGCCATGAAGTTTTGGGGTGTTTTTTTACGCAGTGTTAACCTAACCAAAAAGGACTAGGGATGTATGCTAGCCTTTTTATTGTCATTCATGACAGAGGGAAAATATCCTCTTATCCAGGATGTTAGTAAAGATTGTAGTTAAATCCTTCTGCCACTGGATGCTTGAGTTCCTGGTACGTGTGGCTCATCTAAAACATTAAATAGCTGTTTTTATGATTGTAAAAACAATGCATGCCTATTGGAGGAGATTTAGAAAAGGATAGAAAATTCTAAAGCACAATATTTAAATTACTCATAATTCTATCTAAAGATAATCACGATTAGTACCAGCCTTTTCTTTAAAAATATATTCTTGTTTTATAAAATTTATTTATAGTTTTGTACTCTGCTTTATTCATGGAATAAGCAATTAAATGTATTTCAAAAACATAATTTTTAATGACCACAGCAGCCCTTTTAAGTGGATTTAAAAACCCACATAATTCAAAAGTAGTACATGGTCTTCATTTTCTGTTTCCAGGTTTGCTAGAGTATTTTTTTAAAGGAATCCTTTTTTAAGACAGCTGTATTGAGATGTAATTCACATATGATATAAAGTGTACAATTCAAATACCATTTAGAATATGCAATTCATTGCTTTTTAGTATATTTACTAAAATATACATTTTTATATACTATTTAAATATGGGGGTTGTATAACCATTCTCACAATCTAATCTTAGAACATTTTCATCCTCTCTAAAAGAAACCCAAACCTTATTTCTCCCCAACCCCTACCCCCAGCCCTAGGCAACCACTAATCTACTTCCTGTCTCTGTAGATTTGTAGGCTTTTGTGACTGGCTTTGTTCACTTAGCATAAGGTTTCTAGGGTTCATCCACGTTGTATCTTGTAACAATACTTAATTCCTTTTTATGGGGGTCAAGTAATACATATTCTGTTGTGTGGATAGACCACATTTTGTTTATCTTTTCACCCATTAATGGACCTTTGGATTGTGTCCATGTTTTGGCTGTTACGAATAATGCTACTATGAACATTTGTGTAGAAGTTTTTGTGTGGATCCATGTTTTTATTTTTCCTGGGTACATACCTAGTAGTGAAATTGTTGTGTTATATGGTAACTCTGTGTTTAATTTTCTGAGGAACTGCCAAAGCAACTGTATAATTTTACATTCTTACTAGCAATGTATGAAGTTTCTAGTTTCACTACATCCATGTCAATACTTGATATTGTCTGTCCTTCTGACAGCCATCCTAGTAGGTATGAAAGAGTGGTATCTCATTGTGGTTTTGATTCACATGTTCCAAAGGACTGATGATACTGAGTATCTTTTCATATGCTTATTGGCCATTTTTATATCTTTTTTTGAGAAATAGCTGTTCAAATATTTTGCCCATTTTTAAATTATTGAATTGTAAGAGTTCTTTATATATTTTGAATAAAAATTACTTGTCAGATTTGCAAATATTTTCTCTCATTTTATTAGTTTTCTTTTCACTTTGATAGTGTTTGTTTGCAGCATTAGGTGTAAATTTTGATGTAGTTCAATTCCTCTGTTTTGTTGCTTCTGTCATTGGTGTCACATCCAAGAAATCATTGCCTAACACAAGTCACAAAGATTTTAGAGGATTTTTTAAAATGTTACTTTATTCATTTATTGTACTCTTTATAGCTCATTCTGCCGTATTTTTAAAAGGCAGATCCTTCAAGGACAATACATATGGAACCCATTCTTTTTCACAGGTGTCTAATACTCTAGGTATAAATAGACCTTAATGTATTCAACCATTTCCTATTGAGGGACTTAACCTATTTCCAGTTTTTTGGGTTTTGCCGCAAATAAGACTGCAAAACTGTGTACATTTATTATGTTGTCTTTATTCCTACAGGATACATTACCTAGGGTGGAATGGGAAGCTTCCTTCAGAATCTAAGTATCAAGATTTATCTGACATTAGAACTTGAGCTCTCTAGTTAGCTGGCTAGGCAAAAAAGAATAGGAATCTGCTGGAGAAGAGTTTTCATCACAGCAAACTCATTTCATAAAGCTGGGTTGCCTTCACATTCTGTTGCTCTTTCAACAGCTTATTTTTATTTATTTATTTATTTTTATTTTTTACTGTCTTTAAGGAAGTAAAACAGACTTTTTTCCCATAGAACAACAAAGGAAAGAAAGGCAGAAAGGTTTGGGAAATAGCTATTAAGAAAAGTATGCCAGTGTTCATTCTCAGTCTTGTATTTGGAGTGTGTGTGTGTGTGTGTGTATGTGTGTTCTTTTTATCATGCACTGCTAAGAAGAATTCAGGGACTACCTGAAGACACGCACCCGTGTGGAGCTGTATCTGCCGATGTATGAACCTAATGGGATCACTGAGAAAGTAGAACCCTGCTGGCTCTGCTCTGGTCCCTGGTATCTCATTTCTCTTGTTGAAAGGGGGATTGGCAGGGGTAACACCGAGAAGGCAATTGTGACAAAATAAAGATTTTTTTTTTAAAGTCCAGCAGTTAAAATCGAACATAATTTTTATATCATTCATTCCTCATGGTTTAAAAGTAAAAAATGTACAGGAGCTTTAACTGATGTCTGCCCTGTAAAATCTGTGTTACTGTGATTAATGGTCAGCTATTCATTTAGAGGAGCCAAAGTAGCAGATGAGTGTTTTTGTATTTTTAGATTCTTTTTAAGAGCCCTTAGTGGCCTATGATATCGACTCTTCCTTAGACCACACGCAGCCTCCTTTTAGCAAACCTCTGAATTGTTACCGTCATTTAAACTTTGGCTAGAAGCCCACTTTAGGACCTTACTGACTGATTGCGATGCTAAATTATATTTTAGCTGCATCTTAGAAACATTTTCTGATGGTTTAAAGGATCTGTTATTGCTTGCCGTGAACTGAGTAAGCTAAGTGAGTAGTTTGTAGGAAACTGACAAGTAGAAGTGGTTTTGAGGACTTTTTTTTTTCTTTTACCTTTTTATTGAGGGAAACTTAAAACATTCCAAAAGTACAGGGAATATGCATGAACCCGTCACTCAACTTCCACATTCATCCTCTCAGAGCTCATTATATTTCATCATTCTGCAGGATCCCGCATGCAGCCACGAGCCACGAACCACGTGTGGCTGCTGAATACTTGCCTTGTGGCTCTCTGAAGGGAGATGTGCCCCAGTGTAAAATGCAACCTGAGACCGTGTTTCCGCAGCCTACTCTCCCTCTGGGGGGCGCCTCATAACTAAACAGACTCTCGCCCCAGCCCTATCTCTGTGTAAGCCCCTCCTTTCCTTCCTTTAAAACACTTTTGTAACTTGTCACATTAAGTCTCAGTCTGATTCCCTGTGATAATACAGTCTCCAGGAGGGGTCAGGCCTGTTGTGGAATCGGTGCCCAGAGCCCACCCAGTGAATGAACACACCCCAGTAGGAATTCTCAACCCCAGCTGGACCCAACACCTCCTTTGCCATGTGATGCAAACATGTACATGCAAAACATGTACATTGTAACCTCCTTTAATATCTTGATGTGAAATTCACAGATGATAGCTTTTAAAAAATGAATAGAATGCCCTAGGTATAACTGGAAAGAGAAATATAAGGAAAGTAATTTGCAATAAAATCATGCTTTTTCATCTCCTATGTCTAGTATTGGTGGCATAGATAATGCCAGACTAACCTACCAGCAGGTAACAAATAGTTGTAAGCATCTTAGGCAAACAGCATCTCCCAGTATTCAGCTCTTCCCATCCCTCTGAACTAAGCCTTTCTCCCCTGTAGCACTTAGTACCGAGTGACATTCTGTTTTTTAATTGTCAACTTACTCCTCTGCTAAGAAGCTCCATGAGGGAAAGGAATGCTTTCTCTTTCATTCAGCACTGTATCCTCAGCACCCAGAACAGTGCCTGGACTATAGCAGTTGCCCAGTTAAACAAATGTAACTTTTATTTCTTGTTCTTTGATTCATCAGCAGGAAGAGCCTAGGAAAGGTCTCCCTTATCAGCCCATCACTGAGCCAGATGTTCCCCCTGGTTAGTCTCTTGCCCTTGTTCCTCTCTGCTGGATGAGATGATGTAACAGATGAAGACTCTCCACCTATAACTCTGTCGTGCCACATTCGGATTTTTAGAATGCCCCTCTTGATCTGGCCATATCTACATTACATGCTGTTTTCTTCAAGTAGTGAGACAAAGCCGAGAGATGATAGGTTTAAAGATTGGTTACAAATTCTGATGAAGACTGGTCCTTGAAGTCTTCGCGCTGTTACATGGCCCTTTGGGAGCAATAGGTCATCACTGTGAACAGCTTCTGTAGGTACTGGTTTCCATCTGAAGGGAATACATTTTGATGACTTTAGATGAAGTCTTAACTTTATTTGCTGTTTAATGCAAGTCCGTCAAGGGTCTTATTGAGCAGAAGAAACTCAGGAAATGAAAGTACTGTTACTGGGACCACAGTTTTTGAGCCTCTGCTGTCAGTGGAAACAGACGCTTCAAAAACGCTCTCCACTGAGGCTGAGGAAGAGATGAAAAGACAGGAAAGAAGAGACCAAAGACAGGAAAAGGAGCTCCATGTGCCATTATGGAGCACAGGGACAAACAAGTGGCCAGGAAATGGCAACAGTGTGTGTGTTGCCCTGTTAATGGTTGGTGAGAAGTACTAGCCACAGTTTCCAAAGTATTTAAGGAATAGAAAATGTACAAAAAATTATTTGATTTTTTTTGTAGATCGGTTTCCTTCTTCCAAGTCGGGAAATGTCAGAAACACTGTGTTGTTCAAGGATGACAGCCAGGAACTAGTCAGGCTTCAGCACCTCCTGGCGTTGCCCCTCTTCTCTGAGCGTTATGTAGAGTGGACATGAGGGCTCATTCATGGAACGTGTCGGGAGAATTATACTACACTGATCATTTAAGGGAACGATTCTGCTTGTTCAGGAGAGTCTTTTCATTACTTACAATGGCTTGTTTATTGACATTTCTTATTTACTGTTTCTCCTCAACAGTTTTTGTTTTGTTTTGTTTTGTTTTGTTTTTCCTGAGACAGAGCCTTGTTCTGTTGCCCAGGCTGGAGTGCAGTGGTGCAATCCTGGCTCACTGTAACCTCCGCCTCCCAGGTTCAAGGGATTCTCCTGCCTCAGCCTCCTGAGTAGCTGGGATTACAGGCACGCACCACCATGCTCGGCTAATTTTTGTATTTTTAGTAGAGATGGCGTTTCACCATGTTGGTCAGTCTGGTCTCGGACTCCTAACCTCGTGATCCACCTGCGTCAGCCTCCCAAAGTGCTGGGATTACAGGCGTGAGCCACCACGCCCGGATTCTCCTCAACAGTGTTCTAAGAGGTAAAGCAAAGGTATCAGGTAATACTTCATTGTAATGGTACCTAGGATAGAAGAATTTCATTTGCTTGCTGCTATCTCCACTCTTACGTGAATACAAATATTCCCAATTTTTAGTCAATGTAGTAATCAACATTGAATGAATCATATGTAAATTATAAGAATGAAGGGTCAGAAAGATGTCACATATCAGTGATGACCGTTCTGAGCTATGTTCTCTTAAAGCAGTAAAGTAAGTTCTCTTTAATATTTACGTTGGGTATCTTTTAGCTGCCCATGAAAAATATACTTGGACTTTTTTTTTTTTTAAGACAAGATCCTAGAGTCTTGTTTTGTTGCCCAAGCTGGAGTACAATGGCGTGATGATAGCTCAGTGCAGCCTCAAACTCCGGAGCTTAAGCGATCTTCCTGCCTCAGCCTGCTGAGTAGCTGCGATCGTAGGCACACCACCACTCCTGGCTGTTAATTTTTTTTTTTGGTAGAGACTGAGTCTTGCAATGTTGCCCAGACTGGTCCTGAAATCTTGGCCTCAAGCATCCTCCCACGTTGGCCTCCCAAAGTGCTGGGATTACAGGCATGAATCACTGTGCCTGGCTGGAAATTTCTTAGTATGACAAAACTCGTTAGTGGTTCAAATATATTTTCGATGCTGTAAAGAATATAAAATTCCATTTTCAGAAAACATTTCTACCTATTGTCAGCTAAAGCTACGAGTTAAAGAACTACACCTAACATAGTGACTGGCATAAAGTAGACATACAATAAGTATTTGCTGAATGTGTAACTGGATGACTGAAATGAACTTGGAGTAGGAGAAACAGCTGGTCTGGTCTTCCGTTTTTTTTTTAATTCCCAAGTCTCTTCTTGCGTTTCTGTGATCACCACAGCATGGTTCTTAGGAGTCAAAGTGTCTGGTATGTACGGAAACAGTGTTTTTGGAGGCAGAATTCACCAAAAGAAGATGATATAAGCCTGAAGGGGTTATTAGAGGAGAACAGTGTTGATATGAAGGCTAATTAATGCTTTGTGAATATCCGCCATGCACAAGACAGTGTCCGCTGTTTGCTGGAAGTCCAGGATGATCAGTCTGTGTCCCTGTGGCTAAACGTTTGGTTGTTAGTTTCCATGAAATAGATATGACACCAAATTAGAAATAGGAGAAAGCAGCAGAAGAAAAGCAAAGGTTCTGTGTATAACCAAAACAATGGGGTTAAAAAAAAGAAAAAACCTCACATTTCTGAAGAAAGTAAGTTAAGTAAGTTGAGCTTTCATTTGGCGAAATGACTTTTTATTTGGCTATAATATTCCTCTGAGATGACTCTGTGAATTCAGTAAAACAAAGCTAAAGAAAAACCTATTCTGTTTGAGGGACCGTATAATTACCCATAGAAATTAGTGCCATCCAGTATATTACCAAAGAAAAAGGATTAAATAGTGTTATGAATAAAAATAGTATCCCTTCTTATTCTCCCTGGGCTAAAATTATAAGGACTGTCAGTCATTTTGTTAGGGTCATATTATTGGCTGTGTTGGGAACAGTGCCTTCTATCTTCCTATTACGTAATAGTCCACAATTACATGAATCTTGGAATTTTTTTTTTCCCCTCTGATGTTGAGGGGCTGCAGGAGGAGAACAGGGAAGTTATGGTTGTTTTGGAATTGTGTTTGGTGTATGTTTAAATTGTATTAGAATAATTTTTATTCCTTTTAAACTTTCTGGTTATCTCATGCTACTTTGAGTTTAATATACCCTCGGCTTGATGCAAGACCCCTGGGCCAGGGCCAGGGAACCTGGTTCTAGTTCTAGGTCTAGCTTTGACTGCTGTGGTCATTTTAATTAATTTGTGCATACATATTTATTGCATTTTCCTGCACTGAGTCCTGGGCATACAAAAATGAATAAAACCCAATTCCTTTCTGTAAGGAATCAGTTCGTTTAGTTGGAGGATCACAGAGATAAGCATAATTACAATAAAGCTTAGATAGAGATGTGTATGGAGTATTTTGTGACGTAAGGGAAGGAACCCAAACCATCCTTGGCGGGAAGTAATGGGAAAGACTTCCTGGAGGGGGTGATGTCTGAATTAGGTAGAAGTCATCACTGTGGGGATCGGGGCTTGGTAGGGCATTCTGGCTAGAGGCAATCAAATAGCAAGGCAGATAGACCCCAGGTGTGTTCAGATCACTCACCAGTTCAGGAGGCGGCCCTGGACAGGGAGACAGGAAATGAGGCTGCAGGAATGAGAGAGATCACTGGATCTCCGTTTCCTTAGCTGGAAGTGAAGCTCTGTTAATACTAGAAGGCTTCGCAGGAACTCATTTTCTGGAAAGCTTTCATATTGCTGCTTGTTGGAGAATGACATGTTAACCTGCTGCTCACCTTTTTAGGATGTTGAGGGCTGGGTGTTAACTGTCTTGAGTTTGGCAATATTTTGAATAAGGACATCCTAAATTAAGGTTGGTGTGACTTGCATGAGTTATCAGATTTGTATCCGTTGGTCTTTTTCTTTGCATCTGTCTGGTTGTCTAGGCCTTTGTGCTTCTCTACCCCTTCTTAATAGGCCCTTCTGGAATTGATCTCCACATCCATCTCCTCTGGACGTAAATGTTCATTTCTGTTTTCTCTGACCCTTTCCCAGCTCCCATGCCCCTTGTGTGCAGATGCGTCACAGATGTGACTGGATTTTCCCTATCCCTGTATGTATTCACAGGTACACCTGTGACATTCAAGTATTATAATTACAAAAATCGGCATTAGCAAGAAATATGCACATACACTTCAGAAACTGAAGTGGGCGTGTTCTCCAGATTAAATCACTATAGACAAATTTCTTTATCCATTTTTGTAATTCTTTGGAAGTGGTTATGAAGGTGTGAATAGTTCACTGTTCAAGGACAGTGCATTGGATTCTGTTTTTTAATCTCGTCCACCCCCGACAACACCCTCCCCCCGCCCCTGTCCCCCGACTCAGAGCTGTCAGGGCAGCCAGGGGGAACCTTGTTTTCAGAATGCTGATGCTGATATATTATTCATGATGTAGCGGCATTAAATGTGTTAGATGACTGGCCTCGTTTTATTCCTTTAACAATAACTGCATATTGTACTTTGTAATTCTTATTCTATTACAGAAAAAGACCAAAGAGTCTTTGGAGGAAGAACAGTGCTTCAGACTGTGATATACCTTATATTGTTTTTGTAGTTAGAGGCTATATGTAAAATATAGCTGCATATTTTTCTAATAGCTTTGACTTACACTGAAACATTGGTTGCCAAAAACAAATTATTTCACATTAGCAGATATTATATTATTAGTTATTTTAATAATTTATTCCTCTCAGTGGGTGCTAGTCCAGACATTTTTTGTGTTTCTTGGTGGTGATGGGCCTGTCTGCTTCATGAAAGAACCACAAGCTAGAAAAATATTCTTGGAGGAGAGTCCTAGACCACCTGTGTGTGTGTGTGTGTGTGTGTGTGTGTGTTGTGTGTGCATGTGTGTGTATGTATGTATTTTCCAAGTAAATCAGAAAATTCAGGCAATTAATAGTGAAAACTGCCTTCTCAGTAACCTTTTCTTCAAGTCTTAACATAAATGACATTTCTTCGAGAGGACCCCCTAGATCTGGTTGTACCCCTCTGCCTCCCAGCATCCTGTGTCCTCTTATGATGCCCGTAATGATTCGCACAGCCTCGGAGCTCCATGTGGCCCATGTGGCAGGACCCAGGTGGGCAGTCTTGTTTATCACGGTGCCAGGCATCAGGCTGCTGCCTTCCAGCGGCCCACCCTAGGAGTGTGGTTCTGAGGATGCAGTGAGACGGTTTAGGCAAACTCCTCAGAGCAATGGCTGACCAGAGCAAGTCATTAATAAGTGCCAGCTCTTAGTAAAAATTCATCAGGTGTACTGTCTCCACCCAGAAGAGACTAGTAGTTAAGGTTTACCAGGTCTTTCTTCCCCCTTCTTTCTCTGCGTTGTTATTTACTCATATTTCTTTCTATAATGGTTTATTGCCAAAGGCATTCAATAGTATGTTGAATTAACCATTTCTATAATATTTTAGACTAATATTAGTGTGTGCGTATATATAAATATGTGTAAAGGTATATATATGTGTGCACGTGGGTGTGTGAATTATATGTATATAATATATGTTTGCTTTCCCTGGCTTTGCACTAAGAAACATGAGGATTTACCACAGTATCTCTTGGGTACTCAGTGAAGGGAAAGGCATTCACATCATAGCCAGTAGTTACTGGATGCCCGATGGGATGATGCCAATATGATGACTGCTTCTCTGCTCTGCTCTTCTCTGAGCCAATTTATTCCAGGAACTTTGTGCTCACTGCAGCTGTGACTATACTTGCAAGCAAATTATAGTTTCTAGTGTCACATTTATATTTGCTGTTTTTAAAAAAAGCTAGAATTATGTTACTGTCCTTAGCAGGAATTTTTAGTGGAAGGAGATAATCAAGTGTTTGTATTGATTAATATCAATTGGTTGTAATACGTGAAAAGTCCACAGTATTTTTAAATATTTCTAGGGTGTGTGGTGAACTGTTTTTGAATACTATGGAGAAATATAAAAGTGAGTTTTTACTAAATTAGCTTTAAAATTATGTAAACAACATATTATGGAAAATGCAGAAGATATGGGTGAGAAAAAATTTTTGAAATTACTGTTAATTGCACTGTTAGTCCCTGGAATATATTTTGATACTCTACATATGCAATAAATAATTGCCGAGTAAGAGGACAAATAAATGAACCCATGTCTTTGTAGTGAACACCCCATAGAAGTAAGGTCACAGCTGTTTACATATGGAAGAAGTTTGTCAGTCAGGTAGACCTTAAAGAGTGTGTTTGCTGTCATACTGTTTTGTTTTTGTTTTTTGCCCAGGCTGGAGTACAGTGATGCCATAACAGCTCACTGGAGCCTCAACTTCCTGGCTCAAGCGATCCTCCTCCCTCAGCCTCGCGGATAGCTGGGACTACAGGGGTGCACCCCCACGCCTGACTAATTTTTTTAGTTTTTGTAGAGATGGGATTTCACCATGTTGCCCAGGCAGGTCTCAAACTTCTGGGTTCAAGTGATCCTCCTGCATTGGCCTCCCAAAGTTCTGGGATTACAGGCTTGAGCCACAACACCTGGCCTGTCATACTTAGTTGTCAGAGTGAGTTGTAAATTACATGTGGTATGATTAAGACTGCAGTTAACGGAAGCAGTAAGAAACACAATAGGTCATGGTAGCCCGGGACTCTAATTTATGTATGGATCATGCTGAGGTCCCATAATGTCTAGATGAAGTGCTCTGCTTCTAGTGACTGGCCCAGCCTGGCTTTCTGTATTCATGGTCAGCTTGTGAACTGACAGGTCATAGTCATTCATTTTCACTGAGATTCTGCAAATAAACAAATATGCAGACTAGAAATCAGAAAGCCATTCATATTTTTTGCTAGCAAAAGATGTTTGATAAAAAAGTGATTGCACAAAGTCTTCCAAGCTCTACTGCCCCAGTGACTGCACGTGGAACTTGGCAAGTTGCAGACCATCTGTATCCTGCATCCATGGTGTCCTCTGAGTGTGCATGGCCTCTCCAGTGGGCACGTCCACAATAAACCCAGTGTCCATAGCCTCAACTGCTTTACCTACAGGGTTTGTTGTCTTGACTCAGTGGAGAGGACTTAGTGGGGACGAGTGCTGCTTTTCCTTCTTTCTTTCATAGCTTGGTTTTTGCTTCTGACAGTTGTGTTGTTTTGTGTGTGTGTGTGTGTGTTTTTGTTTTTGTTTTTGTTTTTCATTTATACATAGTCATGTGTTGCTTAATGATAGGGATGTGTTCTGAGAAATGTGTTGTTAGGCGATTATGTCGTTGCGTGAACATCACAGAGTATATTCACATGAACCTAGGTGGTGTTGCCTGCCACACACCTATAATCTTATCGCACCACTGTCGTGTGTAGGTGGTGTCCTTGACTGCAGTGTCGTTATGTGGCTCATAACTCTACATACCTTTCCTTCTTTCCTTTTTTGATCTTCAGTCTCTCCTAATTTCCTTTTTACTCATTCTCTTTGTGAGCCAAAAATCTCCCCTCATTATAGTTGCAAAGCATATGGCTAGTACTGTCACACTTCCCTATCAAAGGATTTCAGAGCCACATTATTTTTGAAGCAAAGTGAAACTTGAATGTAGTGTTCTTAGTCCCCAGAGCTCTTGAAAGCTCCACAGACATGTTCAAATTATCAACTAGCAACAAAGAGTGTTAAAACCAGGAGTGTTTTATTAAAAATGAAATGTATTAAAACAGAAAATTGAGCCAACAGAAGCAAAACATGAAGAAACATTCCCAAAGTTTACTGTTAAAATATCTTATTTGGTACTTTTTCTTTACAAAAACAGCCCAAACCGTGTTTTGCTTGAAGCATCAGGCTTCAAGAGAAGTTAATGTTTCTTACATGAATTCCCATTTGTGTTTAATGTCTACTGTTGCTAGTAGACTGTGTATTGCAAAGGAACTTATTTTCTAGTATTTTCTGCATTGATCCACATGCATAGTATTTCATTTACATGGTGGGTCATATAGAATTTTGCAGACTAGTTCAGAAAACCAACTTCTATTTATAGCATTGAATTTTCAGGAAAATGCATTCTGAGTTCCAAATAATGAGCTTAGAACTTCACTTTTGAAACACAGCCCAATTGTATGTTGGGAGCTGCCTACCCTGTAAGCCAATGAAGGGTTTTTACTTTGTATGGTATTTAAATATGATCCAGAAGCATCTAGTTCATCTAGCATACCATTAAAAACAAAAACAAAAAAACACTGTGCTACTTAGCCAAGAGAGGTCTTAGTTTTGCTTTGACTTCAGCCCATTGTCTATTTAGTTGGTGATAGTCTGTGATGAAAAGGCCTACTGGGAAACATTGAGAGAATCTTTTAAAATTTTAATGCAGGGAATTTTAAAGACCAATTTTAAAAATACTACTTAGGGTTGGGCGCGGTGGCTCACGCCTGTAATCCTAGCACTTTGGGAGGCCGAGGCAGGCGGATCACGAGGTCAGGAGTTCAAGACCAGCCTGGTCAACATAGTGAAACCCCGTCTTTACTAAAAATACAAAAATTAGCGGGAAGTGGTAGCATGCACCTGTTGTCCCAGCTACTCGGGAGGCTGAGGCAGGTGAATTGCTTGAACCTGGGAGGTGGAGGTTACAGTGAGCCAAGACCATGCCATTGCAGTCCAGCCTGGGTGACAGAGTGAGACTCTGTCTCTGTCTCCCTCTCTGTCTCCCTCTCCCTCTCTCCCCCTCCCTCTCTCTCCCTCCCTCTCCCCCCTCCCCCTCCCTCTCTCCCCCTCCCCCTCCGTCTCTCCCCCCTCCCCCTCCGTCTCTCCCCCCTCCCCCTCCCTCTCTCCCCCCTCCCCCTCCCTCTCTCCCCCCTCCCCCTCCCTCTCTCCCCCTCCCCCTCCCTCTCTCCCCCCTCCCCCTCCCTCTCTCCCCCCTCCCCCTCCATCTCTCCCCCCTCCCCCTCCGTCTCTCCCCCCTCCCCCTCCCTCTCTCCCCCCTCCCCCTCCCTCTCTCCCCCTCCCTCTCTCCCCCCTCCCCCTCCCTCTCTCCCCCCTCCCCCTCCCTCTCTCCCCCTCTCTCCTTCCCTCTCCCTACACACACACACACACACACACACACACACACACACACAATTACTTAGAAGTTCACTGAAAACTTCAGGATTTTCTGTGGCTAAGAGTCATTTCAATCATGAAAGTATGATTTCTAAAAATTTTTGGAGGAGTTTTAAAATTGTTACAAAGTTTTTTTTCAAAATCCTCTTTTTACAAATATTAGTTTCTGGGAAAAGCTGGAAGACACATTTTCTAGTTAAAAAATAAAGGCAAAGGATTCATTTTCTAAGATAATTTTAATTTTATAACCTCCCAGATTACTGTCTTGGTGTATAAATGTGTATCTCACGGAATGTGACTTGAGAGGCACGTCATTTGTTAGGTGCTAAATTTGTTTTTAGGATTATCAGTTTTATAAGTGATCTTCAGTTTGTTGAAGAATGAGTAAAACCACATAGATGTTACTTTCCCACTTTAATCTTTTGGATGAAAACAACACATTCAAAGCCAAAGGACTCAGAGTAAAATCTTAAGGTATTTGCTACCATAATTCTAATTTGGTATTCATAAAAATTATGTAATATTTCAAAACTAACATGCTCTGTTTGAATATACACATCAAAACTCTGTGGTTGCTTTCTTTTTTCCACTTGAGAAACTAAATTAATTTAAGGCTAGTTAGTGGAATGTAATCGAACACTAGTTATTTTAATTTCCTTGCGACTTGATCAAGGTCTTGCTCGTTTAAGTATCATGTGAAACCATTAGTGCCCACTTTCACCTGGCAAAATAAGGGGTTTTACATGATCATGGCAAATATTCTGAATCTGATGAAGAACTTCTGTGCCAGTCAACACATTATTATTTTTACAAAGTTATAGTCTGAGTTGGAAATGTGGGTATTTTTTTCTTTCCATGTTATTTGGTATAGTTATTAATATTAATTGGAAAGTAATTGTTATTAAGCAAGTAGTGAATAGATTCACCTGCCCTTTTTACATGCGCCTCATAGAATGACACTGTCAATGATTAACTTTCTTGCAGAGATGCGGATGTTGGTTGTTCTGATGCTGTATTGGCATATTATTCCTATCAGTATAGGACTATTAAAAACTTTCTACAGATGTAATGGATGGGAAAATGTACGTTTGGGGAGCAAAGGGGTAGTAGGGCTTATCAAATGCAAGTGACTACTTGGTGAACCCTGTTTCAGATGAGGCCTGCAGGGGAAAAAAAAATGTAGGTGCCGGAAACAGTGCAGGGAGAACTTAAGAAGAACCGCACTTGGGGTTTGTGCAGGCTGAAGAAAGCATTTGATGATAAGCCAGCTGCAGGATGTTGACACAGGGGCTGTGTTAGCCCGGGTGTTTGGAATTGCCTTCTGAGTAGAATTTTAGAGCTGTTCCTTGGTTCTACTTAAGGATTTGATAATATCTTTTGGGATTGATAATTTTTCAAAGCAGGCTTCCTAAATTAATGCCTTCCTGCTGCATAAAAAGCTGTTCCTTTGGGAAGTTGGGAAAAGAGCATTGAAAGGTCATGGTTTCTCCCGTGACTTTTATATGAAGGTATGTTTTTCTCCCCCTGTGGTTTAGATGGCCAACATAAAAACTGGTTGATAATCAGTAAGTTATACAATATATTTTAAAGTCATCATAACTCTCAACACTTTCAGATCTTATTTTGAAATTCATGGTGGAAGAATTTGTGTAATGTATTCTTTTCTGTTTCCCTATGTAATATTGGTAAAAGTGTTTTTGGGAAATAAGGAGAGTAATGAAAGTAGCATCAAAACTTATTGGAGTTAGAGGAGAATAATCAAAATGTGTTGTATTAGATTTTTTTCCTCAAGATAGGTGGCAAGGCAACGTTTCCTTGGTCAAGTTTATTAGAAACCTATCTCAGACATTGTAGAAAATGTTTTATGTTTATATAGCATTCCTGGAAAGCCATCTGAAAATAGTAATCAAAATTAATATATATGGGCTTTGATCTACAGTCCCACTTCTGATAATCTATCCCATAAAACTAAAAGCACTGGTTAGTAAACTTGTGTGTGTGTACACGTATATATGTATATGTATGTGTCTGTGTGTGTGTGTATATATGTATATGTCTATGTATATAAATATATTTATAGCATCATTGTGTATTGCATCTAAACATTGGAAACAGGCCAGGTGCAGTGGTCTCACACCTGTAATCCCAGCACTTTGGGAGGCCGAGGTGGGAGGATTGCTTGAGCCCAGGAGTTTGAGACCAGTGTGGGTGACATAGTGAGACCCCATTACTTTGTTCTAAAAAAGAAAAAAAAAGAGCCAGTGGTGGTGGTGCACCTCTGGAGTCTCAACTACTTGGGAGGCTGAGGCAGGAGGATCTCTTGAGCCCAGGAGGTTGAGGCTGCAGTGAGCCATGATGGTGCCACTGTACTCCAGCACAGGTGACAGAGTGAGACCCTGTCTCAAAAGAAACACTGGAAACAAAGTGAATGACAGTCAGTAGTGGAACAGCTGAATAAATTATAGTGCATTCACTCTCTGAAGTAATATAATTAAAAGCGAGCTAGACCAGTTGTGTAGGAGGGATCTGTATGACATAGTTTAGGAAAAGGCAAGTTCAGAGAAATACATGTAATGGGATTTCATATTTTTAAAATGCAAAGCATTTCTCTTGTTGCCTTGGTTGTCACACATACGAACCAAGCTGCCCACCTTGGCTTGCGAAAGTTTGAAAGTCACAGGATGGTTAGAGGGAAGAAAGTAAAGTGATGAAGACAGATATCATAAAGCCAATTTTTCGTTTATGTAAAAATGTATGTGTGTGTGTGTATATGAATGTATTAAATATATGCATAAACATACGTATACAGAAATCAAAATATTGTGGTTATCTTGGGTATTGCTATTAAAATATGTTTTTTTCCTTATTTTTCTCTACTTGAATTTTTTTCAAGGACCCTATGTTTATGTAATGTAAAAGAAAAATAAAACTTTTCATGGAGTGGGGGACAAAAGAACAATGATGTCCAGTTTTCCATTTTGTGTTATTAGTATTCTAATATAAACCCCAAAGTTTTAATGAAATCTGCAAATTCACCCAAATAGAATTCTCACTTTCAAATGTAATATATTTTAAGACCTAGAAGATATTTGTGGCTCTGTGGTAGTACTTCATACCGAAACCATACAGCTAAATGTTTATTTTGTGTTGAAACTCTTAAGACATTATTTATTAGCATTAAAAAACAAAAGTAAAACATTTTGAATTGTAGAATTTTTGTTTAAAAGCATGTACATACCAAATAGAAAACAAAGGGCTTAAAGACTAATAGATTTAACCACATAAGAGTGAAAACGTCTTCTATCAATGCTTATCATAAGTAAAATCAAAAGAAAAAATGGAGAAAAATTGGCAAGCATGAAGGCATACTATTGTGTGCGATCAACAAGAAAAAGTAATTCTGTAGAAAATGGAATTTAAAAAAACCATGAAGAGGAAAAACCACAGATAAAAAATATAAATAGCCAGGAAACATGAAAATATGTTCAGTCACAGTAGTAATCCATGTAAATTAAAACAACAGTAACACATTGCTGATGAGAATATAATTTAATAGTCTTTCTGAACAATAGCTTTGTGTGTGTATGTGTGTGTGTGTGTGTGTGTATATATATATATATATATATATAGAGAGAGAGAGAGAGAGAGAGAGAGAGAGAGAGAGCGCTTTAGGCATACCCCTGACCTTAGTAATTCTTCCTCTAGGAATTTATTTTGATTTAGCTAATCAGGAACATCATTTTAGAAGAATGTATATACAGTAATATTTATCATGCAACTCTGTTTATAATGGCCAAAATGAGGGGAAAATTGTAAATGCACAACAGTGAGATTAAATGGTGGTGTAGTTACACAGTTGAGTCCTATGTCATTACAAATCATGTGACTGTGTATTTATGTGGAATGTAAATGAAGAATTAATTTGCAAAATTGTATAGTATACTTTCCACTTTTATAAAAAATATTTATAGAACATTGTAGAGAAAAATGTCTAGAAGAATATATATCAAAAACATTTATAGTCAGTGATTTTTATTTTTTTCTCTTCATATTCTTTTAGATTTCTGATATAAGCCCTAAACTTTTAATGAAATATGCTACCTACATACATTTCTCAGTTTACAAATATAATATATAATTTGTTCTTTCTACAATGAACATGTGTTACTTTTATAATTAGAAAAAAAGTTGAATTGGCTTTGTTCATTTATTAAGAAAAAGCCAAACAACCAACCATGTGGAAATTATACCCAAAAGATTTCTCCAAAGTTAGAGAGGAAGAGGAGGATCAAGGTAGTGAACGTTTATTTAGGCTCTAATTGTGTGCCAGTTCTTCGCTTACATTATTTCAACTAAGCCTTGATTTACCACCTTAGCAAATATATATCAGATACCTCTTCCTATGTTACAGTCACAACAAAGAGTCCTTCATGCAGAAAAAGAAATAGTCTCAAAGACGTGACCTTTGAGATCACACAGCTAGTTAAGTGGAAAGCCAAGAATTTAAATACAGCTGGAATTGTCAGGATCCTCTCAATTTACTGCTGACACTAAGCTCAAATGACTGATGTACCAGAGGTCACCATACTGTCACTAGGAGTGGCAGAACCCAAAAGAATGTGCATCTAATTCCAGATTTTTTGATTCATTAATTGCCTCCTCTCTCTCCTCACCCTGGGGCAGCGTAGGCCAGACCTTGCAGAGCTGCGTGGGGGCTGCGTTGCTGCATTACCCCATGTAGATGTGTGCTTATCTCTCTCAGCCCAGGCTTAGAGTTTGAGTTTTCTAACTTTCCTCTAGCTTGGCCAGGTGATCAGATTTTGTGGGAAGGGACAATTTATATCATAGTCTTTGGGTGTCTTCACCATTGTGGCGGGGGAGTTTTAATTCCTCGCCCCTGTGGTGTCTCTAAATAAACTGTGCTAGTATGATTTCTCCATTTTCAGGTGAGTGCCCGTGAGTTTTTTCAACCATTCAAGCGGTCATCGGGCTAAAGTTTTCTTTTATATTACTTGACTCAGCAAATAAGCTTTTAAGCTAGCTGAAGAGTATCTTTTTTCTCCCAGATAAACAGTGATGTACCCTGCATATTAAAGGGCAAAGCTGAACACTGAAGGCAAGAACCCTTAATTATGTGCAAAGTGTTTTTAATCGAATCTATTTGGCATATGCATGAATACCAAATTTTGATGTTGTCCTTTGGAAACCTCACAGCACAACATTTCAGAAATCTTCAGCGTTCAGCAGAATCTCCCTGAAGTGTTACACCCAAACCAGAGAGAAAACTCTTGTAATCTTACAAAAGTTTCTTGATTCTATGAATTATATTTGGGATAAGGGAAAAGGAGTTGGAGTGTGGGAAGATAGGTGTAAGTGATGGAAGAATGCAGTCTGGTGGAAAAATGGGGATGCCTAGATTAAACAAATGACGTTTGTAAAAATGAAAATGAATTGGAATAGGAGTGTACAGAATCTGGCAAATAGTAAGTGATGCAAAATCCTATATCAAAAATAAAGACAGCTTTTCCCCCTCTACTTCCTACAGTATAAATGGTGGGTATATTTTTGTTTTCTTCTTGTCATTCATTCCTTGCACCCAACTTCTCAGAGTTGGATTTATAATAAATGATCAAGGGTGTTGTTTTGACTGTTAAGAAATTTTAATTTCACAAATTGTGAGATCCATTTTGGTATCCAACTAAATTTTACAGAACTCCTTTCATGTCACAGTCTTGTTCCTCATGTTTCACAGTGTTTGTCTTTGCTTTCCCTACTGAGACTTGTTTTCTAATTTTCAGCCTCTTCTCTCTGGTCCTTCATCCTAGAATTTGCATCCAGTGTTAGTAACTTCTGGCTCAGAAACTGTGAAAATAAGATATTCATTTACTGATTGATTCATCCAAACAATAATTGGGTACTCACTACATACCAGGTATCAGGGGAATAAAGAGCAATGAAAAGCAAGTCCCTTGTCCTCAAGGAGCTTAGTTTAACTTAAAAGTGTTCTCCTATTTAAGGCGGGTGAGTGATTCACACCTGTAATCCCAGCACTTTAGGAGGCTGAGGCAGGAGAATCATTTGAGGCCAGGAATTTGAGACCAGCCTGGGCAACAAAGTGAGACAGTGTCTCTACAAAAAAAAATTTTTTTAAACTTAGCCTGGCACAGTGGTGCGTGCCTATAGTCCAGCTACCCAGAAGACTGAGGCAGGAGGATCGCTTGAGTCCAGGAGTTCGAGGCTACAGTGAGCTATGACTGTGCCACTGCACTCCAGCCCGAGCAACAGAACAAGACCTAATCTCTTTAAAAAAAAAAAAAAAAAAAAAAAAAAGCAGCATCCTCACAGATAGGTATAGACTAGTATATCCAAGTCTGAATTGAAAACAAGATGAATTTGGAGGATAAATGTTGCTTTCATGGGAAAACTCCATCTGATCAATTTTGAGGTACTTGGAGTTAAGTGATTTTTGTCACATTGTGCTTTGCAACTGCAAAGATGAATACATGGTCTAAGTTGAAACATTTGACTCTTTAACAATGTGGATTAACTGAAGGGGTGTTCACTTTTTAAAAATCAGCTTTATTTTTATAACCATTTTAATTTCACAGCAAAACTGAGTGGAAAATATGGAGAGGTTCTGTATAAACTCCCTGTCCCCACAAACACACAACTGCCCTCCTGTTGTCCCACACCAGAGTGACTTGTTTGTTACAATTGATGAACCTACATTGACATGTCGTTATCACCAAGCCTGTAAGTGACCTTAGGGTTTGCTCTTGGTGTTATATGTTCTGCGGGTTTTGACAAATGTTTAATGACAGGTATCCACCATTGTAGTTTCATACACACTTTTTTTTTTTTGCTTTAAAGTACTGTACATATTCTTGCGTTCTAGAAGTACAATGTATTTAATTGTTGATGTCATGAGTTAGGAGGCTGTACAGATTATTAAAGAAAAATGTAAGGAAAGGCTATATTTGAAGTTAAGGTTAGGTTCTTGGAAAATATTAGCAAGCTGAATCAAGGTATAAATCTCTCTTACCTTTCAGGAACACATCTCATCTTTTGTGCAAAGTGAGATAGGGCTGTGCTTGGTATTTGTTTAACGGGATCCTGTGAGTCATAAAGCACATGGATCACCTAGATTCTTGCATCTCCTTTCCTGCCTGCCTTTCAGGGGAAAAAAAAACAAATTAGGATTAAGTAAGCGTTTATTTATTTTTTATTTTTTTGAGATGGAGTCTTTGTCACCCAGGCTGGAGTTCAGTGGCATGACCTCAGCTCACTGCAACCTCTGCCTCCTGGGTTCAAGCAATTCTCCTGCCTCAGCCTCCCAAGTAGCTGGGATTACAGGTGCACACTGCCACACCTGGCTGATTTTTTATATTTTAGTAGAAACGGAGTTTGACCATGATGCCCAGGCTGGTCTCGAACTCCTGAGCTCAGGCAGTCCGCCCACCTTGGTCTCCCAAAGTGCTAGGATTACAGGTGTGAGCAACCATGTCCAGCCTTAGTAAGCATTTATAAACACTGACTATGCTCCAGGCACGGTAGCAAGGAGTAGGTGCTGGGGATATAGGGGCAAATGAGACGGTTTCCATGTCTGCCAGAGGCTCACATCTGTCTAGCAAGGCAGAAAGTCCTGGAAACAATCATCAAAGTGTGTGGGGGAGGTTAAGGACACAATGTCTGTACCTTGCAGCCAGGAGGGACCCAGAGCTCTGCTTTGCAAGACAAGTGATAAATGATGTTTAAGCTAAATTAAAGGTAGCCAGCCCTGCCTCAGTCTGAAAACAGCCCTAGGAAGAGATCACTAATAGACCTGCCCTTTAGGCTATTAAATCAAAGCATTTTTTTGTTTTGTTTTGTTTGTTTGTTTGTTTGTTTGGTGGGGAGGAGGCAGGGATGGATAGGGGATGGAGTCTTGCTCTGTCGCCCAGGTTAGAGTGCAGTGGCACAATCTTGGCTCACTGCAACTTCCACCTCCCAGGTTCAAGCGAATCTCCTGCCTCAGCCTCCGGAGTAGCTGGCATTACAGGGGCCCACCACCATGCCCTGCTAATGTTTTTGTATTTTTAGTAGAGACGGGGTTTCGCCATATTGGCCAGGCTGGTCTCAAACTCCTGCTCAGGTGATCCACCCACCTTGGCCTCCCAAAGTGTTAGGATTACAGGCATGAGCCACTGCACCCGGCCAAATCAAAGCCTTTTGTCTGTAGTCCTCATGGTGCTTGAATCCTTTTGTGGCCAAAAAGACATGTAGTGGTATGTGCTTAGGAAAAGAAAAAAATCACTGTAGACTGGGTAAAGCTAGTTTTTTCCTATGGAATCCAAATGTTAGCCAGAAGGAACCAGGGCTCATTCAGTCCAGCCTCTTCACATTAGGCAGAGGGACCTGAGGCCAGAGGAGTGGTGGTTTGACAAACCAAGGTTACCAGTCCCAGCCTCGGAGCCAAGGCAGACACAAGTTTCTTGGATTCTGGTGGGGGTACGTTCTGCAGCCTTGAGCTGCCCCAAGGGGCCTGGAGATTTGCTTAGGAACCTGTGGAGCCCTTATCAGATGTGAAAAGCTCCAGGCTTTGTCATCTGATAGTCATGGAATTAAATATGACCTTGTGACCTCAGGGGAGTTATGTAACTTTTCTCAACTCAGTTTTTTCTTCTATAAAATGGAGACAAAAATTCATATCCACCAGTGGAATTGCTCTGCAGACTTTTTGAGGTCATATATGTAAAACGCCTGTGACATTCCTGGGCTTAGGATAGCTGCTGGAGAGATGTTCTCATTCTCATTCCTATGGGATCTTTTGCTACATAACGACCATATGATCCCAGTGGATTGATGAAATAGATTCGATAAAGATCTAGTCTAAGAAGCTTTACATTTTTTAAAAAAGCAGGTATAGAATAGCTTCTGATTGCAGTTCTTGAATTCACTGTCACCCTGTATTTTGTATGTTTGGTAGTTAAGCCTATTATCCTTCCCGCTTTACTTCTTAATTTATTTGTATCAGTTTAACAGGTAGTATTTTAACTTCTCAGATTCTTAAAGGTATATAAAACATTAATATACCATGGTCCCTTTCTCCTCCAATACATGTACCTCAAGTGTTAGAGATGGTGGTATTTTGCAAAGTATTTCAATTCTTTCCGGTAATAGCCTTGCTTGTTATCCAAGTATTTCTTCCGTTTCAGTTTATGTCATATTCAACACTTTTACTCTCCTTTTGTAACTGTTAACATTTTCTAGTCAACGGTATTTTTCCAAAATGATTTGTATTGTATGACATTTTGATGCCACATATTCAAAGTAGAGCAAACCTTCAAATGTCTAATTCTGAGAAGATCAACAAAGGAAGTTTTTAGGAAACATTTTCCGTGTGGGGTGAGTAAAGTATTCTTGCATTTTATTCATAGCTGATTGCTTAGAAAAAAATTACACGTTTCTTTTCCTGTCTGTACTTCTGGCGCCACATATTTCTGTAGTAGTGATCTCAGTAGGGTTTCGAGCCTGAAAAAAATAGGTCCTACTTTCTGCATCAAGCTAAAAAATGATTTCACAATAGCATTAGTTTATATCCAGAAAAAGAACTACTAGATTTGAAATTTAGCAGTGGCACCCATATTAAAAATTGATGGGGTGTTTAATAACAATGTTCTTAACTACTGTCTCTCATTCCATGCCTGGGCAAAATGGGTTTTAGTTTTTCAAGTGGGCAGGCCAGCTATACTTCCTGCCTTTCCAAGTAGTCACATGGATAAGGACATATTTCCAAAATTCAAGCTATGACATCAAGTCTTTGTTTTATTTGGTGAAGTATGTTCTTTTAGAAGACATTTATATCAAGGCTAAAGACTCTTTGGTTTACCATTGTAAAATCTAAATTGGTTTTAGCCTATTTTTTTTCTTGTCAAAGCAGTCTGTCTTTCTTTGCTTTGGAATAGGGAGTTGAAAGGCATGCTTTTGGAGATCCTTCAGGTGAAGAGAAAAATCCCAGATTGCTCTAGGAAGACCTGTTACTGACCCACAACAGTCAAAAATAAAATTGAAGTTCCTTGAAAAGACAAATATTAGTCCCTTGAATATGGAGTCCCTTTTGATAAGGGCTGATGGAAGACTGGTGTTTTGTTCCAAAACATCATTCATTGTCTTAAGTGCTTTGAGGTGATTCCCAGCTGTCTCCCGTGGATGTCTGGAGGTGAAGGCATCCCATTGCAGAGGGAGGAAGAAGTCCTGCATTGCCAACAGAGTTGTCTTCACCAGCTGTCTGGGGCGGTTGGTACTTCTGAGAATGTTTTGTTCCAATTGGAGGCCTGAGTTCTACAAAGTAAGACACAGATATTTGATGTGTCAATCACATTATTAGATGTTGGAGCAGATACAAAGCAAAATAAAATATGGCCCTAGTGCCAAAGTGTACATTAAATACTGAACACTGCTCTTGGCCCTGTTGGGAACCAGGAGAGGCTTCTTCAAGCTCAGGGAGTTTAGAATCTAATTGGCAAATCATTTAGGACTCTATTTTGAAAGTCAGTTTTGAAAGTGACATAGAATAACTCGAACTGACATGATCAGAAAGAGAACTTCAAGTATAAAAAAATCCAGGTGTAGTTCTACCTAGAGTCTCATATAGTTTACCATGGCCTGACTCTTTCTTTTTTCTTTGCTTTTGCTTTTTTTTTTGAGTTGGAGTCTGGCTCTTGTTACCCAGGCTGGAGTGCAGTGGCACGATCTGTGCTCACTGCAACCTCTGCCTCCCGGGTTTAAGCTATTCTCCTGCCTCAGCCTCCTGAGTAGCTGGGATTACAGGTACCCGCCACCACACCCAGCAAATTTGTTTACTTTTAGTAGAGATGGGGTTTTGCCATGTTGGCCTCAAACTCCTGACTTCAGGTGATCCACCTGCCTCAGCCTCCCAAAGTGCCGGGATTCCAGGTGTGACTCACCGCACCTTTATTTGCACCCTTGTAGCAGCAAGATGGTCTCGGCATCTCCAGCCTTATTGTGTTCAGCACTGCGTCCAGCAAGACAGTGTCTCTTCCCTTAACAGTGGAATGAAAGTCTTAGGCCTGACTGTCCCTGCCCCAAATTGGGTCATATGTCTGTCCCTGAAGCAGTTGCCATGTCCAGGGAAATGGAAAGTGCTTATTTTTTAGGCACAGTTCCCCTCTCCCACTTCTGGAGCTGGACTGGGAATTCGAGAGGGGCCGGTGCCCCAGGTGGGGACACAGGACCCTAACCAGAAGGAGCCGAGTAGATGCAGAGGAGCGGGAACAGCCAGTGTCCCTCACATGGAGACAGAACTCATCCACAAGGAAACAACATGAGATGAAACACTTAGGAGTAATTCTGTATTATTTCATTAAATGTGCCACAGGCGTTGAGAGGAGGATGGCAGCAAGCTCTGGGGTCTTTGAGGCCTTAATGCTCCATGGAGCAGATCGATAGGAACTTTCCCCTTAAGGGTTGGTGGATTCTTGGTTTGATTCCCCCGGGATGCTAATGGGGGAATGCCTGGAGTCAGAATTGATGCCCACTCCAGCGCTTTGCGCCCGTCCAGTGGAACGATGCAACACTACACAACACACCCAGCTCTTAAGGCTGACACAGGAACCCAGAAACTCCATTCTTGCACAAATCACAGATGTACTAAAAAGCCAGGGTATGCTTCAGCAGCAGTCAATAAGTGAATAAGCAAGCGAATTGCGGTACAGATGCACGTCGGAATGTTTTCTAGCCATCCAGTCATATTTACACTTTAATAAATAGTCGTTGAACACCTACTGATTAAAATATTTGGAAGAAGTTTTAAATGAGAAAAGCTGAGCTGCAGAATTGTTTACAGGATGAGTTCAGCCATCTGCAAACAACTTAGAACACAAAAGCCTAGAAGGAAATACATCAAAAAGATATGTGGTTGTCTCTGTTCTTCATACTTACCTGTAATTTTAAGACAAATGAAAAAGACCGCACAGCGGTGAACTGGCTAAATCAAGAGACAGCATTTGAAACATGGGGCGTCAGACTTGTGCAGAGAAGAAACATAAATTACCATGGTTCTGGAAGGCAGGGCAGCAGTCACAAACAGACCTCCACCTCCTGCCGAGGGCTCCAGCTCTGAAGATCTCATCTCATGCACGGCTACATAGACTGGGATCAGTGCCTGTTACACTGGGCTAAGAGCTTCAGCTTTTCTTAAAAATCTTCAGACCTCTGCCTTAGAGATGGTATTTTGCAAAGTGTTTCAGTTGAGTCAAATTGTTATTTTTCCACCCGGTGGTATCCCAGGGCTTCTATTAGTTTACTTTGTGTATGTCCTGTGTCCCCCCTCTTGAGGCACCATTTCCTTTTTACATTTTTGTTTTTAAATTTTAAATTTTCTTTTTTAGAGACAGAGTCTCACTTTGTTGCCCGGGCTGGTCTCAAACTCCTGGCCCCAAGTGGTCCTCCCTCCTTCGCCTTTGAAGGTAGGGATTACAGGTGTGAGCCATCCTCCTGGTGCACCGTTTTTTCAGTCCGCTCATTTCTGCCCCCTGCTTTTTCCTTGAGTAAAGCCCCAGGCCCACTTTTGCCATAGTCTTTTTTGATTTGCTTTAATTTGAACTTTCACAGGTAAAACCTTTCATAGGTTTCAAAGCAGTCTCACACATCTCATTTACTGCCTTGCAATTTAGCTGAATGATGCCATCATCCCTATTAAAATGTGTGAGGGGAGGGCTTAGAGGTGTTAACTGCCCAGAATTACACAACCCCAGTCTCCCGACTCCAGCTTGCAGGGCTTCCCCACCGTGGCCAGCAGCTGGACCAGACCCTTCCTTGGGAATGTACACTTGACTCCCCGTGAATCACTGTCAAACTCACCTGGCTCTGAAGACATTGTTTCTCAGAGACAGCTTCACTAGCACTGTTCGGTCTTGTTAACCCCTTTCCCTCCTGTTGCCCTTTTGATCCTGAAATCTTAGTCCATATGAAGAATGCCTTTCGCAGATGTCGTTGTTACTAAGATTCTCCGATTTTTAGCTTTGTGTACTTAAGATTTGGGTCATTTGCCCATTCTAAGTATCTATTTTTACACATCTTTTTTTTTCTCCATACATGGTAAATTCTTGGAAAGTGAGAGCCGCGTTTTCCATTTCCTTAATAGTGGATATTTCTGCTAGGGGGGAGTTTAATCTGAGTGAGTGTCCAGCCGACCTTGAGGAAATAAAATAATTCAACCTTGAACATTTTCATAGCATTTTTAAAAATTGAGATTAGGTTTTCCTAATCTCAAATTTTACGGAAACATCTGTTTTTCAAAATTAAGTTGGAAATATTAATGGCCTTGGGCATCTGTGGCCAGCAAAGTCATTTCCATTCCAGAACCCCTCACTGCAGGGTTTCCTTTTGTCCATTTATTAAATCTAAGCCCCGTAGCGAGGAGAGACACTGTGGCACTCACCAAAAAACCACTGTTTATAAAACGCTCGGGCACTTCAGAGACAGCAGCTGTTTTCTCTCGGCATTAACACTGATCTGCAGATTGCCAGTTGTTGAGAATACAGACCTTTCCCAAATCTCCACTAACTTTATTTATTTATTTATTTTGAGATGGAGTCTCACTCTGTCGCCCAGGCTGGAGTGCAGTGGTGCAATCTTGGCTCACTGCAACCTCTGCCTTTTGGATTCCGGCGATTGTCCTCCTTCAGCCTCCAAGTAGTTGGGATTACAGTAGAGACGGGATTTTGCCTTGTCGGCCAGGCTGGTCTCGAACTCCTGGCCTCAAGTGATCTACCCACCTCAGCCTCCGGAAGTGCTGGTATTACAGGGGTGAGGCACTATGCCTAATCCCAAATCTCCACTAACTTTAGGCGTGTAGGATGGACTGAGCAATTATGGAAATCCCAAAGCACCAGGGCCTACCTCCTTTCTTCTGTCTGCTTCCCCGGCCTTCCCAGCATGCATCTGCTGAATTGAATCATTAAGAGAAAGATTAAGATGGGGGGAAGGTGAACCTTTTGTTGCTGACAGTTCACTTTCCCCAGTGAAACTGTCATGAAGACAAAGGGATGTTGAAGTTTTAGAGTAAGTGGCCCAGTGCCTTAGGGGATCCTGCAGTGTGACGCTGGGTAGAAAGAGGCGGAGGAGAAGGAAGGAAGTGGCCTGGCTTGGCTGTCATGCACTGACTTCCTTCATTTCCTTACCTCCCACGTACTGCCCTCTATCTGAGGCAAGAGGGGAGGAGTTTTCCCCTTTCCGTATATTCTTCTTTATTCTTTGAAACTATTCTTCTTCTTAGAGTTGTCTTTGGTGGAGTGGCCCTTAACTTCACGTACAGTATGATTCATACTCCCGGGGATGATCCTTTCTCAAACACTTCTTTCTTTTTTTTTTGAGACATTCTGTTGCCCAGACTAGAGTGCACTGGCACCATCACAGCTCACTGCAACCTCAAACTTATGGGCTCGACCCATCCTCCCACCTCAGCCCCCTGCATAGCTGAGACTGAAGGTGTGTACCACCACTCCCCGCTTATTTTTGTGGTTTTGTAGATATGGGGGTCTCATTATGTTGCTCAGCCTGGTCTCAAACTACTGGGCTCAAGAGATCCTCAAGCCTCAGCCTCCCAAAGCTCTGGGCTTATAGGCGTGAGCCACCGTGACAGATCCCTCATAAACATTTCAAGCAGCATTGAATCAGAACAAGGAGCAGCGTTTTCAATTGGGAATTCATTGTGTATTTTTCATTGAGAACATATCATTTTTTAACTTATATGTTTATGTAACCTGAGTTGCAAGATGAATTTATCACACAGTGACAGACTTTTAATTTTTGGTTTTAATACACATTTGCGTATTTTAAAAGCAAATGTACCTTCAGCCCGTGAAATAATACGCTAGATAATTACAGGTACTTAAACTTTGACTTCAGTTATGTCTTAGATTTATTATAACTACAGTGTTGATTACTTTGAAGACATTGCTTTGCAGACGGAGATGTCTCTCGAAATGTCACAGTTCAGTGGTTTATTATCAGACAGTTGCTAAAGTGGATAGTTAAAAATTGAGGCCTGACGTGGTGGCACACACTTGTAATCCCTGCACTTTGGGAGGCTGAAGCAGGCGGATCACTTGAGGTCAGGAGTTCAAGACCAGCCTGGGCAACATAGTGAAACCCCATCTCTATTAAAAATACAAAAAAAAAAAAAAAAGGCATGGTGGTGTGCACCTGTAGTCCCAGCTACTCAGGAGACTGAGGCAGGAGAATCACTTGGCTTGAACCTAGAAGGCGGAGGTTGCAGTGAGCCAAGACCACGCCACTGCACTCCAGTCTGGGTGACAGAGCAAGAGTCTGTCTCAAAAAAAAAAAAAAAAAAAAAAGTGTGCAGTTTGTCAGTTATTTCATGACTATTAGTGGTTATTCAACACAAATTAAGCACTGTATCAGTTATAGGGTTCAGTTAGATAATACAGAATCTACAGGAGCTGATTTAGATAGCAAGGCATGTACTAGTGAGTATTAATAGTGGCTCAGTCTCTGCAAATGCTGAAAAAGCAGCTCTGGATAGTGCTAGCAGGTGGGGAATCATGATTTTATATCCAGATCACTAGTAGCAAGGAAATCTGAGAAATTAATTTTTAGTTCCCCAGACAAAGCAGTGCAGGAAGTCGTACAAGCAGTGAGCGGTGGCCCATGCATCTGCCCTTGGCACCCTGCAGCCACAACACAGACCTCAGTAGTTATGGCCCTGCTCTCACCGGTTCCACTGCCGGGGAGACAGATGTCAGATACATCATACAAATACCAGTGATAACAACTGCATGAGGCTAAAAGACAGGTCCACAATGCTTAGAAGTAAATAATAAGGGGACAGAGTCTAAACTGGAGGTGGGGTGGACGCCTAGGAAGTCTGGAGGAAGATGCATCTAAGCTGAGAGCTGGCCAGGAGAAGCAGAGTGAGGGAGTGAGAGAATTCCAGGCAGGAGAGCCGCGTGGGAGGCCCCAGGCTTGCTGGGAGAACAGAGCAAAGACCAGGCTGATTTGAGTGAAAGGCCACAGGGCATAGAGTTGGGGACAGGGTGGGTCAGGTAGGGCTTTGAGGTCAGCTAAAGGATTTTTCCGAAGAATAATTGGAAGTCATCTTTTGAGGCTGGGAATAGTGGCAGATGAGTGCTTTTAAACAATCACAGCTGCTGCAATTTGGAGAAAGTCTTGGAGGAGGGACAGAGTGAAAGGCAGGAGACCAGTTAAGGGTCTGCTTGGTGGACAGACTTAGTGAGTCCAGATAGCTGGTGGGGCTTAGGAGGTGGAGAGAAACTAGATAGAGATCCACTCACCCAGACTCAGAGCATGGTTTTCTGGCATAATTAACTTTGTGGTAAGACTGCCTTTTTAGCCCTCTGAGTGGAGATGTTAAGAAAGCCATTGGTTGTGGAAGTCTGGAGCTCAGAGGGTGGGTAGGAGCTAGAGCTACAAATCTGGGAACTGTGACCTCCAGATGAGATTTAAAGCTGGGTGGTGAACCAGGTAGGCTTGAGAGAGGCTGTGGCCTGAGGTGGCTCAAGCCAGACCACTTGGACGTGTAGAAGCAGGCTAGAGCAGGAACAGCCAGCCAGTGAACGGTAGGCGGGAAAAAAAAAAAAAAAAAACCCAAAAAAACAGTAGATTTCCAAAAAGAAGAAACTCTCCATCTAGTTTAGGAAGGAATCTTTTTATGTTTGGAGATAGACCATTTCTACAAAGTTTAGAAGTTGATTCAAGTATCCCATTCTGCTAGCAGCTAGGCTGTGCCTGGAGAAGTTAATTTAAAATGAAGAATGAGTTTCTCTCTGTTGAGAACATTAACTGTCTTGCTATACCATGAATGACACCTAAATGAGACTATATATTGAAGCCAGAAGTCCAGCTTGTTTACAATATCACAGTAAAATTGAGCCCAAATATGTCCTCTTGTTTATAGAGTGCTATGTAGAGTGCTCTGATATTTCATGGTGAACTACATAGGGCAGATACTCCTGTTTCCATTTTATAGTTATGAAAACTGAGGCAGCCTGGGCAACATGGCAACAAAAATTAGCTGGGTGTGGTGGTGTGCCCCTGTAGTCCCAGCTACTCTGGAGGCTGAGGCTGGAGGATCCCTTGAGCCCGGGAAGTCGAGGTTGCTGTGAGCTGTGGCCATGCCACTGTATACTGCAGTCTGGGTGACAAAGTGAGACCCAGTCTCAGAAAAAAAGAAAACTGAGTCTAAAGAGTAAGTGATATGACTGTAAAACCTTCATACCTGCTTGTAAATACCTCTGATAGATCAGAGCCAGGTCACCTGGGAAGTCCCTAAGGGAGTGGCCCACAAGGGAGGCCACTTTTGAATCTGGAATAGCCTAGAAGATTTCTGGACACACACTTAGTTTTATTGGTCAAATGTTTGAGCCAAATCCCATGGATGGGTTCTGGGGAGATACACAGCCCCTGTCCCCAAGGAGTTGATGGACTAATGAGGAAGGCAGATAGAACCATGAACTCTGGGTGTTCCTGCCATTCTCTTGCAGGGATACAGGGGACCTTTTGTGACCCGGTGGGGCAGGAGGGTGATCGATATGAATAACCATAAAGGAAATACTGGTGGTGTCGTTTGCTGAAGAATGAATCTGCTTATAAAGTATTTTTCCTGGGGCAGGTCCTTCCACCTGCGTGTGCTGTATAATTTAGTGAGGAGGCTGATGTGGGTATGGCCATCCCTCTTACCGAGTAAATCTGTCCCGTTATGTAGCTGTCCACCCCGTTCCTGGTCCTGCCCCTGAGGGAGCATTCCCTGCCTTGGAGGTGACCTAAGTCAGGATGTTCAGGTTAACCATGAGCCTGCGTTTGCTAATGCTTTCAGACTTCTTCCTTCCTTGTGTGTGCAATGTCACCCGCTAGTTACTTTATTAACTCCTGAAGGACAGGGAGCATGTTTTCTTATCCTGCTCTTGGCCCCTTGCACTGTGCCGGGTGCAACATGGCACTTAAGTGGAAAAGAAACAGCCATTTGACGCATGTTTTGGCTCAGGGGTTTTTCTCAAGTTCAACAGTAACTCTACTCACTCAGCCCTTTTATATGGAAGATGATTCATTTGACAGCCAAGTTAATATTTTAAAAGTGTGAACTTAAAACAATTAAGAAACTTTTTGGGAGCTGGAAAATCTATAGTCAAAGGAGAAAGAAACAGATATCATAGACCCATCTGATTGTGGAATATAGGAACATGTTAAATTATTCATAAGTTGCTTGATAACTGGTGAATAAATGTATGATGAAACATTTAGAATTTGGCAAAGCCTTCTAGAGAATCCATTAAATGCATGCAATAGCAAGAAGTTTTGGATACATTTTTATTTTTATAAAGTGGATGACATATAGCTAAACTCAAATTAGAACTATCAGTGAAAATATTCCAGTGCCCAGATTAGTAAATTATTTTTACCAATGCTTTCTGGCTCTAAAAACTGGTATTTTATGGGAAATCAGAGGGTTAATTCTTGAAAGTATGATATTGATGTCCTAGAATGTGCTTTCTGCCCTCAAGCAAATGGTATGGCTTTGGGCTATGTTTTGATGATCACAAGTATCTCTGAATTGCTTTCTGTTTCAGGAATGTGTATCCTCTCTCGTCTTCATTGGCCAGATTGATCTCTCAAAGACATTGTGGTCTGGCAAAGCCGCTTCTTGCTCATTAAGCTTGGGAGTATGTTTTAAATAGTTACATTCAATTGTTTCCTTGAAGCGTGTGAAGGAAATGTGCCTGTTTCAGACCACAAGAGCCAGGGAATTTTTTGAATGTTTGATTGTGGTTAATCAGTTTTCTGTTCTTCCTGGAGATAAACTGCGTAAGAAAAGGTCACAAGTTTCAGGCCCCCTCCCGCAAAATCAGAGATAGTATAAAATGACAGGAAGAGTGTTTTCCAGTCTGAGGAAAATACTTGGAAAACGCAGAATGTTCATTATCTGTAACAAGTGTTTAAAGATTTCAAAGACACTCATAAAAATTGAAGAATAATAATGAAAAGAAGCTGTCCCATGGAAGAAATATTCTTCAGATTACTTTTCCTCGTCTTTGATACTGTAATAACTAGAGGGCTATTTAATGTCAGCTAATAAAGGATTCACAGAATAACTACTAAGCCGACTTAAGGAATTAACTCTCCCCACACCACCCTTAACTGAGTTTTTTCGTTGTCTGAATATTTTCTGTATATATTCTCACTTATTATTTGGCACTTTTTTTTTCTTTTTACTTAGTAGATTTTAAGATACAACCTTTGCAGGAAAGAAGAGAGAAAACTGTATATTTAAACAGACTGAATTGTGTGTTAACTCTGAAAAGACAGAGACTGGAAGGAAGGTAAGTCAGGGCTTGAATATTCCAGGAAGGCTTTGAGGAGGAAGGAAATAAAGTCTGAACAGCCTTGAAGAATGGGTAGACATATAGACATAGAAAGGATTCAGGAAGGTCTTTAGATAACAAAAGTAGAGATCCACTGCCTGAGATGTTGTCGATATTTTATTTTTACCTTCTTTTTTTGGAAGATCTTGTTTCTTTTCACACATTGTTTTTCTTTTGTTTTCCCCAGCTGTCTGCTTCCAGGGCTAATGGTGAGTTTTCCTGCAACTCACTGGAGATTTTGCTGTGTGAAATCCCAAAAGGTCGCTTGCATGTACTTGTTGCCAGTAGCCTGTTTTCATTGGGTCATTTACTGTGGTTTAATATGCCACTTCCTCAGTGGACCTGATGTGAAGAAAGTCCCCACAATCCCGTCTTCTGTGACCTTTCCGAGGCCTTTCCCTTGTTACTTGGAACAAAGATGTGATAGCTGATTGGGAGGAGGGTGTTCCCTGTCACCTATCACACCCATCACTTTGTTTTTCTATGTTGTTGAATGCAGATTGAGTTACTGTTGTGGCCTATGTTATTGTTTTCCACGTTGTGTAGATCCCGTGACTCTCCGATGGTGTTTGAGATGGGATGCCTCCGCTGTGAAATCCCAGGAGAGCTTGTTTTTCTCCACCTCGGTCCTTTCACTTTCTTATCTGCTTCCCTGCCTCCTCTGTCCCAAAAGCCTTTCACAAAATAGTAACACATGTGCTTTAAGACAAAGCTTGAAAACACACGCACGTGTGTGCGCGCACACACACACACAAAGTATTTAGAAACGATATTGAATTACCTGACAAGACTTAGAATTTGTTTCTTCTACCCTGTACCGTGCTACCAAAAATGGCACGTGGGCACACATATACACTTTTAATAGGCGACTTAGAGCCCATGAAATAATGAGCAGAGTAATAATAATAGTAGTTACGAAGCCTTGCATTTCCTATTCTGCTTTGGCCAGAGAGCAATAAAGCCTCATTTAAAAAGCAGCTTTTCATCTTTCTTTGGAAAAACTTTGTAGTAGAAGTAAACAATTCTTTTTTTTTCAATGAGAGAAAACACCCATGGGTCAGCCAGGTTGACAGCCTAGTCAGCTTGCATCCAGTTTTTGTTTTTGTTTTTGTTTTTGTTTTTTTGTCTTGCAGAGTTTTTGCTGAAGGAAGCCTTGGAGTTCTACTTAATATGCATACAATAGAAAGCAGTAATTAAGGAAAAAGATATATCAGGCAACCTATCTTTTTTTTTTTTTTTTTTTTTTTTTTTTGAGACGGAGTCTGGCTCTGTCACCCAGGCTGGAGTGCAGTGGCCGGATCTCAGCTCACTGCAAGCTCCGCCTCCCGGGTTTACGCCATTCTCCTGCCTCATCCTCCGGAGTAGCTGGGACTACAGGCGCCCGCCACCTCGCCCGGCTAGTTTTTTTTTTTTTATATTTTTTAGTAGAGACGGGGTTTCACCGTGTTAGCCAGGATGGTCTCGATCTCCTGACCTCGTGATCCGCCCGTCTCGGCCTCCCAAAGTGCTGGGATTACAAGCTTGAGCCACCGCGCCCGGCCCAGGCAACCTATCTTAAGAAGGATCTAACTAAATAACCTTTGTCTTTAAGACAGTCCTAACTCTCAGACTCCACCGGTGGGTGCAAACAACAGTGCTCCCCACTGGAGCTCCTGGGGCCCACTTTGACTTGCCTTGGAAAAGGGAAGACAAAGTGCCCCTCCCAAGTTACAAATGCAGGTTGTGTACTGTGGCTTTTACTCTGATAACCAGGTTAGCCGCCTAAACAGCTGTTCTCAGCAGAAGTAAGGGTGGTCTTGATATTTTTTTTTCCATTTGTACTAGTCTGCTTCCTGTCTCTCAGAGCGCAAGGCTGTTTGTAAGAAAAATGTGTGAACTGAAAACCACCACTACCGCCTATTAGATGAGTACAAGATAACCAGAAACAAAATACAAAATGAGTCGTCAGAGCTGTTGATAAGCTCCTTGTATGAAAGGAAAGAATAAAAATGCAGCAAAAGGCCAGATAATTATTTTTAAAAGTAAAACTGTAGACAAAAGTCCAAGGAAATCTCAGTCTCCCTTTCTCTATTCCTCTTGTGTCATTCTCCAGCCAACTTAGGGACAAGCAATGTCTTCATCGAGAGGCACACCTCGTCCCCCGAAGGTGGGTTCTTGGTGACCAAAGTACCTGCCTACAGAAAGCAGAGAAGCCTGTTTTCTTCCTTGTGTCTGTAGGAAAGTTGTCTTTCAGATATAGTCCTCTTTGTTCATCTGTTACTGTGCACTGCCAGGCTGACCCCTTTTCTCAGGCAGGTTGATCATGAAATTAAAAGTGGTTTACCTGAGTTAATTATATTATTAGGCCGGGCACGGTGGCACTCACCTATAATCCCAGCACTTTGGGAGGCCACAATCAGTGGATCTCTTGAGCTCAGGAGTTCCAGACCAGCCTGGGCAACATAGGGAGACCCCATCTCTACAAAAAAAAAAAAGAAAAAAAAAGTTAGCTGGTGTGGTGGCTCATACCTGTAGTCCCAACTACTCGGGAGGCTGAGGTGGGAGGATCAACTGAGCCCAAGAGGTCCAGGCTGCAATGAGCCCTGAGGTGAGATCTCACCAGCTTGGAGTGCAGACCCTGTCTGAGTCCCTGAGTGAGACCCTGTCTCAGAAAAAGAAGAAAAAAGTACTATCTTCATTTTTTTTTCCAAGACATTTTCCACTTGTTGCTTAACAAAGTTTACAGTGTTCTACTTGTTTTCATTCCTTCAAAACTAATCTTTTTTTTCCTTTTTTTTTTAATTTTTATTTTAAAGAAACAGAGTCTTTCTCTGTTACCCAGAAAAGGAGCACAATGGTGCAATCATATCTCATTGCAACCTGAAACTCCCAGACTCAAGTGATGCTTCCATCTCAGCCTCCCGAGTAGCAAGGACTACAGGTGCCACCACCATGCCTGGCTAATTTTTAAAATTTTTTGTAGAGGCAGGATCTCCCTATGTTGCTCAAGCTGGTCTTAAACTCCTGGGCTCAAGTAATCCCCTCACCTCTGCCTCCCAGAGTGCTGGGATTATGGGCGTGAGCCATCACGACTGGCCCTAATTCATTTTTAATAACTAACCAGATATACTACTGGTGTTATACATAAGCATTAATTTTTTTTTGTTATCGTCACCCATTTAAAAAAAAATTATGTTTTCAAACTGAGTTGCTTCAACCTAGTGTGGATAATCAAAATTTTAAAAGATCAAAAGTTTGGTGTTTTAAACGTCAGTTCTGACCAGTTATAGTGATTTGGTTCCACCTGATAGTTTAATATTTCTTTGCCCTCTTAGTAAGTCCCCAGGTGACCAAAGTACCTGCCTACAGAAAGCAGAGAAGCCTGTTTTCTTCCTTGTGTCTGTAGGGGGAAGGGGGTAGGTAGTAAGTCTTAGAAACCAGCGTCTTGTGACTTTACTGATTCTGATGGATTGGGAATTTCTCGGGATATCTGGAAATTAACCGAAGCAGTTCTTTTTTTTCTCCAGTTAAGGGAAGTTGCCATGAGCTAAATAATGGTGACTTGGTTGGTTCATTGAATTCATTTATTTATTGAATATTTATGGCCTGCCCACTAATTATCTGGCACAAGTGTAGGTCCTAGAAGATACACACTAGGGAAAAAATAGACACACAGACTAGATCCCTACTCTCCTGTCTTACATTCTAGGAGGGGAGAGAAAATGTTAAAAATGAACACAGTAAGTTGTCATGTCAGGTGCTACCAAGTGCTAGGGAAGGAGATTAGAGTGGTGGGTGTCATCTGGATCGGGTGGTCAGGGGAGCCCCGTCTGCTAAGGTGGCATTTGAGCGGAGACTTGAGGTAAGAGACTGGGAAGTGAGGTGGGGACTGAAACCTGACCAACTAGCCGTGGGCAGACCAGACAGGAGCTTAGCCAAGGTGAGGACTTACAGAAGAGTTGGGCAGGGATGTGAAATAATTAGGTTGATGTTCTGCATAGGATGCCCTGGGCTGCAAGGTGTGGAACTGATAAGCCAAGACCTCCCAGGAGGCTTTGCCACCATCTGCAGAATCATGCTGATGGCTTTGAAGAGAGAGGCAGTGGTGGTGAGAAGTGGCTGATTTGGGGCATGTTTTGAATAAAGAACCCACAGATTTGCTGAAGACTTGACTGCAGGGTGAGAGGGGAGTGGAGGTCGACTCCGGGAGTTTGGGCCCAAGCTACTCTGTGCATGGAGGTGCTGCTCTGCGCATGGTGGTCCCACTGGCTGAGAGAGGGAGGGGTGAGCAGGAGCTGGCTGCAGGCCAGGGGAGAATAGGACTTCACATTTGGATGAGTTGTTTGGTTTTGGGGATGTTTGTTAGAGATCCAACTGGGGATGGTGATTAGCGGGAGTTTAGAATTCAGTGGAGAGATGAGGGCTAGAAATGTTTTAAAAAGTGAGAGCCATTGCACTGCACATGGTGGGGCAGGCTGGGTTCTGGGGGATGATAAACACTCCAAGGGAAGGGGAGGTGGCCAGGAGCCTTCCAAGAGGCAGAGGCATGGTGTAATATGATGGTAGGTGCTTCAGAGGGGATGACCACTTCAGGAAGGAGGAGGGAATTGGGGGTCTGGGATTGGTCAGGAGGAGCACAGGGCCCCTACCCCACCTCCTGGTTCTGTGGTTCCTACGCAGAAGAAAAAATACTTGAGTGGGGCTGCAAGGGAAATGTGGTCCTTGGGGACAATCAGAATTTGGCTGGCATGAAAAGATAAAGATTCAACGAGAGGTTAATTTTTGCTAATGAGAAATTACGACTCCTGGAGAGCCCCATGGAGGGGTTTGGGGGCCTGGGATGGCAAAGGTCCTGGGTCAGGTTAGGCCATCTTTGGAGAGGAATGGAGCTGCTGGCTGGGATTCTTGTAACATCTGAATTAAACAAGGATGGAAGGCCTGGTAGGATTAATCTGCCTTTCTAAGACAGATCTAAGAGTGAGCAAACTTTTTCTGCAAAAAACATAGTAAGTATTTTAAGCACTGTATTTAGGCCATACAGTTTCTGTCAGTGACTCAAACTTCCGTCACAGCACAACCACAGCCATAGATAACACAAAAATCAATGGGCCTGGCTCTGTTCCAATAAAACTTTGTTTACAAAAGCAGCCAGTGGCCAGATTTGCCCATAAGATGTAGTCTGGCAAACTGTAGGCAAGAGAGTTAGTAGTTGGTGAGAGAGGGATGAGGAGATGGGTGGGAAGAGGGGGCCCCAGACTTGGAGTTGGGAAAAGTGGAGCTCCAGGAGCCAAGTCCTCAGTCTGTCCCCATCCTGATGAGGTGTCCATCACCCACAGGGAGAATTAGGTGTTTCCACACCTCCTCCTTGGTGCTGGAACCTTTTGAAAATTGCTTAATGAAAGAGGCAGGTAATCCCAGGTCTCATATTTAGGAGCGTGATGAGCTTTTCCTCATCTCCACAACAGACAGACTAGAGGAAATAGACTTAAGATGTAATCGGAGGTGTTTACATTGACAAAAGAAAACTTCTTGGAAGGAATGAAAATACATGAATTACTCTCTGGGAAGATCTGAAGATTTTTGTAGGTTAGAATGAACAAAACCAATTTCCTTCTCTTACCTGGACCACAGAGACTTTGTTGGTCTTTTCCAAGCTCTAGATTTTTTCATGTGAATGTGTCATTGTCTTAACTCTATGAGAGGCAGATCTGTTTTAAATACCGTTTTGATGTGCTATAAATATACCAATCTATTATATATCTGTTGTGTGTGTGTGTTTATAAACAGATCTGTGTGTGTGTATATATACACACACACAGATCTGTTTATAAACACATGTATAAATATACAGACACACATAATCTGTTTATAAATACGTGTTATAGATACTCCTAATTTAAGAATATATATTTAAAATTTCTCAATTTGCAAGTGGTAAAGTTGTTTCATTATTTATCTTAATAAATTGAATACCTATTAGTGACATTTTGAGTGACAAGGTTGATTTTGCCAGCCTATCCTAGTATTCTTCTTTGCTGGTATGATTTTATTTGCCAAAATAAATTGGTTTGCCTCAAACCACACACTAGGTATTAAATATATTCAAAGCAAAATTCAGTGAAACTTGAAAGTGCTATAGAACTGTGGTTGTAAGTGACAGAAACCCAATTCAGACTAAGCAGAAAGAGAGCTTTGTCTCCAGGATCCGAGGGTGCGTTCTGGAGGCCCCAGCTAGGATGTGGAGCAAGGGATGTGGCTGAGCCCACAGTGCAGCTGAAACCAAGGATGCAGATGCCGCCAGGACCTCTCTGTTTCTCACCTCTGCTTCCATCTGCATCTCTGCCTCCTCCAGGCCAAATTTTGGTGAACAGTGACTGTGTCCGTTCTTTATATCTCGTCATTAAGTTGTAGGAAGAGGCCTGTGTGAAAGTCCCAAGGTCAGATCCTGGAAAGCAAACTCGTTGGCCTGCTTGGGCTTGGAGCCAGGCCTGGACAGCCCTGAACAGTTCTGGCTGCAGAGCAGGGAACCCTGTGTTGGCTAGAGAATAGGGTCACAGCCATATAGAATCATCACTCCTGTGGTAACGAGGTAATTTGGGGTTCAGGGAAGGGTGAGATGTGGGTGGTGAGCTGGGCATTCAAAAGAGAAGGTAGGCCGGTCATGGTGGCTCATGGCCTATAGTCCTAGCACTTTGGGAGGCTGAGGTGGGAGGATCACGTGAGGCCCAGAGTTTGAGACCAGCCTGGGCTGATCTCAGACCCCGTCTCTACAAAAATTTTTAAAAACCTAGCTGAGTGTGGTTGCACATACCTGTAGTCCCAGCTACTTGGAACACTGAGGTGGGAGGATGACTTGAGCCCATGAGTTCAAGGCTGCAGTGAGCTTTGATTGTGCCACTGCACTCCAGCCTGGGTGACAGAGCAAGACCCCATCTTTAAAAAAAAAAAGAAAAGAAAAGAAAAAAGAAAAAAGTCAGGTATACGTTAAATAAACATGAAATCTATATAAGAGAACAAAAATTCACTCATGTCAATGTCAGCCCGTTAATATAGATCCATTTACTGAGACAGACTTTGTAGTGGCAGAGAATGGCCTTGTTAAGCCAGGACCCTGTTGTGCAGGCTGTGGGTAGAAGCTAGGAAGTCCCTGGAGTTTCACCCGGCTTTTCCATGAATGACCTTGGCCTCAGTCTCTTCATTTATAAAATGAGGGGGTTAGATTAGGTGGTCTCCAGAGTACCCTCCGAGTCTAAAACTGCTCTGTCTGCGGCATCATATGTCATAGGATATAATAGACTTTACAATAAGATTTAAGATGACAAATTTTAAAAATACTGCTGCTACACAAGCATATATTGCTATTTGTTGAGTTGATAAGGCTTGATCATGTAATTGGAGGCATTAAATTTCTTTTCAAAATGGAATATGAATAAAATTTTATATTTCTCCCAAATCTTTCTCTCGGTTCTTAGAACTGTTTATTATTTTTTTGCCTGTTAATTTCCCACTAAGTCTCGTTGGGCTCCACATCCTTGCTCTATGTTTATGTAGAATATTAAACATCATTCCCTTTCATCTCACTGCAACTGCTTCTCTGTTTCATCTGCACTTTATTTCTACTTTGCATTAGGGAATACAAAACTGAGCCATGTTTAAGCAACGTAGTGTCAATCACCCAGTTTAGATTCCATTTTCCCAGGCGGAGGAGAAGGTAAATAAATTGGATCCAGTGAGAAGCCTGGATATTAGGATGTGCCCTTCATTGTCTCTTTCAGCAGAACTCCACACAGAGGATAGGCAATCCCCTAGGCTCTGCACGGGTCACTGGGCACACCACCCTGCTACACAGCATCAGCATAATCCACTCCCAGAGCCTTTTGTGGGGCAGTGGGTCTTGGCCAGCCTGTTTTCCCCACAGCTGCTGTCCTTAGACCCCTTCATGCTTCACATGCATTAAAAGGGTCTGGTGTTGATAAACAAGCTGAGGCCCCTGTGGGATGAATCTCCCAATTGGGAGGTGCTCTTCTGTGTGCAGAAAGAGCACCTGATTGTTGCCAAGGTTTCTTTTGGTACCAAAATAGTTCCTGGTGCTACCAAGGGAAATACTGTAGGAGTGAATTTCCCAGATGCAATACCCATCATCCTTCTTTGATGATGTATGAGTCCCTGTTAAGTCAAACATTTTCTTTCAATATTCTAAAATTAACAATTTCAAAAATCTAGTGAACTTCATGTAAAGGATTGTGTTTTAATAAAAGTGATCATTCAGAACACCTGTTTAACTCATGGCTTTCAATTCCAGTCAAAGCTCTGTTAATCCTTTGCTTGGGATGTCTTGATTTTTCTTTTTCTTTCTCCTTAAAAAAAAAAAAAAAAAAAAGACAACGCATCCATGCATCCATTGGATTGATATTTGATTCTTGGTAAAACCGCCAGTTTTAATTAAGTTTGAAAATTGAAATCTGGCTGGAAATTGGATGAAATTCAGCATAGTAATTTCCTTCACGTGTTCTTCGTCTTCTGCAGCAGAGACTGTGAATTTATGTGGCTGAAGACGTTATGTGACTTTAATTACACCTGCTTTTGTGAATTAAATACAACTTTTCAGTTTTGATGGTGTTCATAAAAACCCTTCTATGCTTCTTGAAGGGAAGGGATCAGTAAAAGGATATTCAGTTTTAAGCTGTGGCAACTTCCTTTTATTCACTATAGCAAATAAGTTCACTTAGGGATTTTAGTTAGGAAAGCTTGAGGCATTTTGTGTTGTGAAACAAATGTGCTCTAATTTTAAAGAAATTTCAGGGTATTCTGTGAATTGTGCACATTCTATGTTCTGGACAATTTGTATTCTTGAGTGTATTACCCACTTTTTTTTCGCATGAATTAATTTTTTTTTTTTTTTTTTTTTTTTTTTTTTTTTGAGACGGAGTCTCGCTCTGTCGCCGGGGCTGGAGCGCAGTGGCCGGATCTCAGCTCACTGCAAGCTCCGCCTCCCAGGTTTACGCCATTCTCCTGCCTCAGCCTCCTGTGTAGCTGGGACTACAGGCGCCCGCCACCTCGCCCGGCTAGTTTTTTGTATTTTTTTAGTAGAGACGGGGTTTCACCGTGTTCGCCAGGATGGTCTCGATCTCCTGACCTCGTGATCCGCCCGTCTCGGCCTCCCAGAGTGCTGGGATTACAGGCTTGAGCCACCACGCCCGGCCTAATTTTTACTCTAGCCATCAATTCTTCCACTTTTTTTTCAAGATTTTTAGTTTCTTTGCGCTGGGTACGTAATTCCTCCTTTAGCTCTGAGAAGTTTGATGGACTGAAGCCTTCTTCTCTCATCTCGTCAAAGTCATTCTCCATCCAGCTTTGATCCATTGCTGGCGATGAGCTGCGTTCCTTTGCAGGGGAAGATGCGCTCTTATTTTTTGAATTTCCAGCTTTTCTGCCCTGCTTTTTCCCCATCTTTGTGGTTTTATCTGCCTCTGGTCTTTGATGATGGTGACGTACTGATGGGGTTTTGGTGTGGGTGTCCTTCCTGTTTGTTAGTTTTCCTTTTAACAGTCAGGACCCTCAGCTGTAGGTCTGTTGGAGATTGCTTGAGGTCCACTCCAGACCCTGTTTGCCTGGGTGTCAGCAGCAGAAGCTGCAGAAGATAGAATATTGCTGAACAGCGAGTGTACCTGTCTGATTCTTGCTTTGGAGGCTTCCTCTCAGGGATGTACTCCACCCTGTGAGGTGTGGGGTGTCAGACTGCCCCTAGTGGGGGATGTCTCCCAGTTAGGCTACTCAGGGGTCAGGGACCCACTTGAGCAGGCAGTCTGTCCCTTCTCAGATCTCAACCTCCATGTTGGGAGAGCTACTGCTCTCTTCAAAGCTGTCAAACAGTCGTTTCCGCACTAATTTTTAAGTCAATTTGAACCTAAGAAAAGTTGGACATATTTTAAAAAAAAAAAAACAAAACAAAACAAAAAAAACCTTAATCCTAACTCTCAAATGGAGAAGTTAGAGAACTACATTTGTTTTATGTCTCTAAGTTAATCAAAATGTTAATTCCTTTTTTTGTTTTTTTTTAGCTTTTTTTGATTTCTCAAGTATAAAGTAAATGGGTGTTTCTGGCAAGCTCAGCTGGTGTTTCTCTGAGCACTTTTGTTACCTGCATGGTAAACATGCATGGTAAAGGTTGACAATTACCTAAATGTGCTTTTGGTATTCCTTCTTGGCTTCCTTGGATATGATTGGCTAATTGATGTGCTTTCAATGATTTTTCTGATGTCTTTGATTTGGTGGATGCTCTTTATTGAGGATTCTTTCTGCCCCATTTCCTAACCCCCACCACATCTTGACCATGAGTCATTGTTTTTCCTATCAGTGTAATCGAATTAATTTGATTTTGTTGAAAGTATGGGCTAGGGCTTCTGGGTGGCCTTGAGAATATGCCTTCCAGTTTTGCTCTCGTGGCGCTGTTAGCCAAGCACATGCTCAGGGCAGTGCTAACAAAAACACTGTCAAAAGAAGACTTTAACCAAGTGCTATAAAGATTTTAACCAAGTAAGAATCGCCATTAAGATTGTTATATGGGCATAATACTTTTAATCTTACAGAAGAACTGTAATAGATATTCTAAGACACCGTGATTTTTGGACTTTGTCCTTCACTGAACTTCAAGGTCCCACATACTTCAAAAGGCAAAAAATATGTCAATGAATTTCTTTCCATCAGACACACAATAACAATAGAAAAGTGAGTTTTTTTCCTCCCCCTTTAAAAGTTGATCTCTGTTCACTAAGAGAATAGAAATAATTTCCATTTAAGATACTTATTTTGAAAATTACTTAGATGGGATCCAGAGAAAGTAAGGGGAAAAAGAAGAAAGATGAATGGTTCTGTTGGACTCTTCCTGCTCTTTCCTTTTGGTTACATATTTAGTTTGAATAGGAATACTGTAAGACATACTTTAAAAATAATTTAAGTCAGGAAGGCTAATTCTGGAAAGAGGAGAGGAGAATTATTGAGAGAGGCTGTAAATTGAGGTCAGATTAACCAAAGAGTATGGCTATACATGCAGAAACTTAATATGGAGACAGAAGAGATTGTTCAAAGAAAGGAGAGAGTGTGGCAGAGAAGAGTGGAGTTAATTTACTATGAAACACTTAATTTTTTATAGGGTATTCCTTTTAATCAAAACCCAATGCTTTCTATATTTATTTTCATTATAAATGTTATTCATTCATTCTTAGCAAGTACACTCAACCAGGATGATCAAATCTGTTTCAACATGCAAGTTATTATCCAAAATGCAACCTTCCTGGAGCCCCATTGGGGATCATTAGTGCAAATTCCACTGTGTTCTTTGGTCCCAGGGAACTGTTCAGGAGGTAGGTGATGCCAGAATTAGCCGATCAAATTGCAGCACTCAGGATCTCCAAAGATCAGATTTTTCAGAGATAGTATTCACTTATAGATCCATTACGGAACTGTGTTTATACTTATTTTCAGATTATCCATTCAGAATCATTCTGTGACTCAGAAAAGTCTGTTTCAGAGTATACTTGCTGAGATCCTTTTAAGTAAACAAGTACTTTTTACATTGTGCAGCTTGATGGGCATCAAGACTATTGAATGAACACGTTTTGTGGGATTTTACACTCTTTGTGGCCAAGTTGCTTTGCTTTGGTGGCATGGGTCTGAGTTCTGGTTTCGTCTGGGCAGCATGTTTGCTGCAGTCTTTTGGCTGGTGCACTTTACGCTCCTTGTCTTGCTCTGTGCTGTTTGCCACCTGGATGATTCCATCCAGCCATTGAGCCTCACTGCACAAAGAAGAAAAGAACAAATAACCCGTGTGCGTTAGGGCATGCAAGAGGCCGGCTTTCTTGAGGACAGCAAATCTGTGTATAGTCTGGATAGGCTAAGTTACGCAGCATGAGTTGTAATGGCTGGGCAGGTTTGCATAGTCCAAGACACATCAGCTGAGCAGTAGCAGGTCTAGCTTCTGGTCTTGATGCTAAAAGTAATTTCTTGAGCTATTTTAGTAATAAGTCACTTATTTGGCTTCAGTTTATTAATCTTTTTGTCATCTTTAGGTCCTTTAAGCTCTTAAACTATGGAATCTGGATCTTAGATCATTATGGATGGGATCAACAGATGAGGATATAACGGTTTGAAAAGAGCCATACTGAGAAAGGTGCTTAGTGCCAGAGACCAACCTAGGTTTCAAACCATGGGGCCATTTTCACTCTTCTGTGGGTTTTAAAATATACACTTCCATTCCAAACCTAAAGCTTCCTTGACATTTGCTCTTCCTTGCCACCCTATGTAGACATATATTGCCTCCATCTTTAAAATGCTCTGTTGTACTGTCTATTGCTATTAATATATAAGTGGCCTAAAACAACAAGCCTTTATTTGCTGGGGATTCTGCAATTTGGGCTGGGTTCTGCTGGGCAGTTCTTCTGGTCTCACTCACGTGGCCACAGTCACCTGGGGAACACTGGGGCTGGGGGTGTTGTAACCACCTTCCAGAAGAACAAGCCCAGGGCTCAGTGCTTGTCAGACTTATGCTTATGGTCTTGTTTGCTGATTTCCCAGTGACCAAAGCCAGCTTCGCGGCCCGCACCAGAGTCACTGTGGGAAGGGGCTGCATAAAGGTGTGAACACCTAGAAGTGTGATTCACTGGAGACCGTTAATATGCAGTCGACCACATATTTACACTCTGAGCTTGTGTTTTGAAAGTCTGTACTACGGACTTGAAGGACATGTCCGTATTCCCTGTCCTAGGCTGTAAACTTTGAGAAAGTTTTGCTTGACAGTATCTACGCCCCTACAGCAAATGAGGTGAGTGCATAGCAAGTTTTGACTGGGTGTGGCAGCTCATGCCTGTAATCTTGCCACTTTGGGGAGGCTGAGGCAGGAAGATCGCTTGAGGCCAGACGTTCAAGACCAGCCTAGAGAACATAGTGAGACCCTGTTCCTACAATTTTTTTTTTTTTTAATTAGCTAGGTGTGGTGGCACACACTTCCAGTCCCAGCTACTCAAGAGGCTGAGATGGGAGGATCCCTTGAGCCTGGGACATTGAGGCGGCAGTGAGCTGTGGTCACACCACTGCACTCCAGCCTGGGTGACAGAATGAGATGCTGTCTTTAAAAACTAAAAATAAATACATTTGAAAAAAAAATCAGTTGCGATGACAGAGGTGGGTGTCTGTACTTCCCTGAGTATGGCCAGGAGAGAACGTTTCCTGTTCCCTCTGGTTCTTCTTTCTCCAGTTCCTTTTAAAGACTCCATTTTAGAGTCCTCTTCCTGAAGATTTTCACCATGTTCTTTTTTCTCCTGAATCCCTTTGTGACATTATCAATTCCTATAGCTACACTCTTCCTAAAGCTTTAAATAAAATCTCTTTACCGATTACTTCTAAATGTTTTCAGCCTCAGAACCACATTTGAGGCTGCATGTTAAACATCTCCACATGAATAATCTGTGGACATACCAAATAATGCATCTTCTACGTACCCTAAATGGACTTCTCTTTCTGCGTTTCCTGTTTTAGGTAATGGCTTCACCACACTTCTAGTCTCAAAGACTTGAAACCTCTTAAGCTTTCTTAGCGCCCGTTGCTTGGTCCTGCGTTGTGATTCTGGCCTCCAGTCCTCATCCTTGCTTCAAGTTATATTCCACACACTGAGCTCCTTAGAGGGTCCTCATCATAGAACCCCCTGGCTCATAACTTTCCATGCTTCCTCGCTGCCCACAGAATTCAGCCTAGCACTGAAGATCCTCATCAGTTTGGGCCCTTGAAGTTCTTCACTGTCATTTTCTGTGTTTAGTGACATGCTCTCTTTGATAAGAATCCAAATCCAAGTGTTTTCCCTCCTTCAGGGTCTGGCTCCAACATTTCCTCCTCCTCAAACTCAGTGGTTAACAGTGTCTTCTCTCTCAATATTATCAAAGCCTTTCATGCTGTTAGCAACTTTTCTTTTTATTTATTGTAGACTTTATTTTTTTTACAGAAGTTTTAGGTTCACAACAAATTGAGAGAACTGTGCAGAGAGTTCCCACAAAGCCCTTCCAGACACACACATTCAGCCTCCCCACCATTGACATCTCAGTCAGTACCAGAGCAGGACGGTTGTTACATTTGATGAACCTGCCTTAACATATCATTGTCAACCACAGTTCACAGTTGACATTAGGGTTTTCTCTGTGTTGTACATGGTGTGGGTTTTGGCAAATATATAATGATACGTACCCACCATTATATTAATAGTACCATACAGAATAGTGTCACTGCCCCCCAAATCTGTCATGTTCCACCTGTGCCTCCCTCCCTCCCCCTAAGTCTGCTGCACTTCCCACACTAACCTCACTGTTTCTATTGCTCACCTATGACTCTCTCCACCCCATCGTAGTCTTCTGTTACTATATAGATCTCTAAAAGATGTAGATTACATCTTCAAAATCCCAGTTAAAGTGCAGTCATTATATCTTAAGGAAGACCCAGGTTTCACACAAATTGGAAATTTTGTTTGGGGACACAAGCCACTAAGGTTAGTGGTTACTTAAGATGAAACTTGACAGGGAAGACGTTTTACAGCCTAGTAAAGGTCAATAAGTATTTGGTGATATTAGGGATGATTTTTGCTTTATGTCATAGTTGTGTGTGCTCCCTCCTAAATGGTTTCTCTATAGATTTAAAAAATCTATGCCTCCTAAAACACTTTTCACCTCTGCTACAGAGAGGGAGAGAGAGAAAGAGAGAAGAATTGGACCTTGGACAGAAATACTTAAGTGGATCCTTTTTTAAGGCAGTCTCCATTTCTAATGTGAATAATCACCTCTTAATCGTTTTTCTAAATTTGGACTTTTAAGAGATTGTGTTGTAATAAACAAGCGAGTAAATGCCAAATAGGTTAACAGTAACATATGCAGAATATGGTATAATATTGCTGCAAAGAACTCAACCAAAACGGATACAGCATTCTAAAGTTGTTTGAACAGCCTTGTCAGCAAGTGTCTAAATGTTCCCTCAAATCTATAACATCTAAAGGAAACAAACTTGAAAATATAAACAAGAAGTACTGTAGGAAAGGAAGGTGATACACCAGAGCAAGACATTACAGTTTCCTATAGCAAAAGGTGTGACACATGGTAGTTTTAGATTTGCCAGTGATAATTAAATAAAACAGGCAAGGCCACTTCTGTTCTGTCCCATCCTCTTTGGCTGGGCTCTTTGGTCTGTGCTGTGATTTGTGGACATAGATTTCACAGGTGCTCAGGGTGGCATTGCCTCTCAGCTGCTCTTTGGAATAGCAGCTGCAGGTTCTCTGTTGAGTTCATGTTCATAATGACTCTAAGTCACGTAATCATATTTTGATTTAACCACATTTTGTTTCCAATAAAAGTCAGCAAAGATTTATTAAGCGTCTACTCTGGGGCAGCCCTCTGGGGACAGTGATGACAATGACGGTGAAGTGCCTGAGCCAGGCACTGTTGTGGACTCAGTTTGTCCTCACAGCAGCTCCACGCTCCTAACACTGCATCTGAGATGCCTTGAGAAGCCGACACTCACTTTTCTACCTGTGAATTCGCTTGCTTGGCTTCCCCCTTGCTTATGCCCAGTTGCCTCCATACTGGGGCAAAGATCTGAGAAAACAAAACACACGAGTGTTTAGCATTTATTGTTTCCTTGGTGACCAGCTATGTGAAGCATTTTTGGAACATACTGCAGACAGCTCTGGGTGTGGCAAGAAGGAATGACGGTCCAGGTGAGAAGGACTCAGCACCCGCCATGTCTCCAATCCCTTTGACCTGGGTTTCTTGCCCCAAGGTCCCCTCCCCTGCCTGCACCCTTTGCTCCTGGCTCCAAGGAGCACCCCAAAGTTCCAGCCTATCCTGAATGATGAAGATAATTATATTTTTTCCCTCTCTTTACTGGTAGCTGGGACAAAGCTGGGATTTTTTTTTTCCATGAAGGTGTTTTTACTGTAGGTGAGTGGGTAAAATAAAAAAGCAGATGATCGCATAGATTTACAGAAAGTGAGTGTGTTCTACAGAGAGGCTGTGTGTTTGTTTAATCTAGCTCCCATCTACCCCGTAAGCAGCTTTCCCTCCGGCTACTTTAAGTAGTTGAGCAGGTTTTTCTTTTTCTTTTAAAAATTTATGTCCCTTTCATTTATGTATGTGTTTATAAAACAAGAGGCCTTCGAGAGCCATGGCCAAGAGCCCAGGTTCTGGAGCTGTGTTGCCCAGATCTGAATCCCCTGCGCCATGCAGAGGTCTCCATGACCTTCAGCCATCACTTAATTCAGCCCCTGTTTTCCTGCTGTAAAGAGGGGGCTGTGTAATAGTTGTGCCCATTTCACAGGGTTAAGATGATTACATGGGAGGCTGTTAAGGGGATTAGCAGATGCCCGATGTATACTAAGCCTTAAATAAATGTTAGCCTTAGTGATGTGTTGTTATGGGCCATTTTTTGAAATGATGAATGTTGAGAATGAAAAGGGGCCATACAAATAGAAAACCAAAGAATACAGAACAAAGTATAAAACTCAACTGCTTTCCACAAGTAAAACATTTTTTTTCTTTTGATTGGAAATTATCCATCAAATTTGATAATGTAAGACAGTCAAGAATATTTTATGTCCTATTTCCCCCTACCTTTTTTCCCCATAATTTTTCTTTCAAAATAACCTCTAGAGATTCTGAGCTGGTTCAGCAGGTCATGGAGTAAAATAAAAAAAATAACAGTGAGGGGGCATTGAACTAGGTGCCAGGTATATGAGTGTACCTGGTGACCTCCACCGGAGGTCATGCTTCTTGCACATGGAATAGAGCAGATGACTTTGCTTTTACCAGTGGGGTGTGGGAGAAATATTCCAATTAATTGTATGTAAGATGCATTATGTGGCATAAAAACGACAAACTGAGCTAACACCAACTTGTCAACTTCCGTAAGGATGGTGCAGATTATTAGGGAGAGCAACAATGTTGTACATACTATACTAAAACTACCATTTTAATGTTTGTTTTTATTTTCATTTTGAAACAATTTTGGTCATATAAAAATGTTGCAAAAATAATACGAAGAACTCCCAAATGGCCTTCACCTGGATGTTAACATCTTATATAACAAATAGTACAGTTATGAATATGAGGAAACTAACACTGATACAAAATGACTGCATGATAATAGAAAGCTCTTATTTACATTTCCGCACTTGTTCCACTTTTGTTTTCTTTCTGGTCCAGGATCACATGATGCATTTGGTTGTCATGTCTCTTAGTCTCCTTTCTTCTGGACTATTTCCTGTCTTTGTCTATCATGACCTTTACACTTTTCATGAAGACTGGTTGTTTTGTAGAATGGCTGTCAATGAGAGCTTGCTTCCTAATGATTGCATTCATTATGCAGTTTTCACAAGAATACCAGAGCGTTAGTGTTGCGTCCATCTCAGTGCATGTATCAGAAGGCGCGTGATGCCCACTGATCTCATCACTGAAGCTGTTGACTCTGGTCAGTTGGTTATGGTGATGTCAATGTCAGCTCTCTCCACTGTTAAGTCACTGTTGTTTCCCTTTGTTTTTAAGTATGTTGTGGGAGATACTTAGAGATTGTGTAAATATCCTGTTTCTCACCATCTTTTGCTCACCAAATTGAATATTTATTGCTGATTCTTAATATGTAACAGTTATTACTGTGGTATTTGCAAATTGCTGACTTTTTATTTTCATTATTCTTTCTACATAGTTGAAATTGTACTATAAGGAAGGGTTTCCTCTTCTTCCATAGAACATGAACTCATAGATTCTTATTCTATGGCTACTGTATTAGTCTGCTCAGACCCACTACCAAAATGCCATCAGTTGGATGGCTTAAATAACAGATACTTATTATCTCCCAGTTCTGGAAACTGGAAAGTTCAGGATCAGGGTTCTGGCAGGGTTCAGTTTCTGGTGAGGGGTCTCTTTCTGGCCTGCAGATGACTGCCTTCTGCCCCTGTCCTCACATGGTGGGCCTGGGCTGGGGATGGGGGCAGTGAGCTCTCTGGTGTCTGTACTTCAAAGGACATTAATTCCATCATATCAGGGCCCACCCTGATGACCTGATTTAACCTTAAATACCTCCTAAGGGCCCCATCGCCAAACAGAGTCACACTTGAGGTTAGGGCTCCAACATAGGAATTTAGAGGAGACAAAAACATTGAGCCCATGACAATTATAATCTATTATTATCACTATTTACAAAAAGGTTATTAAAAAAATATTTGGAAGAGGGATTATTGCTAAAGCAAAGAAACTCTGTATTGACCATCAATACAAAGTAAAACTGAACATCGTATCCTATGGTATGTTAGTGTACTGTGTGTGGCCTGTTGTGCTGCTTTCTGGTCAGGGTACGTGACTTGGCTCCTGATCTCGAGAAGCTGTCCTTTTAGTTCCTACCTACCGTCTTGTCCCTGTTTCCATGCTCTTGTCCATTAATATTTACTTTTGTAAGAAGAATAAGAGAGTTGATGTGATGTGTCAAACCTTGCCTGAGTCTGCTGACTTAATTAGGTTGGATGACAGTGGAAGGTGAGAGGACTCAGAACCCAAGTATGTTGTAATAATTGATAGATGGTGAGTCATCCCTGTAATCTGCATATCCTGTCCCAGCTTTAGAGGACTGTTGGGGATTTTGAAACCAAAACTTAACAGAATATTAATTTCGCTGTTGCTGTTTTTGAGTTTGTTACCCTTTGTGGCTCATTCTGAAGTTTTGCTGATAATCATATATTTGCTAATGTCTAAAAACGGAACAGTTGGGTCACTGCTGTAACACAGATAAATACAGCAGTTCTAGAACCTGCTGACTTGGTGGATTCATATCTACAAGGGAAAGCAGTTTTCATTGTAATAATCCCCGTTTCGTATATAAGAAAGATGATTCCTTCTAGTCATATTTTTTAACAGTCATCTAGTAATTCTGTATTTTAACATCTAAGTGGCTGCTTATATTCTGAATAGCTACAAAGCAGAGCACTTGAAATAATCTTTAAAACATCACAATATATAAGAAACACGGTCAGAACTCTCACTTTTAGTGTTCTGTGCCATAGGGCTAGAGGAAAAAAATGTAAACCACATGATTAAACTGTTAGGGTGATCATCAGGAACAGTGTAAGTCATTATTGAAATTAGGTGGAGGAAATGGCATGGTATCATTACCAGCTTCATATCAAACAAAAGGCTGTTTGATACGAAACCCCAGCCTTCCAAATAACTGGGACTACAGGTCCATGCTACCAAATCTGGCTTTTTTTGTTTTTGTTTTTCCATGCCACCAAATCTGGCTTTTTTTTTTTTTTTTTTTTTTTTTTCGGTAATCATGAGGTCTCCCTATGTTGCACAGGCTGGTCTTAAAACTCCTGACCTTAAGCATCTTCCCTCCTTGGCCTTCCCAGCATGCTGGGATTATAAGCATGAGCTATTTCGCCTGGCCTTGGGTGTGCTTTTGGAGTCAGATGGAAACTGCTTAAGAAATACAGAGAACATATTGTAGCTAGTCCAGTCAACTGGAGACATTTTTGGAGAACATCTAATACTGCTTCCTTTTGTCATCTAGTGAAAGTAAAATATTTTTTTTTCTTAATCTTGTTTTGAAAGGCATAGAAAGGAGGACTCCCCTGCTCACTCCCTCTTTGGAATTGAACACTTATTATCACATGTATGTACATGGGATAATAAAAACAAAAACTGTAGCAAAGACTGGGTAGTCTTTGGTTGGAATAGGAAATACATTTCCTCTAGAGTGTTGAAAAGGGTAAGAGAAAACTAGTGAAACTGATTTAGCTAGTCAACAAATCAGGAAAATGAGATTTCCTAAAGTTCTGATGGGGTTAGCCCTACCTCCTCAGTGGAAATAGTAAACCACCTGGAATTTTACTTTTAGTGTAGGTCATTATTTGTATTTTAAATTTATCTTCAGTCTTGTTTGTATATTACTTTAAAGTCACTCTTGTTTTTTAAATTATAATACAGAACTTTATTTTCTTTAAAAAGGACGACTTATTTTATAATTAGCATAGATTGCTTTCCTAGAAATAAAAATTGTCATTCCGTTCTGGCATCCTCTGCCAATTGCAGTGTGACTCAAGGTATGACTGCAGTTGTCTTAGAATAATCATAGGTCTAGTGAGAGCTTTAGGCTTCCACATTTTTGAAAAGAATGCAAGTATGGTGGACCTTTAACCACATATAAGTGAAATATTAAATGAAGCATGCTTTTAATAGCATCCTGTCATTTTTAAGGTCTCAATAGTATGTTTAGAGGCAGTGAATTTAAAAGTATTTGTATATTAAAGTTTAATAATCCTTAAGCATTATTAAGTTTCTAGTAAATTGTTCTGTTTGATGGGCTGTCAACAAATCATATGGAAATAGGAGAGAAAATTGTTGTTTTGGATTTTTTTAGTATAGAGAGTTATGTAAACCAAAAACAAAATTCTAAGGTCCCCAAACCGTCTGAACGGACCCTTCCTGTAGGCCAAGGGCATTCCACAGTTAACCTGAAAAACGTGTTCAGGCCATGATGGAAGAGGGGGTTGGACATGCCTCATTCTACCATTTTCCCTTTTGGAATTCAGGAAAAGCCAACCAGCATTAACCTCAACACAGATTTTAAGTCTGATAAGAAGCATTTACAATCTATTCTTTCTGAAGCTTGCTACCTGAAGGCTTCATCTGCATGATGTAACCTTGGTTTCCAAAACCCCTTATCCTAACCCAGACATTCCTTTCTATGGAATAACTCTTTCAACCAATTGCCAATCGGAAAAGTTTTAAATCTATCTATGACCTGGAAGGCCTGCCCTCCCTTGCTTCAAGATGTCCTGCTCTACCAGATCAAACCAATGTGAATCTTAATGTCTCTGGTTGATGCCTCATGTCTCCCTAAAATGTGTGAAATTAGGCTGTGCCCCAACCGCCTTGGGCACATGTTCTTAAGATTTCCTGAAGGCTCTGTCATGAGCCATTGGTCACTCATATGTGTCTCACAATAAACTTCTTCAAATTACAGAGTTTGACTCTTTGTCGACAGTTACTATTTCCTGAGTATACAGCAACACTTTAAAGCATTTAGGGTACCATTTTTTCTGTGATTTTTGAGACTTTTTATAATGACCAAGATTCATGTTATAAAAAGGACTTAAATAATGGATATGAACATTTTTTAAGTTTGAAATGCTGTGCACATTTACAAAAACAACTTCTTCAAAAATTGTTCAGCTGGTGGGATTAGTCTGTGGAGAATATTTTATTGCATTTATTTTGTGCCAGTAAAATCATCTTTTAGTAAGTCATCTTGTGTTTAATTGGTCTGAACTTTGGTAACTTGGTAAACAGAAACTTAATCATTGGCATTGTAGCTTTTGGGTTTCTGAGAGATCAATATGAATATCAGGATTTTTCTTTGCTAGATATAATAGTAAAGTCACTTTAAAAGTTTATAAGCCAAGGAATGAGTTTAAAATTTGGTCAACAACTATTTCTTGTAGTTGGTTCCTGGGAATGGACCAAGTGTGGAAAAATGAATGTATCTAGTCCCCACCCTTAAGGTAGCTGTAATATTGTAGGGAATAATGACAGCCATAGGCCAACTTTTCTCTCATTGGGAAAAATTGTGTTTTATTCTGTTATGACAGCTAATGCTTATATTCTTAGATTCTCCCTAGACTGTCTTTACATAAGAAATTACTAGAGTCCTCAAATAATATCATGGGGATTCTTAAATTTGACAGTAAAAGGCCTTGCACACAGGCAAAGCCCTCGTATAGTGAGATGCCAGCAATGAAAGCACAACGTGTCATATATCCCAGCAGGTTTGTACAAAGCCACAGCAAGCAGCTTTCCTTATTCTTTTTTTTTTTTTTTTAAACATACTAGCTTTTGGTTAAACAATGCAGGTGTATTTTCAGTATTTCTTAGATTTCGCATTCTTGATGAGCAGGGAAAGGCAGTGTATTAGAGTTTATGTAAAAGAGATATTTGTGAGAAAATATTAAAGAAACGAATATGCTATTTAAGATCTGCATTATTCACCTAATAACCTTTGAGAGACCTCTTAGGGCAATCTGTGTTGTTCCTAGGAATATGTTTGTGATGATGGGTGGTTTGGTGGGAGAGACTGTGAGAGTTAAATACTCACAGTCTGCATTTTATCTTGATGAATACTATTAGCCTCAAATGATTCAGAAGAATTTTTAGAGGTTTCCAGGTTTAAAATGTAGTGAGAACTGCCTGGATTAAATCTGGGTAGATTGCATGCTTGATTCATGTTCATAGCATATGGAGAATGAAAATTAATGTTAATTGATCTAATTAGGAATTAGGATTCTCTGACATCTAATTCTCCGGTTTATTTTGTTCATCTATTTTTATAGTTGATGGAATACATAGAATGCGTGGGAGGAGATGGGGAGAAGAGAGAATTATTTATGCAAAACTCATGTGATGGCAAATGCCCTTTTTCCTAAAGTAATGAAAACAACTAGTAGCATTTTTGTTCTCTTGACAGTTTGTGAATAGGAGTATTTGTGGGTAGGAGATACATATTAATTGGCATGACATATTTTTGAAAATGAATCATGAAACTGTGACAGTTGTTTTTTACTAGGTTAAAAGATAGTACTTGTTATTTTTGTTATTTGTAGAGTTCTTAAGTATTTTTTGTGAGTATACATCTAAATATAGATGAAAATATCCTGTTTCCAGCTATGAAAAACAAATTGAGCTAATGGTTGTTTTATAAACCACACCCTTATACTTTGCATTAAAATATGAAGTAAATTTATATCTATACTGGGAAGTGATTTTCTACACTTCAATGTGATGATGGAAGTATGGGTTTGCTAAAACCTAAAGTAAAAAATCTTTGTAGCAACTTGCTGTACTGGGTAGCTCGTCCTTATTCTCCTCAATTTTCAGAAACATTTTGAGGCACAAAAGAAAATTATGTAAGAAATGTAGTGTGGTATGTCTTATAAACAATATCCTCTTGTTCTGAATACAATAGCTTTGAAATATTATTTGCTAAACAATTATTTCTTTAGACAAAACTTGAGTTGCCTTTTGGCTTTTATTTTTTAAAAAACATGCATTTTTAGAAATAGTCTCTTAGGCTAAAGACTATAACTCACTAGGAAAACATGATTAATTCAGTATATGAGAAAAGCTCTGAACTCAAAAGCAAGTTACTCTTTTTTTTAAGCAGAATATATTTTGGAAATTTGGGTAGGAGACATTAACATAGAAGATTGGGATTTACATATAAAAAATGCTGAGTATCCCATGCAATCATCTGATTTATATTCCCAACTTCCATAGTTTTTGCAGGCTCCTGGAATGCAGCCTCCCACCAGGCCATGGAAAGAGAATCAGCGGGACCACGCAGGATGGCTATAATGTCATCTCTGTCCATGTGGCACCCACTTCAAGACTCTAGAGTCCAGCTAGAAAGGATTCTGGAGTCCAGCTAGAAAGGACTCTGGAGTCCAGTGTGTAGATGACATTGGTGTAAGCACAAGCCTTTATCAGAAATCTGAATCTGACTTTTCTTCTTATAACCCAAGAGATAAGAAAGGGCATTTCCCCTCCCTGCTGAGTTATTTAACTTTATTTCTCTTCTGTTCAGTGAGAATAATCTTATTTCAGTATTGCGAAAACCACGTCTATGTGAAAGGTTTTTTGACAGTGTTTAAAACATGATGTTGCTGTGGCTAAGCGCGAATGCTGTGTCGTGGCCCTGCCTCCTGCCTCTGGCCAGCCTGAGTATAAGAGGGTCACTTTCTTTCTCAGCAGTGCCAACTAAATGCCAGGAGCATGTAGAAGAGGAGAGAATTGTATCACAAATATCTGGGGACTGTTTTGTTTTTTTAATGCCAAAGTCCACCGCCAAACATCCTGTTTCCCCATCCCTGGGGTAATAGATGCATAAAGATAGGTTATTTTGAAAACATCTCCCTTAGAACAATAGACTCCAGATTTTTTTGGATCACATAGCTGTGTGTATGTGAAATCAGGGCATACTAATAACATGTATTGTGATGTATACATTATATTCATATATAAGTATTAATGTTCTATACATTTTAATCCATATTTAAGAACTGAAAAAGGTAAGATTAAATATTTTCAGTAATTTTAACAGTACAAAAAATCTTTTGCTCTCCGTTAGAGATTAATTTTTTCATGAAAGCAGTAAAACTAATTTTTGAATTTTCTGAAAATGTTCTTTTAATTGTGATTTTTTTAAAGCCTAGCTCTAAGTTTAGCATATTTTGATTATCTGTTTTAATGGCTTTCATTTCTGAAAAATACACCCCACAAAGATTTGTAAATACAAATGGAAGAATTATATCACTGGCCATTTTTACTAAGTCATACGAAATTATTACCCTCCTTTTCTCAACACATCCCACCAGATACACAAAGGTTTTTAGTTGACTTTCAGATGGTAAAATTTTATTCTGAAACTTATTGGAAGGTTACTGTATTTTTAAACGCTTAACAAATAGATTCAAAAGCCATTAACAAATGGGTTTGAAACTCTCTGGCAAGATTTCTAATACACTAGAATATTCTATTTTCAAGTTCCTAAGTGTGCTGATATAAAAGTTTTCATAGGTGACACAGTTTCATTGTTTTTGGCAAAAAGATAACAAAACAGTGGAAATATTTCCAAACATCTGTTTGTATAAAACTCTCAAGGCTTTGGTTTCTCTTGAAAAGCAATTAATGTTGAGTCTCACCTTTACTTTGAAAGGAAGCGTAAAGTGTGCTGATTTTTTTCCCCCTGATAGGTAACATACTACTGAGAAGCACCTTTGACCCCTGCAAAGGTCCATGAATTTGGGACACATGTTTTGTAAGGGAAAAGTGCATGACTCATCTCCTAAATTCCACAACTTTTTAAAAGTGCTTATGTTATTCTTCCCTCTCAACCACACATAGTAGTTCTTTGAATACAGGAAATAAGTTAGCAAATACCCGAAGCAGAGAAATGTTAGAATCATCTTTACTTTGATGCAATTCTAAAGCAAACTTCGTAGGCTGTGTAATTTATTCTAATCCTGAGTCTTCAAATATTGACTGGTATTTCTGTGCCTCTGCCAACAGTATTTGCTGACAAAGGAATTCATTCAAATTTGATGCCATATTGGTTTTTACATGCTTTAAGCCACTTTTGCCTTGGTAGAAATAGCAAGTGCTTCTCCAGTAATATGTGGTTTTTAGTCTTTTGCTAGCAAAGGAACCCAGGAAGAAGCTTCTACATGTTAATCATTAAATTAGCAAAATTTTGCAAAGTACTCAATTTGTAGTGTAGTACTGCACAATGTTAAACATAGTGAAATAAACTAGAATTGTTTGTCTTCAGGTCCTGAGTGCTTAGATTTTACATGACTTGCCCATTTTGATAGCTCTGTAGTATCATTAGCTGGTGTCTCTAGGCACAGTGTACACTTAGGGAAGCTTTATCATGAACAAAAATGAATGGAAGTCCACATTTTAAATGAGGTCTTCCCAGTCATTTTAATTGTTATGAACTATTCTTGTCATATCTAATGAAATCATCGGTGCTTTGACCTCATCATGTGACTGATAGTGAGAACCCTGGGAGCTCAGGGCTCAGTCTTAGGCCTGCCATGTGGCTTCTTGTTAATTGGTCCTTGTGTGTTTAACACTAGCTTCAGCCCATGTGGTTGTTTTTCAGGCATTCTTTTAAGCACTTGCCCGTTTTGTGAGGGTTGATTTCGCTTAGTTAAAGCCAGATGGTATGATCTGTAAATCCACTTACCTGGGCACATATAACCTACAGTCAGTTGCAGTGCATTTGACCTGAGCAATGCATGGATGTCACCTGCCAACTGCCAACCTCTAAGCTCCTACTGTTCCGCGGGGTACCTCCCTTCCAGTATACAGCTCATGACGCTCACATCGGACTGAGGAGGGCATTCATCAAACAAGCTTTGTAAAGGCAGCCTTTTAGTATACAGTACATAGAGAAGTTGTGCTGTCTTCTCCCTGGGGAGCACACTGCCCTTGTGGAAGACCCTTGTGACCCTTGCCTTAGAGCTGTGGTCTGCTCCTGAGTTAAATGCTTCGTGAGCACTTTGGTTTTTTTCTCCATCATTACCATGAAAATAACTTGTGATCCAGAATTTAAACAGTACAGAGGCTCACCATTACAGGTGAGCTTCACCCCTCACTGCAGACACCCAAACTCGATCTTTGTGCAAACACATGAATGTGTAACTTTTTTTAAAAAAAAAGTCAGTGGTAGCACATTAAACACATCTCTATCTTGCTTTTCTCACTCCGCACTATTTCTTAGAGAACGTTCCATGTTGGTTTACACAGCTATACATAATTATTTGCCCCGGTGTTTGCTAGGTAATATGCTTGTGCTATTGTTTATGAATTTGTCATGTTAGGCATTTTCTATTGAGCTTCTGCCATGGCAGATGATGCTGGCTGTCTCACACCACCTCTTTTCTCCCCTCATCCTTCCTTTTTTTGAAATAATGCATAGTTTTTTTGGTAAAATAATAGCATTACTTTACTATGACTAAGTTATTTTTAGTACTTTGTGAAGTACTAAATTTGGTGATTTAGTATTGCATGATGTTAAATAGCATTGAAAAAAATTATAGATTTGTTTTAGTCTCCTTCATGCTAAAGGCTTTCTTCCCATGTCCGGTCGTTTGTTGCTGTCCATTCAGGTTTTAGAACAAGGTGCTGGAAGACAGACGGCCTGTCCTGGGTATGTGGAGCGACGGTGCCTGTCCACTCATAGTGGGGAAGAGGACAGCCTTTGTGCTGCCGCCCACTGGTGGAATTATTAATATTTCTGGGGCCTTTCCACCAGAATGGGTATCCTCCAGTGTCCCCACGGGGAGTGACCCAGGCCACAGGTGTGATTGCAGCAGAGCAGGGGACAGCGGCAGAGGGCCCAGGCCTCAGAGCACAGATGGTCACTGGCTCCTCCCATGCTCCGTGACACCCAGCCCAGCCCTGTGTGAGATGGGTTTCCCATGCCTGAAGCCTCTTGGGCTGGGGTCTCTGAGGAGTCAGTCCTGTGCCTTCCAGGCGATGGGATGGTGTGGTCAGCAACAGGGAGCGCACCATCCGTCTGCCACCTGAACCCCAGCTGTGGAGCCCCTCAGCATCTGGGAGCACACGGCATCAAGTGGCCACTGGCACAGAGGTAGCAACTTTCTCTCCTCTTCTGTCTGCTAACAATCCTCTACTTCTCTTCTGTCTTTCAAAAATTCTTTGACATTTCTCCTTTTCTATTGTCTGCTCTCCAGTGTTCTTGTCATGTTTGTTGGTGGTGGTTTTGTTTTTCCCCCAATCTCTAACTTCCTTTACTGTCATCTTAGCAGAGCTTCTGGAAGGAAAAGAGATAAAAATGCATGGTCAGGTCATCTCTTAATATGGGAATCCGGGAAAGCAGTGTACACGGCAGCATTGTACCCTTCCTCTCATTGTTCCTTCAGGATGGATGCTGGGCACGAAAGCAGGCGGCCCCTCTGTTCTGGTCATGGAAAGAAAAACACAAGTTCTGGTCTAACAGAATTAGGATTTCATTGCTTCCTTCTGGAATCTTAACGTAGTTCGCAACCATGAAGTCTGCTGAACACATCTCAGTGTGAAATGCTGAACTGTACATGTCATCCCCTTCTCCATTGTCTTACAGGTTTTATTAATGATGTGTTTCAGTGATTGATTTTTCTAAATGCATGGCTGTCACTCATTGCTTACTTTTTCAGCAGATGTGGTTATCTGGGGCACCCAGGGACACCTGTATTACATACACGAACTCCTCCCCATCTTCTCCATGGCTAGCCAGACCCTGCTTCCAAAGGGGCATGAGATTTAGGGCTTCTTGCCAGCTTGGCATCGTCCAGCACCTTCTGGAAGCTTTGCCTTCACAGCTCACTTGGGGAACTCTAGTTTTAGAACATCCTTATCCCAGGATGAATGGGCAGAAAGATAACAGGAAGTATTAAATTGTTTTAGCATATTAAATATCTGACTAAAAGGAAAATGTTTATTTGAAACTTTCAAGATCAGTGTCTTCGAGTGCTGTGTAATTGCTAGTGGTCATGCCATTTGGATGAGTGAAGTTCTTATTTGACATTCATTAAGTATCTGAGTGTCTTCAATTGCAAGTGGCAGAAATTTACCTTCCACTAGCTTAGGGGATTGATTGGTTTCTGTCTCTGGAAAGGATGTGGGGTTAGGCTGGCCTCAAGATCTCCTGGGTCCAGAGATTTAAATGATGTCATCTGCATGTGGCTCTTGTCTGTCTTATGCCGTCTTTTCCGGGCATCAATGGTGATGCTTACTTTACATGGCTGAAGACATGGTTACAGGCAACTGCAGGCATATTAGCTTCATTTAGCATCTCTTCCCTGTCCCTGTGTCAGTTTCAAAGGAAGACCAGGAACCTGCAATGCCTTTGATTAGAATATTGGAGCTGTGGCTTCTTTTCCAACCTTTGTCCCTGCACTGCCACATCTACCTGAACAAAACATTTGAAGAGGTTGTCTGTGTCTTCCAGGAATTAAGTGGATCTCTGGAAAGTTGTTTTGTGATTCATCTGAATTTGTGGGAATGTCTCCCAAGTGCAGGCACCAGAGCCCTATGGTGGCTAAAGCCCTGGAATGGGCCAAGTCATCCAGGCAGGAGACTCCAGGGAGTGGCAGGAACTGTGCCCAACTAGAGGGTGCATCCCCATAGCTACTCAGCACCAGATGAATGATGACGGGCCGGGTGCCAGATCTTCCCATTTTTAAAAGAAGCCAGAAATCCAAATTTGAATGTAAATGTTCTCAAGTCTGAAAAGATTGGTAATTAATTCAAGCATTTTCTAAATCACTATCTGGGCCAAAGCACACATCACTTGTGATCTCTCCTCAAACTCGTTTTTTAAAGTATAAAGCAAGATCAAGAGTGCTGGGGCACTCTGCTCAAGGCCAGAGGGTGGTGACGTGGCTGACCAGGGCTCAGTCAGAGGTCTCCTGACTCCCTGAGCCTGGGGCCCTTTTGAATGGACCACGTTGTAAGCTCTTGTTTTCATTGGCAATGTCTTTGTTTGAATTTTTTTAAAAGCCGTATTACCTCCGTACTAGATTATAAATTTTTGGCCTGAACTCAGTAGTTTTATGTCAGATTCTATGGTTCATGGGAGGTAGAATTTTAACATGACTACATTCTTTTGTGTGAAGTTGACAGTGGGCCAGCCAGCAAGGATGTCCAGAAGAGTCTGATTGAGCTTGCAGATACCAAGTTGACAGATGGGAGAGTTTGTGTCTATGTTATAAATTAAAGTAAGATTCTAAGCAAGAGTTTAAATATTTCTGATGACATTTTAATTTTAGTCAAGTAGCCATTAATCAAAAGATTGACTTAATGATTCTTGTTCAACAGAAAAATCTGCTGAAGTGAATTCATTTAGGCTTTTGAGTTTATGGACCCTGGAAAGGAGGACCTTTGTGCTTTTATTCTCATTCCTACTCAGCTTTCACATCAGAACAACTTTATTTGGCTTGTCAAAAAAAAAAACATTTATTTTGTAGATATTGGAAGGTAACTCAGATTTCAGAAGAAAGTTTTAATTAAAATATACTTGGACCTTTGATTTTTGTCTTATCTGGAGATAAAGAAACATCAACTTTTAAAAAATGGTCTTAGAAAATGAGTATTGGCTGGGCGTGTTGGCTCGTGCCTGTAATTCCAGCACTTTGTGAGGCCAAGGCGGGTGGATCACCTGAGGTCAGGAGTTCGAGAGCCTGACCAACATGGTGAAACCCCATCTCTACTAAAAATACAAAAACTAGCCGCACATGGTGGCACCCACCTGTAGTCCCAGCTACTCGGGAGGCTGAGACAGGAGAATTGCTTGAACCCAGGAGGGGGAGGTTACAGTGAGCTGAGATCGCACCATTGCACTCCAGCCTGGGCAACAGAGTGAGACTTTGTCTCAAAAAAAAAAAAAAAAAAAGAAAAGTAAAAGAAAATGAATATTGATGAAGCAGCTGTAGAAAATTGACCTCTTGCCTCAAGACAAATAAAAGTACATTTCCCAGACATTTTCAGCTGCATGGTTTTTCCTACCTCTGTAACTGATTCTAATTTGCCCTGCCTGTCCCTCTGAAACCTCAGAGCTTTCAAATTGCTATTTGGTTTGCAGGGCAAGTTGTAATGAGAGCCACAGCATTCCAAGTGTGGGCTACATGCCTGAATCATATTAGAACTTCATTTTTTTAAAGTTCTTAATTGTTTCAACCTATATTCATTGTAATATTATAAAAATTATTTCCAAATGAGAGCTGGTGCTCAAGTTGGTGATTTTTTCCCCTAGTACAAAATTAACAACTACACATGAATATCCGATAGTGAAAATCAGAGAAAAATGTTTAGGTAATCCCTCATCCTCCCAAGAAGACACTTAGAAAAAAGTAAGAAAAAATGATGCCTTCATGATGGTCTTTGTGCTAAGTATGTTCTGGTTGCTACCAATACACATCAAAAATACGAACTTTGGTGTATAAATAGTGGTAGTTTCCCCATTTTTCAAACAAATTGGACGCAACTTCCAAGTATTCTGAAGGAGGGGTCGTAGGTATTGCACCTAATGTGGGTAATTCTGTGCCAGCCAGGCAGCCTACTGCTGTGTTCATGAGCATGGTTCTAAAATCGAAGCTGTAATGTCTCTGCGTCTCAGCTCCCAACCAAGCCCTCTGCACCTCTCTAGAAATAAATTGTGCGCAGATAGCTCTGGAGAAGAGCATGGTGTGGAGGGGATTGTGCAACGTGATGGCCTTTTCTAGGTGACGTTATGGAAAATATTTTCTTAGCAGTTCACCTGAGGTCATTTTTTATACCTTTGTGGAGAACAAGCGAAAGTTCTAATCACAACTGCAGGGCCCTTCTGTTTGCCGGACAGGGACATAACAGTTAGAACTTCCAGCCATGAGTTACTTCAGTAGCTCTGGATACCCTCAACTCTTATCTCCTAATAGTCCTAATTTTAGTTCTCTGTTCATTCACTTCTTAAAGCGAATGAACCTCAGGGCAGAAATTGTTCAAAGTCATTTGTTTGGTGGAAGGAATCCTTATGTGCTTTATCAGCCACAGAGTCACAAAGGAATTTTGTTTGCTTAGGATGAGTCCGGTAAGTGGAAAGTATCTATTTTCAGATACTGATAGGAAGGGATGTGGGGAAAGAGAGGAGAGATTTTTATCTGTAGTGGTGAACTCGTATCACATTTTAGGTCATGAAGCTAGCCAGCATCCATTTGTAGAAGCCAGAAGCAATTGCAACACTTGCAAAGTCTAGGGAATCTGGTATGACATATTTATTGTTTGATTTCCCTATGAAATTAATTAAAGTTAAAATAGTATCCAGAATACTCATATCAAGTTATGCATTACACTTCTTACTGCTGGGCCCTCACTGATCTTGAACGCTTTGTGCTTACCTCGCTCTGGTTACTTTTATTATTGAATTATGTTTTAAAGTAGGCCCTCACATTTCAGTGGTAGAAACGTATTTTGGGAGATAAAGTGAGCCCTTTTTCAATCTGTGTCTTGAGATTTTTGAGAAGGGATGCACGGGCCTTTCAAGATAATTCCTACACCACTGAACATCTCCTGTCTCCCCCAGTGCTCATGCTGCCATGAAATAGTTCCCCCTCCAGGCCCCCTGCCACCTCTGCCAGCCTTTATACCCGACAGGGGCTCCACACAAGGGGTGCTTCCTGTTTCATCTCAATATGTCATAATTTGTAGGGAATTGTCTTCATTATAATCAGATTAAGTATCTCAGTGTCTCCTCTACATGTGAGAGGCTTTTTTGGTTCTTTTTGCGTATTCTTGGCTGAATGAAAACCAATTACTAATTATGTATTAGTCTGAGAACATAGTGTTTAGGGTGAATATATCTGAATTAATTAAGTGTCATTAATAATGCCTCTCAGAATTTATGAGCATATTCTTTGCTTGACTTAAAAATGATATAAATTAGTGAGGTTTATTTTTTAAATGTCACACTGTGAGATGGCTTTGTGGGGACACCTTTCTATGCCTTAATTTCAGAACCGCTATCAGCTGGGTCTCACTTATTTATTCCTTGTCCAGTAGCAATTTAGCATTCCCGTTTCTGCAGCTTAATTGCAACCTCTCTTTTCCTGCCAGCGTGAATTTAGCCTTACATCTACAGGAGTGATGCTCATTGCAGTCAGCCAATCTCACGCAAAAAAACAAACCTGTGTTTCGCAGTGTTGGAGGGAACTTCCATGTGATGTAAATTTCAATGCCTTGCTCAGGAGAGGAATTGAGGTACCTTTTCTGAGTTGGGCTGTATGGTAATTTAAAAGGAAAGGCCCACATAAATGTTACTGTGTTTTGTGTTAATTTTATTTTTCGTGAAGGAAACTGAGACAATTGGCTTTAATAAATAATTGCCTTAGAAATAGATTTTACATCCTTCAAGGATACAGTGTATGATTGATTAAGATTTAATGGAGCTTTGAGGAGTATTTTCCCTTTTTTAAAATGACAAGAAATGTTAGATGACAACTTTTCAGTTACACAGTTCTTTCCAGATTTCCACTGTGCTATTGAAACCACAGCTGTTATAATTGTAGTAGCCCATGGTACATATTTAGTTAACTGTGTATTTCATCATCTATCCTAAACATGTACTTAATTATTATTTTTTTTTTAATAAGGAATCTTTTAGAAGTTTTTTTAACACAATGAAGACTTAAATTTCAGGCAGATATCTTATGAAGTTGCTGGGAATCTTATCTCACAGGCTGTTAGGAATTTGAAAGTATCTTGGGCTCAGCCAATCCAGCTCCCTAAATTTTATATTCCAGGTAACTCGTGTGAGTTATGTTGGCAGAAGAAGATTTAAGATTGGGCTGAGTTCCAGGTACAGCTCTACTGTTTAATAGCTTGGACCTTTTCTAATCTCACTAAGCCTCAATTTCCTTATCTGTATAATGGGCATGATAATAGCACCTCTACCCCCTTGGGTTGTAAAGATCAGGTAAGATACTGTGTCTGGAGTGCCTCACGTGGATCTTGGCACGTGTGCCCCTAGCATGAACCATAAGGTTAGTGCCAACTATGGCAGTGAGTTAGGGCAAAGCTGAGCCAAGACTGAGGAGCTCTCCTCGGCTTCCTCCCTCCCCTTGCCACATGCCAGCTCCCCCTCTGCCCTCACCCCTGCCCCCACTCTTGAGTCATACCATAATCAGGGACATTTTGGCGCTCTGCACCAGCCCTCTCCACCCCCTTTGACCCTGTTTCTATTGATGTGGACAACAAAGCTGCTTTATTTTTATGTCATCTGTGGAGCCCCAGCATGGGCAGCTTTGCTGCCCAAAGGCCGAGCAACAAGGCAGTGCAGACCCACACCTGCGATTTGGGGGTGACTGGCACGGCATAAACAGGAACAAGAAGTCCCTCCCAGGACGCCTGGGGCCCCAGCCTCCAGCCGCTCTGTGTGGGGTGGGGAATTTCTAATACACTTGTTTTACAGGCCTGCAAGTGTGGCCGGCAGCACAAAGAACTATCCTGTGTTTGCCAAAGCGGATTCACAACCATTAAGTATTTCACAAGGATAAAGTGATATTGCTCTTTTGCTGTGAGAATTTTATTGAATATTTGCAACCCGAAGGAACCTTAAATGTGGCCTCTATGTGATAGTATAACGGGTGCTTTCACTTTGTTCAGCTAACCTAAGAAAATTTTAATAAACTCAAAAATCACTTTCATCTTCATGAATTAAAATCCGTTTGGATTTGACAGTGTATGCTTATTCCTATAAAGGGTGTATGATTCTTTCCTTCAAAATAGTAATGGTTAACACAAATCTTTTTGTTTCCTTTATGAATATTATGTAACATATAGATAGAACTGTGTGTGTGTGTGTGTGTGTGTGTGTGTGTGTGTGTTCCCAATGTAAGTATCTTAGAAAAGTGTCAATTCTTTGTTTAAAAAATATTGATGAAAGGACAGATACGGTGGTTCATGCCTGTGATTCCAACACTGTGAGAGGCTGAGGCAAGAGGATCTGTTGAGCCCAGGAATTTGGGACCAGCCCAGGCAACATAGCAAGACCTTGTCACCACAAAAAAATTTTTTTAATTAGCCATGCATGGTGGTGTACGCCTGTAGTCCCAGCTCTCAGAGGACTGAGGCCGGAGGACCGTTTGAGCGTGGGAGCTCAAGACTGCAGTTGGCCATGATCATGCCCCTGCACTCCAGCCTGGGCAACCCTATCTTTTAAAAAAATCCTGATAATAAGTGTAAAATAATGATGATAAACCACTGTTAGTTATCAATTTTAGGGTAGATCATATAGAATGGTTGGTCTAGGTAGAATGCCAAACTAATAATTTAAAGTTTTGTGAAACTGGAGACTTTAAAACCCAATAATCTTTATTTTAAAGTCTGAAAGTTTACAGCCCAGAGCCCTATATAAAATATTGAAGTTAACAAATAGGATTAACTCAGCCTTCTTCAAACTGAGAGCTCATTGCCATGACCTGCATTTGCACCAGAATTTGAATTTGAACTGGAGATAAGCAATATATTTTAGTTTGGGTAAGAGCAAAGTAACCAGCTAAAGGAGAGAGTTTTTCAGGAAGTTAAGTGTCTTTTCAGTTATTAAGCAGCTCTGCAAGTAATCCATTTCAGTAAAACTGATGAATGATCACTAAGCCTCATATACAACAAAGTAAAACGTGCTGTATAAAAAATAATATAGGGGCTTATGGGTACACTATTGAAAAACTAGTTTACTAATTAAAAGCTTCTCTTTTAAGTAGTAGATCCTCTGTTTTGTGAAGTGTTTGTTTACAAGTCATTAAATCTAGCTACCACCTACCTGACCAAGAAGTTTTTTGGGGGGAATCTGGAGGGGAAATAAGGCCAAAAGTAATGTTACGCAAGTGTAAAGAATGAAAGGCCACCTGGAAGAAAGATAAAGCAGCCATAAAGTAGCTGTCAGATCTAACTCAGTATCCTGCCCCACTACTCAATTATGAAGGTATAGATACTGCTCTGCCAGGACATACTACAATCTGCAAAATGAGAGGTTAGACTATATGATCTCCGAAATTCTCTTTTAATTTCAGCATCTTATGATTCCACGTAAACCAAGGTATAAGTGTAACTATCTTTGATTTTTCTTCTTGTCTCATTTCTTGTCTTCTTTGATAATGAGGACCAAATATTCTCTACCTCTTGGGGTAGTCTGGTTTTGGAAGATGGGGAATAGCTAAAGGTTTGTGTTTCTCTGACATTTAAATGACACAGTAGTCAGAACTCTCCGTCCCTCAAGGGCCATGTAGGGCTGCACTCCTTCCAAGAAGCCCATCACCCACACCTGTGAGCACGGGCTCCTGCTCTGTGCTTCTGTGGCACTTGTTGTCTGGGTTCAGCATTTCTTCTGTGCTGCTTGGTATTTTACTACATGGTGAAGGTCCTGCTCCATCGACTACAGTAGAAAACTCCTTACGATCAGCGATCTTGTTTTGTACTGACTTTCTGTTTCCAAGTGATCGTCCTGGAACTCCTTTCCCCTTTATGTCACACTCAACCAGCAAACACCTCCATCCGGAAGGACCCCTGTCATCCCCTGTCTCTGCACCGGCACCCTGGGGTCGAGCTCTGCCAGAATGAGGAATGTCACTCCACAAGTTCGCTCTGTTCCTGTATGTGAACCATCACAAACTGTGGATGATGCTCAGTTCTGCCTGGAAGCCCAGCCTGCTGTCTCTCTTTAAACTTGTCCATCCACATTCTTCAGTCCCTTTTTTAAGCTCCCTGTGTTCTCTTTAACCTTTGAAGTCCTCAGCCTGCCTCTCACTCTCAGCAGGTGTCCATGGCCCTACTTCCCAGAGAAAATAGGAGCCAGTGGATGGGAGCCCTGTGTCTTCCCTCTGTCAGTTCTGCCACCTCGCCATGACACCTGTCTCTTTTCCCTCCTGTAAATAGGAAAGTTGCTTCCCTCCTCAGAGCCTCTCCTTCCTGCATGCTTGGATCCCATCCCCTCCCACCTTCTTGAGAAGTGCTACTGAATGTCCCTTCTCTCTCAGGTCCTCCCTCTGTCCCCCATCCCTCTTCATCTCGCTCCTGTCCTTCCGTGCCAGGCTCCTTAGAAATAGCCATGTGCAGTGCCGGCATTTCCTTACCTCAGCTTAGCTCAGTCTGGGTTCCATTGCTACACTCCACCGAAACAATTCTGCCAGGGTTGCCAAGGACCTCCCGTGCTGTTCAATCTGGCTGACATTTCCCAGTCCCTGCCTTCTCAAAAGTGTCATATTCATCCCATAGCATGTTTGATCCCCCTTTTCCCTTCACTCCCATTGGGTGGCCCTGTGCTTTTTCACTTCCTGCCTCAGTAGCAGTTTTCCCCTTTCTCATCCTCTTCTCCAGGCTGTGAAACGTTCCTGTTCTTGAAGACTGCTTCTCCGCCCTCCTCCCTCTCATGCCGTCCCCTCCCCAGGTTACCTCATCCACACCTCTGGGGAGCTAATGTCTGATGCACGGATACACACATTTTTATCTCCTGCCCCTGGGAACTTCAGACCCACCTGTCCACGGCCTACCTGACATTGACACTTAGATGTCCCAAGAGCACATGAAATTTAACAAGCTCAAAACTGAACTCTTCTCTTAAAATGCATTGTGCCAGTCAGTGGACTCACCAGCTACCCCGGCATGCATGCAGCACTCCCTCCATCTTTCCCTACATTTCTAGTCTGTCATCAAGCCCCGCAGATTTCAGCACTTGAGCATGCTGGAGTGTCTGCTTCCTTCATCTGTGCTGCCTCCGCCGCCCTCTGCTGAGCTGCTGTCCTCTGTGTGGTGCAATTCTACAGTAGCCACTTCCCGGTGCTCCTGAGCATGCTGTTCATCCCTTTCATGCCATGCGCCTTGTCTGTTTCTGCACTGTTTGCCCATTAACAGTGCCCCCTCGTCTCCAGGACTCGCCTTCTTCCTGGAAGCCCTGTCCACCTGCCCTCTCCTTTCTCCACGAGCCGTTGCTCCCTAGGGAAGCCTCGCATGCCTCCCCCACCTGGCCTGGGCCTTTTCCATACTTGCTTATGGTCCAATGTGCTTCTCCCTCCTGACTCTGTCATTGTTGGAGTTCTACACTTGGGGCAGTTCTTCAGTTAATGTGTCTGCCCCTCTGGACCATAAGCCCCAAGAGGGCAAAGACTGGTGTCCGAGCTGTGCCCAGCACTGAGTGGACTCTTAAAGGTTGTGCTGACGCGAGGATGGGTGGGGAAGGAAAATCAATAAGGAAAATTCTCAGTTTACTCATTCCATGTTGACTGAAGTTTTCGTATTTTCTCCACAAAACATGTTCCAGAGCAGGTACCAAAAAGCAAAAGGATGCAGAAAGTTTCTGGTTTCCTGCTTCCTTTCTGAGAAGACTCTGTTAAGCGATACTGATTTAAGCAGCCTCAAGAGGCATCAAAGCTTTGGAGGATCCGCTGAATGCATCACGTGCATTTAAATAATCAGTGTCCGGTCCCACCTCCATGTTGGGTTTTGCTTTCTCTTGTTCCACAACATATCGAAGTGCTGATTGAGTTGGCATCCAGCTTCATTCGCATTGTGTTTGTTATCACAGGACTTGGATTTCCATTATGATTTTCTTTTTCTGTTATTTTTCAAACTTTGATATTCCTCTGATAGCATAAAGATATATAAACTTTAATTTTTCACAGATATACTCTGGAAATGACTTAGTATCATAAGATGCTTGGGGAAAGTGAACTGGAGAAGCTATATGATGTCAGATTCCTGTTTTCTTTCAGTGGGTTTGAGAAGCTAGCTGTCAGCTGTCACTATCATTCCTCTGTTGTGTTTGCCTTTGCTCTCTGGCCACCATTCCTTTCTTTTTGCATTTGGCCTTCTTTAGTTTAACTACAGCATATCTAGTTGTGCTTTGAATATTCTTACTTATATATTGCTTTGAATAGTCTGCTTTTTTTTGTTTTTTATTTAACAGACATGGCTCCACTCTGTCACCCAGGCTGGAGTGCAGTGGTACAATCACTGCTCACTGCAGCCTCGAAATCCTGGATTCAAGTGATCTTCCTTCCTCACCCCCGCAAGTAGCTGGGACTACAGTTGCACACCCCCACGCCCAGCTAATTTTTGTTATTTTTTTTATTTTTTAGAGACAAAGTCTGTTGCCTTAGCTGGTCTCAAAATCCTGGGCTCAAGCAGTCCGCCTGCCTCAGCCTCCCAAATTGTTGGGATTACATATATGAGTCACTGTGCCCAACTGTATCTACAGATTTATAACTGTCGTTAGTTGTGGAAAAATCTGAATCATCATTATTTTTTCAAATATAATCATCTTTTGTTCATCTTCTATTTCCGTATACATTTCTCACTTCTCATGGCTTAAAAAATTATCTATCTGATCATCTTAGTAACTAAAGTCTTGAGAATATTAATCAGTCGTTGCTATCTCTGTGAGCTCATGTTTGATTGATCTCCATCTGTGGGAAGCCTGGTGGCCTGGCAGGGGGTGCTCTCCTCCAGAGATCATTTGCATTTACTTCTGCCAGGTGTTGGGGCCACTTTCAAAGGCTTCCTTCAAGGATCTCAGGTTAATGTTGAAGCCTTTGGTTGAGCTCCCAGCTTTCCTTTGGCCCAAATAAGTGTTGAAACTGGCAGTTATCCTCAGGGAGTCCCTCCTTTCAGGCTTGCTTAATGGTCCCCACACTCCATGTGGGTTAAACTCACTTTAGGGGAAGAAAGGTCTCTTGGAGATTCCCTCTACTGTCTGTGAACCCAGCAATGTGATTTCAAAAAACAAAAAAAACCTCTGCTCTATCAAGCAGCTCATTCTTTTGTTGTTTGCTTGTTTTTGTAACTGAGAATCCTTCAGCGAGCCTGCCTTCTATCCTACTGGAAGCATAAATCTTTGACATGGTTTTTATTGCTAGCAACAAGGAAAGTCAACATGCAAAAATAGTTAACCAAGAGAAAGTTAAGGTTTTTCAAAATCATGTGTCCAAAGCCATCCCTGTCATTCACTGGAACTTGATCTTACCCTTTGTCCTTTGGAAGCACATCTTTGCTTTTGTTCTTGACTCATGTCCAACCCACCTCCTTCTCTTGCAGTCCTGGGGCCACATGTCTTCCTCCTTCCCTGAATGGAGGTTCTTCTTTTGGTTAATTCATGCCCCACCCCAGTGTTTATTTTTAAACTTAGTTCCTGTAAGGGAAGTAAAGAGCACACAGATGAGTGTTGTTCTTGGAGTTCAATATATAAATCATGTCCATTAATCCAACAAATATTTACATGAAAAATTTAAAAGCTTTCTTTCTCAGATTACATTTTCTTTACAGAGGGAAGTTGTCCTGGACATGTGACCAAAGGGGCTTGGGGATGAGTTTCTGGAGGGAAGGTAGGGAGAGTGGATGGGCAAGAAGCAGGGACAGGCGGCATGAGGATTGAATCTCCTTCACCACTGCCATCCGATGGCCGCCATGGACCCAGCATCAGACAGACGCAAGAAGTGGGAATGAGGAAGGCAGGAAGAGAGATTATGATGGCAGAGGGAAGGAGGATGGGTGGGTGGGTGGGAAGAGAACTTCCTGTGTCCACCATGTTTTTTTTCCCCAAGGTACACATTCAAGTCAAGTCCTCCTCACCTGGATAGTAATAACCTGTGCTATTTATTTTATATTTTTCTAGATCAATGAACTGAGCCATGTTCAAATCCCTGTTATGTTGATGCCAGATGACTTCAAAGCCTATTCAAAAATAAAGGTGGACAATCACCTTTTTAACAAGTAAGTGCAAGTATGACCTTTCATAAGACTAGCATGGCTGCTAGGAGTACAAGTTTTGTGAATTTCTGTAATCACATAATTTTTCAATGGGTGGGAGTAAAGTTTTGCTGATGAAGTTAATCCTGTGATAAACATAACCATCTGTCATTTTTAGAGAAGCAACAGCAGGCTCTCTGGGATAATATCCTTTGCCATATGGCATATTGTTCTCTATGAATATCTTATACGTTGAAAGTGATATTCTCATTATAATTCAAATTTTTCAAGCTGTAAATTGCTTGGATTTTTTATCAGTTATGAACCTCTGCTCTTGTACACAGAACTTTGAAAATGATGATTTATGAACAGCAATGACTCCATCATAGAACAATAAAGACCGAAGGTACATTTTCATAAGGCACAATTAGATGCCACGTTGGGCATTGAGAACATTTCTCCTTCATTTGAATGTCGTTTTAGACATCATTATGAAGCACCTATTATATGTTAGGTGGTCCATTGAGAGCTGGAAATGCAATGATATAGAAGACCTGGCCCTGCCCTCAAGGGGCTCAGAGTACGAAAACTGACACATATACAAACTGCTATAGTTCAGTGTGCAAAGTATGATAAGGGAGGGGTGTGTGCATATGTATAATTTATATGCGTGTCTGGTTCCGTGGGAACAAAAAGAGGGAAACAGTTCTGAATGATTAGGGTGAACCTCAAATCACTCCCATGTGAGGATCATTATGAAATTTTTTTTGAGACAGGATCTTGCTCTGTTGCTCAGGCTGGTGTACAGTGGCGAAATTATATCTCAAAGCAGTCTCAAATTCCTGGGCTCTCGCAGTCCTCCTTCCTGAGCCTTCTGAGTAGCTGGGACTACAGGTACAGGTTACCATGCCCAGCTGATTTTTTAAAAAACTTTTTGTGAAGACAGGGGTCTTCACTGCAGTCTCAAATTCCTGGGCTCAAGCAATCCTCCTTCCTGAGCCTTCCAAGTAGCTGGGACTACAGGTGCAGGTTACCATGCCCAGCTGATGTTTTAAAAAACTTTTTGTAAAGACAGGGGTCTCACTATGTTCCCCAAACTGGCCTCAAACTCCCGGTCTCAAGCAATCCTTCCACCTCAGTCTCCCAAAGTGCTGGGACTACAAATGAGCGGTGTAAGCCACCGTGCCAGGCTGATTACGAAATTTCTTCAGGGATCCATTGTCCTTATGTGAAGCTGATGTGTTAGTTTTTCTCATAACAGTGTTTAGAGGCTGACTTTGAGGGAATTTTCTGTATGCAAATTTAGAATGTGGCATTTATATAAAATAAGCCTTTTAGGGGGGTGAGGGAGTGGCCCTGCTTTCCTCGGCAGTAGCTGAGAGGGAACCTGGGGGCCGTGCTGGTGGCTTGCTCCGCTACCTCTTCCTAACTCACTGTCCTGCCACTGTGCTTTTCCTTCACTGCTCCTCCTGCCTGGCCCCTTCCTTCCCCACCTCTTGTTTTTTGAGGAATGGCTGCAGTGTGTGGCCAGGATTTAAAGAGGTCACATAGTCCAAGCGTGCCTGTGACAAAGGAGACAGACAGACAGCCGTCTAGCCCCCCATGTCTCCTGGATCTTCCTGCGGGTTGTACCTGGTTCTAGGAAACACATCTGTCCCTTTAGTAGACAGTGAACTCCGAACCTTTCTTTAGTTACATGTGGAACTCAGTGGTGACAGATGCAAGTCTGATTGACTGTCTCTGAGCTTTATTCCACGCTGTGACTGTTTCAGAGAAAACATGCCGAGCCATTTCAAGTTTAAGGAATACTGCCCGATGGTCTTCCGTAACCTGCGGGAGAGGTTTGGAATTGATGATCAAGATTTCCAGGTGAGTTGCTTTTGTAACATTTGCTTCCAGTAGGAAATGGGTTTTGCCATGGCTTTTGCTCTATAAATTAGGATCTATTATTTTTGTCAATAAAAGTAATTATATAATAGTAGTTTTCATTTTGTGTAATAAGTTGTTAATGTTCATGCTGAAGTAAAGTGTTCTTCTGATTGGGGACCTCTATACATATGATATTGGTATAAAAGTCAGTAGGAAAATATATTACTGTTCTTTGGAAGGAGACTGAGCATGTGAGGGTTTTATAGAATACTCTCATTTCCAGGTGGAAAGGTTCTGCTAGCAGAGCCGCCTGTTAATTTCTGCTGTCAGACATGTCAGTAGCCTGTGTGAGTGTGCATGTTTTCTATCTTTGTAGAGGCTACTTAGGACTCTCAGGAATCTTTATCTTGCTGATTTGCTGCTTTTCAAGTTGGTCAGACTCTTGCCACAGCATTTTTGTCAAAGGGCACCCTTTGTGCACTGCAGTGCTGGACTGTGGAATGACCATAGCACTGTGGTCAGCACCAGGAATCCAGCATCCTGGGCATGTCCTGTGGTACATCTTCCTCTTCATCTTGGTTCCCACCACGTAAAAATGTGTACTGCTGCTCTCCTCCCCACTCTGGCCTGATCCTTCATTCTAACTTTTGAACATCTGTTTTAACTCTTTAAATAACTGTTGAGCCATGATCATTTTTTTCTGAGAAAGGATTTGACATTGGTTACCCAAGTTTCATATAGCGAGCCAGATTCGTAAATGGCTAAGGATTTTTTTTAAAAGCGGAAATCTAAGGGACAGGTTGAACATCCCCATCAGAAAATCTGAAATCCAAAATGCTTCAAAATCGGATATTTTCTGATCAACATGATGCCACAAGTGGAAAATTCCACAGTTAAGTGCTCAACACAGCATTCGTTTCATGTACACAATTATTTAAAATATTGTATAAAATTACCTTCAGGCTATGTGTATAAGGTGTATATGAAATAGATAAATTTTGTGTTTAGATTTGGGTCCCATCCCCTAGATATCTCATTATCTATGCAGATATTCTGAAATCTGAAAAAATCTGAAATACGACCGGCTCCAGGCATTTCAGATAAGGGATGCTCAACATGTACTGACTTAAGTCCCTTCAAATCTAGTCCTAATTTGCCCTCAGTTTAAGATCTGAATTCATCCTGCATTAAGTGACATATTGCCACCCTGGGTGACTACAAATTGAATACTGATACAGCTTACCCTGTGTTTTCCTCCGAAGAATAGGGTCCCTGAGGCAAACTGAGATAGTTAGCACACTTTCTTAAAGATCTGTGCTCCCACTGCCCTCTCTGTACCATTGCCGAAAATTTCCAGGAATTTCTCACATGTTTGCTGAGGCATGAGAGAGGCTGCCATGTTTGGAGAAAGCAGTGCTGACCAGGCTGCCAGTGACACTGTCTCACGATAGCCTGAGGTTGTGGTTTGCATGGAGGTCCAGACCCTGAGCTTGAGGCTCTGTGTACACAGAAGAGCTGAGGGCTGGCTAGTGGGACAGGAAGGATGTGGTTGCTCATTTGCTATTAAAACTGCATGGGAGCCAACACTCATGTTAGGGCATTTCCTTTCTCTTCTTGAGACAATGTCTTGCTCTGTCGCCTAGGCTGGAGTACAGTTGTGTGATCATAACTCACTGCAGTCTCAAACTGCTGGGCTCAAGTGATCCTCCCACCTCAGCCTCCAGAGTAGCTAGGACTCCAGGTGTGCACCACCATGCCCAGCTAAATTTTTTTTTTTTTTTTTTTTTTTTGTAGAGATGGAGTCTCACTATGTTACCCAGGCTGCTCTCCAACTCCTGGCCTCAAGCCATCCTCACAGAGCATGAGCCAGTGCACCTGGCCTTGGGGCTTAATTTTTAAGAGAGAACTTAGATCACAATTATGGACTTGAAGTTTACTGCTGTAAAAATAATTAGCTTTTCACAGATAATTATTAGAATAGTAAAAAGCATTTCTCTGAAATTAAAATTAATAATTCTGTATCATTTTAGAATCATTACTAAATTTAAAGAGGCCACATGAAAATGAACTAGGTGCTTTTTTTTTTTTAAAGGAATTAACAGCAGATACCTTCAGTGTCTTAAGAAAATCTCCTCTGCCTTAAGAAAAGCTGAATACCAGTGTATTCCTCCTTCTGTCCACATCCTTTTTTTGTTTGGCTGGGTGTTGCTTTAATAAAACAATTTCACTGGCATTTCACAGAAACTGACTTTTGAGGGCCCATGCATCTTATCTTGTTAGATATCTCAAAGCATTATTGAAATGAAGTCTTTCTATTTCTTGTCATAATCAACTCTGTCAAATGAGATCCAAAATGAACCCATTATGTTCTGAGTTCTGCACTGCAGCAAAGAAAAGTCATTTTTAAAATTTCCTCAAATGACCAATTTAGTTGCTGAAATGCAAAGACATGAAGTGGTTTTTCTTCCCTTTTTTTCACCCTACAAAGAAAACTACGTAAGTTGATATTGAAGTCAGTGCAAATTGCTGAGTACAAACTTTGAAGGGAAATTAGGCAAGTGGAGGATGATTCACAAGTAACTAATTGGCAAGTCCGTTAAACTCTTCACATGAGAGCTCCCTGTTGGGGAGAGTGGTGTGAGTGTGATTAATCATTCGAACACTCCTCCTTTCCTTAGCTCTGCCTGCTGCTTTTGGCATTTAAATTGCTGCTTTCTCTTTGGCAACTGTATTTCTATTTTTAAAAAAACTGTATGCTCCCCTCTATAAAAAAAGAAGACGAAGAAGAAAAGTGTGTATTCAGTCACTTCAGTACTCCAGAGGTATACTTTTCTTCCCTCCTCAGTCCTGTATTTCTTTCCCAGTGTCTGTACCTCCTAAAATTCTTCAGCAGGGTCAGGGACCCTGAGTTCCAACTGAAAACAGGATCATAAATCTGGGGCTGTATCCCAGTCTATCGCTACTTGGCTTGGAAGAAAGGAGGGCAGTTGTGACAGCTCTGGCTCCAGGGTCACCTTGCAGGCCCCTGCGTACTGCAGGGATTCAGGCAGAAGACGGGCAGGGGCCAGGACCTGGGGCTCCAGCTGCCTGGCACATTGTTACTGCCCAGACAGTTCAATCCTCATGCCCCGTCCAAGTAACAGGTATCATTTGGCACATGTGACACCAAATGACTAAAAACAACCTTGTTTTCCTCTCCCAGAACTTGCTAATGTGCCTTTGCTGAGTAGAGTCTCCCACCGGCCGCCTCTGTCACTCCTGGGTACTGGTTACTGAAGACTGCATACATCAGAAAAAACCAACTCTTTTTCTGAGCTTATCAGTGTGAGCTGCTTTTTGAGTACTCTTTCCCAACTGACTTGGAAAGTAGGATCAGTGACCTAGGCTCTCATGGTGTTTTGGAGGACACTGGATAGCAAAAGGAGACCAGGCATTGCCTGCTGTGTTTATTTTTCCAAACTGCTTGCATTTTGGACCAGCGGCTCTAAATCAATGTGGTGATCAGGGGCTCTATCATCTGGTTTATTTCATATTCAGACCTTTCCATTCAGCCGAGTGGGTAAATGGTCCCGACTTGTCTTGTTTGTGTGACCACCTTTTTGCTACACCTGAAAAAAGTAGGTATTGGTCCGCGGAGATCGCTCTGTTTGAAGTAGAACATAGTTAAGTAACCTATGCAATTGACCGCTACTGGTGAACTTAAACTTCTTAAAAAGTTTTTAAGATAAATGAAAAGGATAATGAAATGAAAAATGAAAACATTCCTGCTTTCTCAGTAAACATTTGTATCTTTCCTCTGGTTTTGATTTCTGGAATATCTTTAAAAAAGAGTTTTCCTTGTTGTTAAAGACAAATTCAAAGAACAGTTCTAGAATATTCATTGTTAATAGCAGTACCATGTAACATATATATGTAAACCTCTGTGTGTGTGTGTGTGTGTGTGTGTGTGTGTGTGTGTGTGTGCTCATGCACGTGTGTAACCAGTGCTTCTAGATTCAGAACGTTTTCCAATTCATTAGGGCATTTTTAAATTGCATGATTGGTTTGTAATATGCTCAGGGTTGATTCAGTGTTGAATCAGGGTTCTGATCATTGTTTGACCAGCATGATATCCATCGTCATACTTTAAAGGTATGTTTCAGGATGAATGCTGCCTGGGAGGCCTCTTCTGTGACTATAGCTGCAGTTCTATCTCTACCATTACCTCTGCATCCTTAATCCCTGATCACCCTTAGGTCTGGGATTTCATGCATAATTATCAAATCAAAGTATTTATTTGTACCTACCACACGTCAGGCTCTGTGCTAGACGTTTTAGGGAATGCGGAGAGAAGAAAGAAAGGTGAAGCATCACTTTATTTAAAAACTATTATGTACCAGATTCTATATTAGATGCTAACAAGATTTGCAGAAACCCAGCATCTTGATTTGTAGTGTTCTTCATGAAAATCTGCACGCCTCTTTCCAGTCTCTTATGCTTATTTGATTGTCTCTTATGCTCAAACCCAGAGAGACTGGAAACAGAGGGTACAGATTTTCATGAAGAACATTAAACAGCCCTGGGAAGTCAAATAGAGGCTTCAGTTACATTTAGTAGCTGCCAGAGAGGGTTGCCTCCCAGAAACCAAAAAGTTATGCAGGAGGGAGCTGATGCTGTTAAACCTAAATAGACCACACATTTGAAAGTGAGGCCTCTTGTTCACTGTGGAGGATAATATCAGGTTTACTTTTCCCCTACTGTGTCTCCTGAATTAGAATCCCTCATTATTCACATCTGATGCCCTTTCTTCTTTGTGTTTGTAACAGAGAATTCTAATTTTAAAATAATTAATTTTAAGAGCTAACATTTTAAACTTTTGATGTTCTTATTTCAAGTTTAGAAATAAAATTCTAAAGTCTTAAGACCTTCAGTGTATACTAAACTTGAAGTGGGGTAGCAGGAATTCTGCCTTAATCTCTAGAATATCAAGTCTACCCTTTGAAACTTTCACTTGTAGATTTCTCACTTTGACTTTAAACTGCCTGAGGGCAGGAGCAGTGTTTGTGTTTCCTGGCCGCCTGTCCCCGGTTTAGCACAATGCTCAGCTCAGCAGACACTTAAGAAATGTTTGCAGTCGGGGCAGCGGCCACACGTGTAATCCCAGCTACTCAGCTGGCCAATGCAGGAGGATCTCTTGAGCCCAGGAGTTCGAGACCAGCCTGGACAACATAGTGAGACACCATCTCTAAAAATATGAAAAATAAATAAGTAAATACTTCCACTTAGTTGTAGAAGAAAGTGAGTGAGGGCTAATGGAGACTTTGAAGAGAATTTAACCCTCTGGGCCCAAGCAGACGACAGGAGAGCCTATGAAATGTGAAGGTATTTGGATGGTAGCAGAATGGTGGGAAATAAAGATGTTAAAATAGCAAGAGACACAAAGACACCAGGGACACTGGGCCGATTCTGCTGCCAGTGAGCAGCCCTGTGGGTTTTGCTCGGGGGAATGGCGATGTCATGAAATCTGTGTTGTCTTTTCTTTTTTCTTTTTCTTTCTTCTTCTTTTTTTTTTTTTTTTTTTTTTTTGAGACAGAGTTTCACTCTGTCGCCCGGGCTGGAGTACAGTGGCACAGTCTCGGCTTACTGCAGCCTCCCAACTCCTGGGCTCAATCGATCCTGCCACTTCAACCCCCTGAGTACCTGGGACTACAGGTAAGTGCCACTATGCCCAGCTAATTTTTGGTTTTTTTTTTTTTTTTTTTTTTGGTAGACACAGGGTTTTGCCATTGTTGCCCAGGCTGGTCTCGAACTCCTGGGCTCAAGCGATCCACCCACCTTAGCCTCTCAAAGTACTGGGATTACAGGTGTGAGCCACTGCACCCAGCCAAGGTCTGTATTTTCTAAAGATAACTACGCTGTAATTTATAGAATGCATAGAAGGGAGATAAGAAAATCAGGAGGCTGTGAAATCCCAGTGAGCCAAGCCTCTGTCACCCACGGTGCAAAGCGTGGAGCAGCATCAGAAGACAGTGAGAGAAGTCAACTCACAGCTTCGGTGGCCAGTGGCAAAGGACAAGAGCCACCGACGCATGGGGACCTGAGAGGCTGAGAGAGCAGGGATGCGGGTCCCGGAGGGAGGGAAGTTGGGGGTTGCAGGTGGATAGAAAGGAAGATACAGTTGAGTTTTTGACCTGTTGACTGGCCCTAGTGGTGGGATACCCGGTGAGGCTTGTGGCCTGCATTGGGCATCCTGGCTCACAACTCTGGATGAGGTCAGGAGCAGAGGTCCAGCTGTGGGAGGATTGGCACAGACGTGCTTGTGGGACTCCTCCTTGGTCCAACTCTTAACCCTCAAACTACGCCATCACCCCCGTGCTTGCTCCTCGAATGCCCAGGCACTCTCATTCCTTCGTCACCAGTTGTTGCCTGGTGGGTTTGCTCCGTTTGTCCTCACAGGTTGGCTGCCCTGGAAGGAAACTCCCACTCAAAGATGCACCGAGGCTGAGACCCAAGGGAGGCCCCTCTCTGATTGGACAACCTCTTGATAGACTGGGGGAAGCTCCCTCACAGCCCATCAGGGTCATCAGGCATTTCTTGCACTGTTTCAGGTCCTTTTTATGAGCTGCGCAAATGACTGTTCCTACCACCACCTGCCCCCACCTGGGACCCCAGGCTTCCTGTTAGCCTGTGTTTCCTGCCTCAGACCTGCTTTGGGTTTTGCCTTGTGGCTTTTGACAGAGAGCTGACAGCCAGTCATCCTTGCCACTGGGTGCTTCTCTCCAGGTTAAACGCTGTGTTTACCGTGAGCCCTAGGGACAGGTCCCTGGTATTTTAATCACCGTCAAACAGCAACCTGAGGTTTTAAAAGATGATCTCATGGCACTCTGTGAAGTTTCTGCAACTCTGCTGCTTTCTCTGTTGGTCATTGCCTTTCATTTTTATATTCTTTTTTTCTGATAAGTTGTTTCATTATTAATAAGTGTTAAATTGCACTGTGTCTTGCTCCCTTCTATAGTGAAAGCTATTCTTCGCTTGAGATCACAGCTTAGACTTTCTTTGAAATTCCCCAAGAGCTTAACACAGGGCTTTGAACACAGTGGGCATTTAATAAATCCTTGATGATGATGTTCCAGTTCACACGTTGGTCTTTAACTCTCTGGCGAGGTCAGAGGACCATCTGTGCTCGCTCACATATGTCAACCGCAGACCCAGAAAGCAGCCTTCTCCAGGCAAGTTGCTCCTGTCTCCTGGGCTGTGTGATTCGAGGCATGTAATCGTAATCCTGAGCTGTCAGCAGGGCAGTGATTGGTTTCCAGGTTTCAAGTCCATGAAACAGGTAGCCAGGTTGAGGAAAAGAATATTTCCAGGAAGTTAGAAGACCTGGTTGAGTCTTGGATCTTCAGTGACTGATGCTGTGACCGTGAGACACTCACTCACCCCAGGTGGGTCTCAGTTTCCTCGTCCGTAACATGAGGAGTGGGACACAGTGCTCTCTGAGGCTCCCTAGCTGTCAGGTCTCTGAATCTTTACTGTGCCACCATGAGGAGATGGCTATCATGTGAGTTCTTCTGCACGGCATTGACATGTTCCCATATACGAGGGTGGCTTTACACATTTGAGCATGGCAAAGTTTAAATGGCCCCTCCTTCAACTAAAAATAAAGACTTTTCATACATAATTTTTAGCAGAATGTATACAAACGACTATCAAAATGGAAAAAAAAAACAAAAATTATACAAGACTTACATGATTAGTTCAAGAGAATTAAATATGCAAAATGCTTGGTTGTTGAAAAAATACAGGGGAAAGTAACTTATTAAATGAGGACACTTTTATGAGAGAGAGAAAAGATTGGCGGTAAGAATGAGCTAATTAAATTGGCATTTATGTTTCCTTCCCCCTTCTGGGGGCTCCACTAATCCTGGATCTCTGACTGCGGAAATAAACATCTGCAACGCAGACGTTTAGAGGAAGGGGGAAAGGACAGCATCATTAATCCTTTTCTTAAGGGAAAGGACAATAAATTTCCAGTTATAAATATAAAAAGGCATTAAAGAGGGAGCTTCATCTCTCATTACCTTCCTTTATTTGCTGTAGAGAGGACCGAGGTAGCACCAGAGCCTCAAACACAGCTTTTGAGGTTTGAGCTAGGATAGTGTAAGATAGGAAAGGTATTTATTTGGCTATGGGAAAAGTACATTTATTCACCAAGTTGCACAATAGGCAAAAATGAAGTAAATTGTCATCCTCTTACCTGCCCTGCACCACACAGCTTTGCCATAGAACTTGAATGTTTGTCCAACTGTTCGTTTTTATCTAGCTCCCTGACTATGCTAGGAACAAACTTAGAAGCAACATTTATTGGCTGTGATGTGTCCACTGCAATTGTGTATGTGTGCTGGCCTGAGTAGAGAGCACTTGCCAGGTCACCTCACTCATCCAGAGACAGCCCAGGGGCTGCGGCTGGCACAGTGCGTCACCTCAAGGTGGATGACCGTGTCTAGGGTGCTTGCAAGATCAGTGTTGGGACCAATCACAAATACCTGTGTACTGTATGGTTACATCCGTGTGAAATGTCCAGAATGGGCAGATAAATAGACACAAAGATCAGAGGCCTCTCTAGGCTGGGGGATAGGGGAAGGAATGGGAGTGATTGCAGATAGGTTCAGCGTTTGTTTTTGGAGTCATGAAAATACTCTAAAAATGATTGTGATCATGGTTGCATGATTTGGTGAAAACATTAAAAACTATTGAATTGTATACTTTAAATAGGTGAGTCATATGGTATGTGAGCCATATCTCAACGAAGAAGAATGCTCAGAGTTTGAAACTAGCTTAATTTATTCAATAAGAGACATTTTTTCCCAAAAGGTTGAAACCAGTCTAATTTATTCAATAAGAGACAGGTTTTCCCAAAGTTGATTTTGGCTGTTCTTCTTTTGGGGTGGGTTATGGTATCAGTATTTTTATTTAGAACAGGTGACTTTAAATCATTTCATAATTTATAATATGAAACTATCAAATGTATAGAAGAAAAGGAATAACCAATGAAGAAAGTGAATTTTTGCAGTTTGTGCATGTTTATTAGATTTTTTCCCATAAACTAATAGTAAATCATTGTCCATTTCCTAAGTCTTTACAAACTGACAGCAGAATAATAATTAGAAGAATGAGCAGGAAGCTTAGAGACCATTAAGTCCAGCTGTCTTTCTTTGCAGATAATCAGATAACAGAGTAAGGGATGTGGGAAGGGTGAGTTGGAGGGAGGACTCAAAGCCCTGACTTCAGCCCATTGCTGTTGAGATGGATCACCCTAACACTCTGAGGCTGCTTCCTGGGTCCATTCTGTTTTGCCGTCATCTATGTCCTTTGCCCACCTCTGGTTTGAGAGGTCACAGGGAAGTGAGCAGGGGCCAGCAATAGAAGGAAGACCTTGTGGGCTGGGAATTTTCAATCTGAAACTTTCTTGTGAAATTTTAAATTCTCCTTTTAACATGTAAGTTACTATTGAAGCCTTTAGGAAATAACTTATTGTCACTTTTGTTAGTGACTGATAGGTGCAGAATCCCCAATTTTGTCTGTTTGTTTTTATTTTTTAACAGAGTCTCTATCAACTAGGCTGGAGTGCAGTGGTGCAGTCATGGCTCACTGCAGCCTTGAACTCCTCAGCTCAAGTGATCCTCCAACCTCAGCCTTCCTTGTAGCTAGAACAACAGGCACACACCACCATATCCGGCTAATTTTTTAATACTATGTAGACACAGAGTCTTACTATGTTGCCCAGGCTGGTCCCAAACTCCTGGCCTCAAGTGATCCTCCCACCTCGGTCTCCCAAAGTGCTAGGATTACAGGCATAAGCCACTGCGCCCAGCCCCCAGTTTTGAATTTAAATAAATTGCAGACCATATAACTCTCCAAGTGTGTCCATGACAAGGAATTTGTTTCTTAATGAGAGGAGATCTCTCCAAAGCCTGGGTGGATTTCATTGGGTAATTTTATCTGGCTGCTTTCTCATGAAGACAAGTAGATAAGGGTAAATGTTCCAGAAAGTGAATATTTTACTTTGGAGATGAAGAGGACTAAACCAACCCTCTAAAGGGTGTTTTTAAGGCCTTAGATAGGATCAGCTTCATCTCAGATTTGTCCTTTTAAATTAGGTGATTGAGAGGACAAATAATTTTTCTAAATGGTGCCTTCTGTTAGGCCTTCTTTTTCCCATGTAGAGCTGGTCTTAACTTGTAAATTTCATCTTAATTTCTTTTTTTCCTGTTCTCTTTTTTTTTTTTAATCCCCCCAGCTTAGTAATATTCAGAGTGCATATAGAGTATAAAGTAACCCAGAATTCAGCACTCCCAGTATAAAAGATTGCTCCTTTCAGCTTTGACATTGTTTGTGAAGAAAATCCATGCAGTTTTAAGCAGAAAGAGTGGATGGGACATTTCTTATAAAGGCAGAAACCAGTGACAGGAGGAAAACAAGAACCTCCAACAATTCTCAGACCACATAAACTAATTTAAATAGACATGATGCAGTGTGCCACATGGTCAGAAATGTGAAGAATTCTTAGGGTTGACATCGTCACCAGTCAACAGGACTCATAGGAAATGCTAAGTGCCGGTCCTCCTTCAGCCCTGTGTTACACTGTGTGAGTGCCTGACTCTGGGTCCAGGGCTCAGCAGCACAGTCCTCCTGTCCCAAATGCTTATTCCACAGACTCATCTGTCTCAGCTCCTGCCGGGAGAGAAGACAGCTCCTACTCTTCCTACTCAGTTAATGTAAAGTAATGAACAGTCCTAGAATGAGTCCAGATAGCTTTGTACACTTGTTAATAAAAGTGTAAATAACAGACTCTGGACTGCATTAGCACTGTGGCTGTTATTGATGATATTTTCTACACACTTTACTTGGCAAAACCGAAAACCTAAAGACAGGTTTGGTTTTGTGCCAGCTGGCTCACACTCTAAATTGGCATTAGAAGGTGTTTGTCACTATGGAAAAATTGACTGTCCCTTCATAATGCCCACCATACTCTAGAGCCCAGGTGAAGAAACAGCATGGCAGGGGGAGATGGAGGCTCTGGGTGGGGCCCCTGCAGGGCCCTCCGTGCTCACCAGCCCACCTGATGTTGGAGAACTGAGTTGGGCAAGTCATTTCTGCTGTCTGGGTCTGTTTTATCTGTACATTGAGTGGTTTGGAGTCATCTCCAAGGTTGCTTCCAACTCTAATGCTCTTTGAGATTTATTTAAACATGGAGGGACCCCTTGAAGGCACCTGAAGGTCACTCCCAAGCTCTCTTTCCATCAAGGGCCTCCCAGCTTGTCCAAGCATCCAACATCATGCTGTGATTCCTTTTTCGTTTGCGACAAAACAAAGCACACTGAGGAGTTTCTTACTCAGTGTCGGTAGATACAGTGTTCGAGGCAGCACAGTGACTGTGTTGAAGATATAAGGCCTCCTCCGCTGAGCTCATGTGCTCGTTCTGGCTGATGTTGTCCTGAATACATCTGGAATCTGTGAAGTGTTATTTTCACTGCATCTTCTCTTTCTTCTCGGCCTGAGTGTCCTAAACCATCATTAGGCCCCTGCCGAGGTGATGGTTATACTGTCCTCTGATCGGACTCTTTCTTGGGACAGGTGTCCTGAGTCACCTTCTGAGGCCCATGTTTTACAGCAGTTCCTAGAGCGAGTCATGTCTTTGAGTAAACCTTTTTTTTTTTTTTTTTTTTTTTTTTTTTTTTTTTTTTTTGAGACGGAGTTTTGCTCTTGTTGCCTAGGCTGGAGTGCAATGGCACCATCTCGGCTCACCGCAGCCTCTGCCTCCCAGGTTCAAGTGATTCTCCTGCCTCAGCCTCCTGAGTAGCTGGGATTATAGGCATGCGCCACCATATCTGGATAATTTTGTAGTTTTAGTAGAGACGGGGTTTCGCCATGTTGGTCAGGCTAGTCTTGAACTCCATGTTGGTCAGGCGAGTCTCAAACTCCTGACCTCAGGTGATCTACCTGCCTTGGCCTCCCAAAGTGCTGGGATTACAGGTGTGAGCCACTACACCCGGCTGAGTAAATCCATTTTTAGAGTCCTAAAAGATCCAAGGTAGAGATCTCATTCAGCCCATTCTCTCCCCGGGCTTATTCTCTATCACTTTATAGAACCGGAAACTGAGGCTCAAAGAGACTAAATGCTATCTACAAGAACTGATGAATGTTCTAGATCCCAAACCAGTGCCCTCACCATTACACAGTACTGCCTTTATTTTTTATTTTTATTTTTATTTTTTTTGAGACAGAGGCTCACTGTGCCACTTAGGTTGGAGTGCAGTGGTATGATCTCAGCTCACTGCAATCTCTGCCTCCCAGGTTCAAACAATTCTCATGCCTCAGCCTCCCGAGTAGCTGTAATTACAGGCATGCACCACCACCTCTGGCTGATGTTTGTATTTTTAGTGGAGACGGGGTTTCACCATATTGCCCAGGCTGGTCTTGAATTTGTGGTCTCAAGTGATCCACCCACCTCGGCCCCCAAAGTGCTGAGACTACAGGCATGAGCCACCGTGCCCTGCCTGTACTGCTTTTAAAAACACACATCTGCTTCATGCCTTGGAATAGGGCAAGAAAGTAAATAATAATAGTAAAAATACATAAACAATTTTACTTTATTATAAAGGCTACAAAAAGTCTATGATTATAATGACAGAAGTACAGTCTTGTCTTTGTAAATCACCCTTTTTGGTTAGTTCAGAGAAAACTTTAGATAGGAATCTTAGGCATATTGCTTGGCTCCATTGTATACTAGTTTCTTTATCTTCAGGTGGGAAAAATGGACCTGGCTTTTCCTCTCTCACTGGAATATTGTGAAAATAAATGTGAAATAATGAGTTGGATTTTTCCAGGCCTTAGAATCATTCCAAGGATCAGGTGTTTTGTGTAGAATTGCATTAACTCTTTTGATTTCCTGCTTATCGGATAAGGCTTTTAATACATTTGATTTATGTATTTTTATATTCATGGTGATATGAAAGGTACATTCTGTGTTTTGATACAGTGTTCCTAACTTCATTGGTTATTTGATATTCATGAACCTTAAAAATACTCAGATAGTGTGGGTTGGGGCTACTCATGTGATTATTAAAATGGTGATTTGAGACAGAATCAAGATTCGAATTTTTAAGGTTTTATATACCAGGATGAAGATATGGCTGATATCCTAATCCAATGTCTGCATATGTTATTATAACAATGCCTTTGAAACTGAAAGAAAGGCAAAAAACTGGGGAAGAGTAGTATCTGAGCTAAGGAGTTCCTACATTATTTGCTTTTACATTTCCAGCCCTTTATAAACCCATACATTGGGCTGAGCATGGTGGCTCATCCCTGTAATCCCAGCTCTTTGGGAGGCCAAGGCAGGCAGATAGATCACTTGACGCCAGGAGTTCGAGATCACCCTCGCCAGCATGGCAAAACCCTGTCTCTACTAAAAATACAAAAATTAGCTGGGCGTGGTGTCACACGCCTATAATCCCAGCTACTCAGGAGGCAGAGGCATGAGAATCACTTGAGTCCAGGAGATCAAGGCTGCAGTGAGCCAAGATCGCACCACTGTACTCCGGCCTGGGCAACACAGTGAGACCCTGCCTCAAAAAATAAAAATAAAAAATCCCGTACATTGTATTGGTACTTGTACATAGTATTATTAAACCCTTCTTTAATTAATTAGTAAAGTAAATGCCATGGATTATTATTATGAACTAGAAAGTTTCCCATTTTAATCGAACTAGAGGTGTAGAGAATATAATGGGAAAGGCATGAGTGCCGGTAAGTCTGTAATTATAATGTACTTAATACACTAGACTGTACATGCTGCGTGCCGGCAAAACACAGCATAAACACCATTCTGTAGACCTTGGTTCTCACGTGTGGTCTACAGACCCACTCAAGCAGCAGCATCTACTTCTGAAAATGCCCCACCCCTGACCTGCTGGATCAGAATCTGCATTTTCACACGATCCCTGGGTGATTCAGTTGCTTGTTGAGTTTGAGATGCACTGACTATGCAGCTTTCAATTTTATTTCACCCCATTGGCCCATGAGAGAATGTTATACTGTCCTGTCTAATGTGCATAAGGAAACGATCTACGAAACTGAGGCTGCTGGAATTCCATCCTGTGCTGAATACAGTTCTCCTTTACTATTCCCCATCCCCCCAAAAGTTGTTTTACACGTATTGTCAGTTTGACAGAGTTTAAGGTCTGTTCCATTTGGTCTGCTCCACCTGGCTTTCATAAACTTGATTGTTCCCACTTTGATTTTATGCCTGAAGATAATTTGCAATCTTACAGTTCCTAGAGTTCTTGTTTTATTTGGAAGAAATGCCCTTTTGCAAATTAGTGATTGCAAGAAAAAAGTAAGACCATTAACAAAGAGCAAGAATTGCTTTTTGGGGGCTAGCATTTAAAACCCCACCAGGGGAAATTCGCTTTGATTCTCTTCCTTTTTGTTCTAAGTGGGAAGTAGTATAAAGGAGATCTTGTTCATGTTTTAGGAAAAACACTGTAATTAAGAAGGGAACTCTTGTTAATATAGCCATTTTCATCCTGAAAGTCATTTTTATCATTCTCAGGCTATCTAATAAATTTCAGTTGTCTTAAGAATAATTGAACACTGCCAAGTCTTGCTATTTAAAGTCACTGGGGATTATGTAGATTTTTTTTCCTTCTCTCAAGTTTTCTAATAAGCTAAGGAAAGCAGATTCAGTTACTTGGTGGCCTTGACTCTGCATCTGGCAGGTGCGCCTGCTTGCCTTCAGGCCAAGGTGTGCGATTGCAGAATGTGTGATCCACTGCAGGGGATGCCAGGGTGGTGAGGTGAGAATCCTGGAAGCTGAAGATTTGCTCATGGGCCACTTTTCTCTTCAGGCCAGGTAGGGCCTGTGTGAACCTCTGCACTGCTGCAATCTGATTCTACCTCAAGTGGTTCAGTCCTGTTGATTTCATCTAGAAAGGAAGGAAAGGATAAAGAGACTGGAATATACTAGACAGAAAGGCACTCTTTCTTTTGCAAATCCATGGGCAGAGCTAGCTATCACCTGCCTCTCTGAAGATATCCATGTTCCCTTAACCTAACAGCATTTGGCCACTGAGGCCTTTGAATGCCCACTCTAGAGAGGAAGTTAAAAGGAGAAAGCATGTTTGCCTTTGAATCCCACACAGGCCATCCCTAGGCCCAGCCCGCACTGAGAGGCCTCCTTCACCATGGAGTATAAGAGCATGAAGTCCAGCGTTGGACAATCCTGGGCTCAAATCCCCGCCCTGTCACTTACTAACCATGTGTGGGGTTTGCTAGACCCCATGGCCTGGACAGCCATTGTCAGGAGATTGGGACAAGGAGGAGGCTTCTTGGAGGATGTAAGAAAGAGGAGATCTGAACAGAAGTCACATGGGAGGAGAAGGGTAGACCTGCCTAGCCAGTGTCACTAGCATGAACCAGATCCTGGAGTGAATGATGTCAGAAGAGCCCCTACTCAGAGCCCCTCCGTGTCCACCCTCCAGGATATCAGTAGTTCTCAAAAATGGCGGTAGGGAGTGGAGGATGGACCGAATTCAAATTGCCTAAGGAGGAGCTGTTTTAGAAGACACTCTCCCAGGCTCCTGCCCTCTCCTCCTGGGGCACACGGGTAGCATAGTCTGCAAGTTAAGTACTTTACTAGTTGAGTAGTTTACTAGTTGAGAGTTTGGGTTCTAAGCCAGCCACACTGGAGTCAGAATTCTAGCTCTTCCCTTGCTAGCTATGTGCCCTTTGCCCAGATACTAAGCCTCTCTTATCCCCATCTCCTCATCTGTAAAATAATGATGATAGCAATTGTAACAATTGCATGGGAATGTTATCAGAATTGGGGGAAATAATCTGTGCAAAATGCTTGGCATGATACCTGTCATGTAAGGAAATGCTCAGTGACTGTAAAATTTTCTTTTATGACTGGAACCTAATTTTATTCAGGAGAAAACTTTGAGATCTTGTCCAACTCTGAAAAGAACTAAGTGATTAAAGTTACTTTGATTATAATTGTAGACATTAGTCTGCTTTAAGGATATTAGAATCATAGTACAATTCAAGCTGTTTTCATTTCATCTGAAAGGCTTGCAATGTGAGTTATGATGCCTGTAAAAATGTCATCCTACTTATCAATTTATCCCAGACACAAATGTTTTTGAAAACTTCCAATGATGACAAATTCTCTGGGAATCAGAAAGCCACACCTTTAACTAGTTATCTTCCCCCCTTCCTTCCCCTCTTACCCCACCCGGGAAGAATTCCCTGACCAGGAGTGCACCCCTCCCCAACGACTCCCAGGCCCGCAGTGGAGCTCGTTTTCACACTTCCTACGACAAAAGATACATCATCAAGACCATTACCAGTGAAGACGTGGCCGAAATGCACAACATCCTGAAGAAATACCACCAGGTAATTTTTCTTGATATTTACTTGAAACTCCAAGAAGGTTAATATGCATAGCGATTTCTCACCAAGGCCAAAGATTTAAATATATAGTTAGAGAACAAGAAGAACACATTTCACATAAAAATCTCCTCTAACCCGGTGTTCTAAAATTACAGTGGCCAGATTCCTGGCAGTTAATGTTTAGGCATGCTTATGCTATAAAGGTCATTCATTATTTATATAACACTTTTAACCTAAATACTCTTGTATAATAGATTCAGTTATCACTGCTCTGATTTTGAAATCTTTCAGCTTAAGATTTGGCAACTTGGCAGAAGTTTTTGCCTGTGCCAGAGATTGGGTGTTGACCTCTGAGTTTGTATCCATTTACACCTCCAAATCCCATTTTGCTGTCAGTGGTTCTTCTGTCCTGGCCCCAGCAGGGCCCACCCCATTCCAATCTGCTACGTAGCAAGCTCTCTGATTTTAGAAGGTGAGTGTTGGTCTGCTTCTTGCCCGCTTTTCATCCCCGAGCATAATTCCATTGTAATCACTGGAGGTAAAATCGACCATCCTTGGAAGCAGCAATCTGTCTCTCATGGAGTAAATTCCAGCACAAGCTTCCCTGGTATAGCACATGTTCCCAAGGCCCAGCCCACACTGTAAGAGGCCTCCTTCACCATGGAGTATAAGAGCGTGAAGTCCAGCGTTGGACAATCCTGGGCTCAAATCCCAGCCTTGTCACTTACTAACCATGTGACTTCTGGACTTGGTTGTTTTTTTAGAGACAGGGTCTTGCTCTGCTGCCAGGTTGAAGTGCAGTGGCGTGATCACAGCTCACTGCAGCCTCAACCTCCTGGGCTCAAGCAATCCTCCCACCCCGGCCTCCCAAGTAGCTGGGACCACAGGTATGCACCACCATGCCTGGCTAATTTTTTTAATTGTGTTTTTATAGAGGTGGAGTTTTGCTATGTTGCCCAGTCTGGTCTTGAACTCTTGGGCTCAAGCATTTCTCCCATCTTGGCCTCCCAAAATGCGAAGGTTACAGGTGTGAGTCTCCACACCCTGCCTGGATTTTGAAGCCACAGTTTCTTTGTTTATATAGTCAGGATAATAATAACACCTAATATGGATTCTAAAGATTAAATAGGAAAATGCATGTCATGTACTTAGCACAGTGTCTGTCACACACTAGATACTCAATGTATGATGGTGGCCATAGCATCAATATTATCAAGATAACATCTATGGTATAAAAATGACATAACAACTAAGTCACTTTGAGAAATTGTAGTCATACGATATGAACATGTCTGCTGTTGCAACATCCCAGGAATCATCTTCAGAACTGGTGTTTAAAACACATACACACGTTGATGCTTTTAGGATCTTAGTCAGCTTGAGCTGTCATAAAAAAGCGTAGACTGGGTGGCTTAAATGACAGAAATTTATTTCTTACAGTTATGAAGATTGAAGTCTGAGATCAGGGTGCCAGTATGGTCGGGTTCTTCCTCATTTGCCGACGGCCAGCTTCTCACTGTATCCTCACCTGTGTTGGTAGGAGTAGGGTGATGGGGACAGGATCAAAAGCCCTCTTCTGTCACTTCTAATAAGGGCACTGATCCCATAATGAGGACTTTAACCTCGTGACCTAATTACCTCTCCAAGGCCCCACCTCCTAATAGCATCACTTGGGGATTAGGGTTTCACCATGAGCATTTTGGGGGACACAAACTTTCCATTCATAGCAGAGTCACACTGTGTTTTAAATTTAAACAGTTCCCAATCCCCCAAAGGTAAAAATTGGCTGTCACAAAGGGTATTCAAAATAAAGTGCCACAGGCCCTGACTATATTAATAAAACGATTCTCAAGTGTAAACAATCACACTTACTAAGTATCTGCTTTGAAGGCAGCACTGGCCTGGACTTGTGAGTTCCTAGATGTCTGTTTAAACATCCCTTCCAAAGCATTACTTTGGGGTCATGCATGATGCTCTAATATCATGGATTCTTTCTTGGCAGTTGCTTATTCTTCCAATCTTTGCAAGTATGGTCAATTACATTTTGCTTGCAGTGAAGTCTATAAAGATCTTTGAGCTATATTCTGTTTTTGAAATGTGGTACTGCCTCTAGTTTGTCTTCTAAAATCAGTCAGTCTCTAAATTCATTTCGTATCTAATAAATCTTTTATAATATCTATTCCTTTTGAAATTTGTTCTACACTGCTTATGTTACTGCCTCTTATTCTAAAGGAAATTTTAAAGTGTCAGGACGGTACCTGTGAGGGGGAAGACATTGAGGCTCTGTTATCTAAATGAATTGAATTACAGGTTGCAGCTTTTAACTCTTCACCTTTTAAACAGTCTACTTTTTCATTTTTTCTCCTCTGGAAATTGATGTTGTACTTATGCATTCTTTTTATACTTTCTTTCAGTTGTCTCAGAACATTCAAAGCAAAGTGATATCTCATGACTGATGAGAACATATTGTTCTGATAGATGGCTAGGATACCATGCTAATAAAATGTGACACACAATTGAAGTATCAACTTCTTGATGACAACTTTGAGTTTAGCATCCTTTGACTTTACAAAAATCACAATTTGTAATGTTTTCTCTGGGGTAGTTATTGTAACCTAACATAGGGATTTGACACATCCCCAGTGTTAAAATAAGTGTGGGATCAAAATAAGTCTGTTGACACCTCCCAGGGGCTTTAACAGTGTAAAGACTTCCTTTTGTTCCACTGCTACAAAATTGTTATCTTCTTGGTGTGTTCTTTATTCAGAAAAGTCTCCTTTATCCAACATCTATATTTTTTCTTTTTATAAACAGAATATTTTAAATATAATTTGTAGGGTCTTAATGATTGAGAATCACATTATTAATGTAAATTATTTAGAAGGCACTAAGTTGAAGTCAGGAGACGTAGATCCTCACCTGTTAGGAACTGCCTCTTGGGTGATCTCTGAACTCAGCTTCTGCACCTGCATTTCATTCATTCATTCATTCATTTATTCATTTATTCATGTATTCACTCTTGACCTTATTCTAGAAAGGATTTAAGGTGGCCTTCAAAGAAGTTGGAAATACAGGCTAGAATAAATGAAAAAAAGAAAAGGAGGAGGCAGAAAGATAAAGGCACAAAATGGAGCCTGGAATAAGCACAGACATTCACGCCAAGATGACCAGCATGCTTGACACTTTGAGTCTGTTGCCAGGGAGAAATGTAAGTGGTCTTGGTACTACGATCCAGCAGGGTTGACTCTAAGGAGTTCCCCACAGAGCAGACACAAGACACCTGACCTGATAAAACAACATCCTTGCCACAGGCTGAGAAACAAACAAGAATATCAGAGAACTTAAAAAAAAAAAAAAAAGGTCCATATAGGCTGCTAATTATCAATATAGGCCATGTGTAAATATAGCCACGGTTGCAGCACCATTTGTTTTTGTTTCTGGTTTTGCTAATTTGTCCACTTTTAAATTCCATTTAAACAAAAACAAATTAAGGACAAGGAAATGTGTGGGTGACACAAATGTTGACCATTGAAGATGAACATGCCACTTGTATACATCTCAGCAAAATCTCACGTAGAAGAGGTTTTTAAAACTACAGCAGCAGTGAAGAGTAACAGTGTTAATTCCGTAATCAGAGAATGCCACAGAAACCTCATAAAACGTTCATCATTCACACAGTTTATTTGATGCTGATCTATTCAGGGTGACCCCTGCTAGGCTCACTGAGGGCAGGGCTGGGACCCTGCTCAGGTTGGCAGGTGTTCATGAAGGAAGATCCGGTCTGCCGAGTCAAACATCACACCCGCAGCAGTTAGCAGAGGCCACACCAACGTGTGGTTTACATTTAGTAAATGCTGTTCTACAGAGAAAGGCCACAATGCACACCGGCTGCCTAGCCCTCTCCCAGTCTGGCTTCTATTTGAATGTTTTTCAGGCTGTTCTTGTATGCCACTTCCAAACAAGATTTTGATGAATATTACTGGGTGTGGGCTCAGCCTGGCATACCCTCTTGTGATTCCATGTGACCGGGCACAGGCCTCTCACTGGTAAACCCAGAGAGGCCTGTCAAGCTTTGCATTTCTCTCCCTGTGGTTTGAGATGCTCAGAGGTATTTGAGGTATATGTCAGGCCTTCATTCCTACTTTATGTGGGCCTAGAGTACTTTTAGGGTTTGTATCTAAGAAACTTTCTGTCTCCTGCTTCAGTAGTGGTCGTCAGTTCTTCTGTTTCTTCTTGCTTGTTGTTGCTCTTACCTTGGAATTCTCTGGGCTTCTGAACCTTCCAAATCTAGACAAGGAATGCAGATTGTTCAATTGCATATCAGTTGATGAGAGGCTCTCATAGAGGGTTTCTCCCGTGGAGTGAATTGCGTGGACTTTCTGACAACTTTGGTTACCCAACAGCCTTTTTTTTTTCTTTTCCTTTGTTGTTTTCTGTTTTAATGAAATGTAGCCACAGTTGCAATTATATTCTGGAGGGTTAAAATTGCCCCAAGGCCAGCCTCTGGAGAAGTAGAACATTGCTAGTTATTTGAATGTTTGAGTAAATTCTTCCTGGGATTAATTTTCTGACACACTGACCTTCCCAGCTATCTGGTGTGGCAGGTGGTTCAAGAGCAAGGACTTGGATCCAGCCAGCCACCTTCCGGTCCCAGCCATGCCCCTGGCCAATGGCATGACCTTGGGCAAGTTACCTACACTCTTGATACCTCTTGGTCTATAATATTTGGATAATAGTACCCCCTTCATTTGGGTGTTGTGCTAATTAGGTGAATTCATATTTATAACATGCTCAGAGCAGTGTCTGTTGTATAAGAAGTGCTAAATGGGCTGGGCGTGGTGGCTCACATCTGTAATCCCAGCACTTTGGGAGGCCGAGGTGGGTGAATCACCTGAGGTCAGGAGTTCAAGACCAGCCTGACCAACATGGTAAAACCTCATCTCTACTAAAAATACAAAAACATTAGCCAGGTGTGGTGGCGCGTGCCTGTTGTCCTAGCTACTCGGGAGGCTGAGGCATGAGAATCACTTGAACTCAGGAGGTGGAGGTTGCAGTGAGCTAAGATTGCGCCAGTGTACTCCAGCCTGGGCAACAGAGTGAGACTCCGTTTCAAAAAAAAAAAAAAGAAAGAAAGAAAAAGAAGTACTAAATGAGTGACTGAATAAGATTTTTAATTAAATACCGTTCTTGTATTTAATTTCCTACACCTCCGTGTTGAAATCATTCTAATGTGGCATTCGGTCCTTAACAGTTTTAATCCACTAGGGGGCCTGGTTTCTGGTAGGCTATGGCACTGAGGCAGAATTATGAAGATTTCAGCCGTAAGGAGTTAGATTTTTCCCCCAAGTTCCAGTATCTTGCTCTATTCTTCATTTCCTGCCCAAATTGTACCGTAATTTTCACTCTGTGCAAAGAAAGGAAAGCTTCATCTCTCAGACCAATGGAGAATTCACGTTAAGCGCAGCAAACTTTCATAAATTTCATTTACTTCATTTTATTTTCTCTTACTTGTAGTTGGGAAAGTAATGTTTCGCTGTAAATATCCTTTTCACATTTCTGTTAGGCTATAAGAAACTCAGGTCCTATAAATGATGATTATCAGCTGATTAGCTAAACAATGTTAGAGCATTCAAAAAGGAAAAAAAAAAAAAAGGCAAAGAACCCACTTGAATATCTTTTTTTCTTAAATTGACTGACTTTTCCCCCCCACTGATCTGAATTCATTGGGAGCTTTGGTATCATGTAGCTTCAACTTGAATTAAAATTTCAAAGTATTGACTGGACACAGTGGCTCATGCCTGTAACCCCAGTGCTTTGGGAGGCTGAGGTGGATAGATCACTTGAGGCCAGAAGTTCAAGACCAGCCTAACCAACACACTGAAATCCGGTCTCTACTAAAACTACAAAAAATTAGCTGGGGTTGGTGGTGTATGCCTCTAGTCCCAGCTGCTCAGGAGGCTGAGGCATGAGAATCCCTTGAACTTGGGAGGCAGAGGTTGCAGTGAGCCAAGGTGGCATCACTGCATTCCGGCCTGGGTGAGATTCTGTCTCAAAAAAAAAAAAAAATTGAGAGGCATTGTCGGTAACATACCTCCCAGAAGTTGTATAGAACTTACAGTGTAACCCAAGGGAAGTTGCAGTGTAGGTGATCAAGAAATACCTTATCAAATTATTATTGAGTGTTTTAATAGCTTTTGAAATGGAGCATTTTAATTTACTTTTTTATTTCAAAGTGACTGAATCGATAAATGGGTGAAATTGTTAAAAATGACTTAAATTCCTTTCTTATCCTTTTATTTGGGGAAACAATTAATACCTTTAGTTGAATCCAGAAGGTTTGCCTCCAAATCTGAATTCCCTGTTAAATAGGCTAATTAGCACCTCAAATTTCAAGGATCTGAGGGTGAGCATGTGACTTCCTTGAAATCTCCTGATAGTACATCTGCTTATCCTTTCCCGAAGGTCAGGGACGTTGGTGTTACTATTCAAAGGATGAGGCTTCAGTAGAACAAAACTGAGAAAATAGGGACCATAAAAGCTAAAAGCAAAAAAGAGTGGAGAGGGTTGTAGCACCAAAAGAGAAAAGGTTCTATGTTGCATTAGTGCTTCTTAGACTTTCATCAGGGCTCTGACTGGATGGGTCTGGAGGGGCCTCCTTGGATATCCAATATCTACTTGGATATTCTCAGTACTGTGTAAGTATCAGATTATGAGACTAAACACAAGCTCCCAATAGACCCTCTGCTGCCATTGGAAGCTGCGGACACGTCTTGCTTCTGTTTTAGAAACGGGTGAAAGTATTTGTCATCTTGGGAGTTCCTGTGGCCCAACGAGTGCCCCGAAGCTTGCTGACAGGGGCGTTTGTAGCCCTCTGTTCCCAACGTCCTCAGCCATTTGCTCCTAGTTTCACAGGGAGCTGCCCAGCTCACTCCCCAGCAAGCTTTTCCTGCGGCACTTCTTCCCCAGGGCCTGGAAGTTCCGCGGTCCTTTTCTCTTTCAGCCTCACCTCTCTCCTTCTGTTTCTCCAACAAGTATATCTTTAATGTGCTCATTCTGGCTTCCCCATCTTTAACTTTTCTTTCCCATTTTCCATCTCCAAACATCTCTGCCCAATTCTGGGTAAATTCTTCAAAGTATATCATCCAGTCCTAAGTCTCTCTTCAACTGTTCTAATCCTTTTTTTTTTTTTTTAATTTCAACAATTATCTTTTTTATTCTAGAAGTTTTCCAGAAGATTTTTCAAAATCTGACAGTTCATTCCTGATAGTTTATTGTTTTATGCTCATCTGTGAAATTGCATCCTTTGTTTCTTTAGATGTTTTGCGCATAACTGTTCAAAACTTACTCCTGAGAGTCCCCACCTCTGTAATTCCTGGGGGCCTGAATTTGTCTCAGTCTGCCAACTGTCACACACAGTGACTTGCCCAACCAGATGCTGACACAGTTTGGGGTCAAGATGTTGATCAGGATCAAAACTTATGTAGGGAAGAGGAAAGAAGTGAGATTGGGCAGAGGGAGAAGTCAGACTGCCTTGCTGGCCCAGTCAAGCCTCGGCTAACCTCGTGGGGCACTAGAGGCTCCTGTGTTGGGCCAAAATGACAGGCTGCCCTCGGAAGGCAGACCTAGAAGGAGCTGCCCTTGCAGGCCTTCTGCGGACCGCACACCTTCAGCTGGGCAGCACAGCCTTCCCTGGAGGGAATCTGGGCATCCCATCTCTGTGGCTACACTTGCTTTTTAGTGTCCGAGAGTCTTGCTGAACTCATAGCTTCATCTTCACCTCTGCAATGCTTGGGAAGGCCTCTGCCCCTAATTTAGGGAGGCTCTTTTTCAGAGAGTTTTGTTTCTGCAAAAGAGGAGGGTAGGGATTCCCAGCCCTGGACTCTGTCTGCACCCTTCAAGGGTTTTGCTAGGAGTGGGAGCCCCTGGGCCCACTCCCCCACCATGCTGGTGTCCTCAGTGTCCCTGCACCCATGTGCTTCTGACAGGCTCTGTCTGGCACCTCCAACACTTTGGCTTGGATTCCAGCTCCTCACATGCTCCCTGGACACACCTGCTCTCGGGTGCACCTGCTCAAATGCTCAGTACCCCCAGCCCCAGGCATAGGCCGCTCAGGCCCCAGCTCCCAATTGTGTGTGGGGTACAGGGGCCATTCTGGAACCTTCCTGCGTTTGATACCAGCTAAGCTTCCTGTCTGGGATGGGGCTGTCCAGGAGGCCTTGGGCTTGTCAGAGCTCCCTGCCAGCAGTCATGTGTGGAGCAGCCATTCTGTGCTTTTTGTAACAAATGGCATATGTACATGTAATAACGCACTTTATTGTATTTTTTACAAAGTTATTTCATTTTTAATGATGATGTTATTTATGGGTCTTTATTATGGTGTGTCACTAATTGAATTAGGCACATCCATGTGTGCACTTAGGCATTTCTGCATATCTCAGTACGAAGAATTTGTGTAAATACTACAGAAGAATGCTTGTTCCTTTTAAGCTTGATTTTTATCAAGCTTAATTAAGAAAAGCAGTAAAGTTTTATTTGTTATATTATTTGTTACATTTGCTTAAATGTAGTCCTTGGTTGTTTTTTTTTTTTTTTTTTTTTTTTTTTTTTTACTTCAAGACGATTTGAAATCAAAATAAATTATATTAACTGACGCTTACAGACCATTATCCCCGAATATACCAAGACATCCACTCAAAGTTGTGTCATTTGTTTACTTATTTGGCCATTGTACACCAGAGCAATCCATAATTTCAGGCTGCCTGGACTTCTTTCTTTTCTTCCCTTCCCTTCATTTTCCTTCCCTTCTTTTCCCTTTCCTTTTCTTTCATGTGAAATATGTTGTAGGAATAATCTATAAACATAGCCTGTGGTACAATAAGGATTACAGATAATTTAACCTTTCAAAAACATTAAATGAAACAAGACTTTACATTGAAGTACTAATTGGATGCTATATTAAATTGTCACTTCAAGCTTTTTTAAAAAAATGAGTGAAACACGATAATAACAGCAATTCCCGAAAGCCAGAGCCCAGGTTCACACTATCATGCGGAGTTATAAATATTTATCTGTTGCAGTACATCACTTAGAACCCTCTCTGCTGCAACCTTCAGTCAACTGTGAATCTCTTAATGGCATTTCATTCTCCATGAGAAGAGCAACAGATCGGGGCTTCATAACCCTTGTTATTCTCGATGAGTGCCTAAGAGCAAAGGAAACCTAGGTCTGGTGGCTGTTAACATTTTATGTTTTTGAAAGCCTAATTCCACGACTCTAATTTATCATTGCATTACGTTTCTAACAAGCCCACAGTAGTACAGGAAAAAGTTCTGAGGGAGAATTAGGAAGGGAGAAACTTGACCTTTGTTGATGACATCATTTATAAGTAGATTTTTTTTTTTTGAGACAGGGTCTTGCTCTGTAGCCCAAGCTGGAGTACAGTGGTGCAAACACGGTTCCCTGCACCCTCAGCCTCCCAGCCTCAAGTGATCCTCCTGCCTCAGCCTCCCAAGTAGCTGGGAATACAGGCATGTGCCACCACACCTGGCTCATTTCTTTTGTTTTTTTTGTAGAGATGGGGTTTTGCCATGTTGCCTAGGCTGGTCTCAAACTCCTGGACTCAAGCGATCCTCCTGCCTCGACCTCCCAAAGTGCTGGGATTACAAGCATGAGCCACCATGCCCAGCTGTAAGCAAATTGTTTTTTAAAAAAAGACAGAAAAAAGTGAAAACTGTTAGTGTTGGAAATGCATGTTACAGATGAAAAAATTAAAAAATAAAGCCATCATATAGGAAAGTTTCTGAGAGCACTCTTAGAATTAGCAGAAGCTATTATGAGGTAAGTAATGAAGGGAAGTGACAAGAGGTGCCCAGCTATGACAGTGCAGAAGTGAACAGTACTTAATAAAAGGAGTATTTCAATTTTTTTTTTTTAAGAGATAGATCTCCCTGTGTTGCCCTGGCTCGTCTTGAACTCCTGAGCTGAAGCACCCCTCCTGCCTCAGCCTCCCAAGTAGCTAGGCAAAAACAATATTGTAAAATGCAAGCATAGGTAACGTAGTGAATTTAACACTGAGAATAGGAAAGCTGACCCCAAGAATAAGTGTGATTGACTTAGCTACATATGGCAAGTGTAAGAAGAATTGGTGATAATCAGGTTCACTTTTATAAAGTTTGAGAGCAGATTTTCAGCACCTATGCATATGGAAGCTCAGTGCCATGGCTGCATCGCAGACATCTAGAAACCTCCGCTTCAGGTGCCAGGCAGAGCTGCTGTTTGATGTGAGCAGAGGGCTTAGCTACAGGCGACCTGCAGAGTCAGACAGGTGGAAATGACAGGTGAGCATTGTGCCACCAGGAGGAATGCCTCAGGGGAAAAGCCCTATTCGAGGAACTGCTGAAAGGAACACTCTTCGGTATTGTGTACATGCTGCCTGTGCTCTCCCAGGAGAATAAGCCCACTTATCTGGTGTGTGCTCTTAATTTCTGAGCCACACAGGGACGGCCAGCGTTGTTCAGTGTTTGGTCCATTTGCGGCCTCATCTGCCTTGGGACTTCAAAGTGGCTACAGACAGGAGTTGGCACTCATCCATTCTACAGAGGAGCCTTCCGGGCCATTAGAGCACTGCACCTGTCGAGTCTGTAAAGTGAGACATTACCATCACAGAAAGGGACAACTGTGTTGATGATGTCCTTTTGCCAGTGGGGAAGGATTGCCTTGTAGCCACATCTAGACCATGGGTGCTCGTGAAAGTCTCCCTCCTTCACCCCTTCCTGCCTCTGCCCTCTCCACCCCTCACCCCTTCCTGCCTCTGCCCTCCACCCCTCACCCCTTCCTGCCTCTGCCCTCTCCACCCTCACCCCAGGGCCTTAGCTGCATCTTGGCCCTGCTTGAGTCATCAGCAGGTCCTGTTTTCCTTATCTCCACATTCATCAGAATGGGATGTCTTTTTTTTTTCTTTTTTCTTTTTTTTTCTCAGGCAGTCTCATTCTGTTATCTAGGCTGGAGTGCAGTGGCGCAGTCTAGGCTCACTGCAGCCTCTCCCTCCTGGGTTCAAGTGATTCTCCTGCCTCAGCCTCCTGAGTAGCTAGGATTACAAGGCACCTGCCACCATGCCTGTCTAATTTTTATATTTTTAGTAAAGACGGGATTTCACCATGTTGGCCAGGCCGGTCTCGAACTCCTGACCTCAAGTGATCCACTTGCCCCTGCCTCCCAAAGTGCTGGGATTACATGCATGAGCCACCATGCCCGGCCAGAATGGGGCATCTTAAAGGCAGCAAGCTCCTCTGTTGTTGGTATGGGAGCATCACGCCTAAGCCATGTTATGCCCAAAGATCCCCTCCCCTCCAAGGGTGAGGATAGAGAGAAGCTGGAGGGGAAGGAGGCAGACGTCCTCTAATTGCTGTGCATGTGATTCTGTGGTTTAAAGAGGACACCATTTATCAACTTCATCAGTGCATACAAACTTTGGGAAGTTAAGATAATTTTAAGTGTGAATTCTGTATAAATCATCGGATGTGATTCTTTACTCTTATTCAGTGACAGATTGATATCAGTAGGGTTATGATTCTGTTCTACCCCCTTCCTCAAAGTTCTGTTTCTCCCATGATGCTAGAGAATGAGGATACATCGCGTCGTACAGTTTGCATGTGCAGTAAGAGCCCTAGAACAGATAAACCGTGACCATTTCTGAATTCTCCCCCAAGTTAACCATGTGACTGCCTTTTTTTTTTTAAGATTAGCATCCTTAAACAGTTACTTTGTAGTACCCTCTTTTCATCCTTTCATGCCCGACATATGCCTGCTTTTTTCCTACTTCTTGTGTAAAGTTCTTCACTTGTCATGGCCATCATGAGAAAAATCTAGGGCTTCCCTTTCATCATAAATGACAGGTTTTTTTCTGCCTTCAAAATCTAGAATTTTCATATTTACAGCACCTGGAGGTAAGGGTCATGGTGTTAATTATAGAGAGCAGAGAGAGTAGGCATCTGTAGGAAACACCTTGGGTTTTTAAAATTATTTGCTGCATTTATTTATTCAACAGTTGTATATGAAATGTTTTTTACACATGAGGTCCTGCTAAGGGCAGTGCTTGCCATCTTCGTGGAGCTTACATTCGTGGAGCAGAAAGCCATATTACATGAATCCTATATGGATGTGCAACTCAAAAGAAAGATCATGGACTGGGAATCATAAGTTTGGGAGTTACCGAGACACAGATAGAAGTGAAAACAAAAGGTGTGGATCAGGTAGCCTGTACACAGTGAAGAAGAGAAGACGAGAGGACATCTAGGTCAGGGCCCTGACAGTTTGCATGTAGAGGAGGAAGAATTGGCCAAAGAGCAGGAAAGGTGGGACAGAGTAGGAAAAGGACTGCCAGGAAAACATAGCGTCTCAGAAGCCAAGGGAGGAAGCCCTGGACAAGAGCACTGTTTGCTCATCGGATTCAAGAGAGAGAAAGGCGGAGAAGCATCTGTCGAATTTAACCACTCAAGGGTCATTGAGATCTCAGGGGGAGCAGTTGCTCTGAAGGGATAGGAAAGTAAAATCCAGAGCAGGATGAGCTGCAGAATGGATGGGAGTTACAGAGCAATAGAGAATAAGCATAGACAACTCTGCCAAGAAGCCAGTCAGGAGAGAGACCAGAGATGGAGAAAGACATGCAGTCAAAGAATGGTTTGTGTTTCTTTTTACTTTTTATTGTAAAAATGTTCAAACAGACAGAAAATTGGTAGCATATACCCATCACTTGGATTGAACAATTATTAACATTTTATTTTGCATCATTTTATTTTTGCAGAAGTGTTTCAAAAGTAAATCACAGACACATTTCCTCTGTAAATACTTTGATATGCTTCTCTGAAACATAAGGACTTCTCGGTATAAGATAATTGCTGATAAATTCCTTACTATCACCAAATACCTAGTTAGTGGCATAATCAGGTGTCCCCAGTTGCCCTCAAAGTGTGCGTTCAAGCCAGGATCCAGGCAGTGCCAGACCATGCATCTCTGCAATTGAGGGGGTGTTTTGTGTTTTGTTTTTGTTGCTTTCCTGAGAGAAACTTTAGCACATTTAAGCGCTGTTGAGAAGCTGCTAGTGGAGGGAGAGAGGTTGAGGATCCTGGACTGAGGGGGAGGATGCCCAGGAACCTGACAAGACTGCTCCCAGTGTGACTGGAGAGACTGCTCTTCCAAGGGGATCCGCCGTGCAAGCACTGAGTGTCTTCACCTGTTTGTGTTGCCGTGAGGAATACCTGAGGCTGGGTGATATATAAGGAAAAGAGGTTTATTTGGCTTGCAATTCTGCAGGCTGTACAAGAAGCATAGCGTCAGCATCTGTCTCGAGTGAGACCCTCAGGAAGCTTCTACTCATGTTGGAAGGCAGTGGGGAGCTGGCATGGCTTGGTGAGAGGTGGGGAAGGAGACTGGAAAGCCCTTTTCTGTAAGCAGTTCTCCCCATGGCACCAAACCCTTCATGAGGGACCCACCCCCATGACCCAGTCACCTCCCACCAGGCCCCACCTCCAACATTGGGGATCACATCGCAGCGTGAGGTTTGGAGGGGACGTATATTCAAACTGTATCACTGGGAGATGGGGCTACCGGAAGACAAGCCATTCCCCTCCCATGGCACCCTTTTCCACCTGAAGTAGGATAACTTGCACACAGACAAGAACCAGGCGTCTCCACTCCGCAATGCAAAGTCAGCACCCTCATGGTACCAGGCATGTGATGGATGCTCAGTACGTATTTTAAGTGAATGTATGAATACATCTTTTTTTTTTTTTTTTTTTTTTTGAGACAGGAGTTTGCTCTGTCACCCAGGCTGGAGTGCAGTGGTGCGATCTCGGCTCACTACAGCCTCTGCCTCCCAAGTTCAAACGATCCTTCTGCCTCACCCAGCCTCCTGCATAACTGGGACTACAGGCATGCACCACCACACCTGGCTAATTTTTGTATTTTTAGCAGAGACAAGGTTTCGCTGTGTTGGCCAGGCTGGTCTCAAACTCCTGACTTCAAGCTATCTGCCCACCTTGGCCTCCCAAGGTGCTGGGATTACAGGTGTGAGCCACCATACTCGACCTCTATGAATGAATACTGAGAGTGATGAGGGGGTTTTGAGGTTTGATGAAAATGGAAAAGGTTCATAAGGTAGATAACACTTTATACTACTTTTTATGTGCCAGACTCTGTTCTAAAAACTTTATAATTAACTCATTTAATCATTAAGTACTATTATTACCTCCCAGTTTCCAAATGCAGACCAAGAGGTTGAATAACTATCCCAAGGTCACACAGGTAAGGAACACGGAGCTGGATCGGGGGGCTCCTAGCTGTGCAGCGTGACTGAGGCTCGTGAGACCCCGGCTAACGCTGTCGCTGTGAATCCACAGTCTCCCTGGTTCAGGGCTGCCCTCCAGCAGCTGCTGTGTGTAGGAATCCTTGGAGTTAGGCCCACTGGTGTTATGAATTTGTGCTCAGCTTTCTCTGGGTCAACTGGGAGAATCCACCAGGATTCTCATTCAGGCCTCTTTGTGTCAACATCTGCCTACAACAGCGCGTCGTGCTAGAGAACAGAGGTCCATAGCCCAGGCATTCACAGACCCAGTGAAATGTTCCTCCACTGAAAATGCAACAGTGTGCCCCTTTCCCAGTGCTTCCCCCCAGAAATTGAGTTAATGGGTATAATTTTCTCTGCTGCAAAATTTTAACCCATTAATGCTTTCTAAACCTTTGATACCACCTGCAGCTTGGCAATACTGCAATCTAATAAACTTTGGTATGACTTGTGGGTTGGTACATATTTATATCCTCAGGAGTTTTAGGTATTCATCAAGGAGCCCCATAGGTGAGCCGTACGTTTGAGAACAACTGCGTGTAGACTTGGTGATAAAGTAAACAGACTTTTTTTTTTTTTTTTTTTTTTTTAAAGATGGAGTCTCACTCTGTCACCCAGGCTGGAGTACAGTGGCACGATCTCGGCTCCACCTCCTGGGTTCAAGTGATTCTTCTGCCTCAGCCTCCCGAGTAGCTGGGATTACAGGTGTGCACCACACCTGGCTAATTGTTGTATTTTTAGTAGAGATGGGGTTTCACCATCTTGGCCAGGCTGATTTTGAACTCCTGACCTCGTGATCCACCCACCTTAGCCTCTGAAAGTGCTGGGATTACAGGCGTAAGCCACCGCACCTGGCAAAGTAGACAGATTTGATCTTTTTTCAGTGTAGTAATTTAGCTAATCTTTAAGGTAGGGAAAGTATAGAATGTAATCTGTATGGGTGTTTTTTCCTAAGAGGGGGCAACTAGTCAATGATTTGCTGTATAATATTCAAAAGATTTATTTACCATATTTGTAGCATTGGTTCTTTTCCACTGTGAGACATAGCCGTCTGTGGCTCTGTACAGCAACTTGAATCAGAGAGACATGGCAGGATTCTGTAAATGTAGTCCATCATGAGAGCGCAGCGAGGGGTTGAGCATCCAAACCAAAACCGGTGTGTGCCCCGGGGCAGGGACTGTCTTGTGGGCCTCAAAAATAACTGCCTCAGAGTAGACCCCACCCAGTACATGTCTGTATGTCAGTTTGGAGCACAAAACAGGTGTAACATTAAAATTTCTTAACAGTTTTGAATGAAAATAATCATTATCATCTTCAGTATAGTGTAGTACACAGCATCGTGTGAAGTATTTTGACATACTCTTTTCTGTAACCCTCAAAACAACCTTCAAGGTAGGAATTAGGCTCTTTTTTTGGAAAATGAAGCTAAAATGTGGAGTGATTTGGTAACTTGCCCAAGATCTCACAGCTCATAAATGGAGGCACCAGGACACACACACACGCCTTTCTGGCTCACAAACCTACGTTCTCTCTACTGCACATGGAGACTGGACTTCCTCAGTCTGCATGTTTGAAGGCCCATCCAGCCACCTTTCTACAGAGGCCAAGAACTCCTTTTTATTTCTCTAGATCAGATGTGAGAAATTTTCTTTTCATGCAATGGCTGTTTACTACCTGTTTTGCATTAGCAAAACTCAATTTACTATATTTTGAAAGGAAAGAGAAAATGTTTCACTCATCTAATTTCAAATAACAAGGTGAAACTCTCCTCAGGAATTACGTGAGATTAAAATATATAGCTCAGTTATTGTCAACAAGAAAAAAGAAAGGGAAGACGCAGCTTTAAAACTTGCCAAAACTCTAGATGGCAAAAATCAGAGTCAGGTACCAATGCTGTTTATCTTTAATGATCAAAACTGAAGACTTTCATTCTTAAGGTGGTTTAAGTATTATCAGAATTGATTATTAACAGTATTTACAACTAAAATGTTTGAAAGGACATTCTAATTACTTTTGTATTTTTTATAAAATTCTCATTTAAAAAAAAAAGAAAATGAAAAATTCAAGCAGTATAGAAAAAAAGATCAGAATTCCCTCCAACTGCATCATCAGCATCTCTGAATATGCCCAACATGTATGGTGCTTACAATAATGGAATCTCACCATTTATGCTGTTTATTATCCTGGAGATTTCACACATGTGTCAATGGACATAGAGCTTTTTTGAAATATTCCTTCCCCATGATTTTAAAGGAAGGAAAACCTAAGCCTCCTTTGGGAAGTGCAGAGGGACCCCTGTTTTGTGAAAATCTGCTCTCGGGGAGCAGTGGCTCCATCTTGTGGCCCTCTAGAATGTGGTCATGAGAAACAGCCAAGGTTGTGTTGTGTTTTTGCAACTCTGCTCGGAAATGGTGTCAACCCTGGGCTTGTCCAGTTAACTTGGTGGAAACCAGCGGGAACCAGGCAGTCCCCATCTGCCGGCAGAGCAGGAGTGAGGGTGCTGTGGTCACAGGGGTTGCCCCTTCTGCCCTGCTCTCATGGGAAGCTTAGCTCAGCCCTCCCAGCTTCTAACACTGGGGTCTCCACAATTTCCTCTTTAATCTCGACTTCAACAATGTTAGAGAAGCTGATTTTAGCGGCCAGGTCGCTCTGCCTCAGTCCTGTAGTCAGGGCTTTGGGGTAGAAGGCAAAGGTGCTAGGTGGAGTGTAATATCCCTTGAAAGGAATTTGAGAAAGACAGTCACATGTCCTCTTGCCTTACACTATCATATCCAAGGTTTGACCTTACAAATTCCATTTGGAATGTTGGAAAAAAATTGTTTGGAGATAAAATTGAATTTTCTTTTCTGTGTAGATATGGTGAACAGAGATGTGATTGGTAAGCAGTACAAATGTGGCCATTTTCCGTAAATAGGACCTAATGACTGGAGGTTTTCACTTTGTATAAACACCATAGGTGTATGTATTTTACATCTAAGGAAGCAATCTTTTGATTGGATTTTTTTTCCTTTTTTTTTCTCTCCTATGCAGTACATAGTGGAATGTCATGGGATCACCCTTCTTCCCCAATTCTTGGGCATGTACCGGCTTAATGTTGATGGAGTTGAAATATATGTGATAGTTACAAGAAATGTGTTCAGCCACCGTTTGTCTGTATATAGGAAATACGACTTAAAGGTGAGATTGATTTTATGAATTTTTGTGAGGTAACTCAAGCTTACTCTTCTACATTGTAAATGTTGTCATTGATCATCAAAAATGCTTTGGAGCCACTCAGCACTTAAAGCTACCAGACAAGTAGCAGTGTATTCCTTCCTCTGAGGCAATAAGTGCTTGCTGGCCTCACCAAAAAACACTGGCACATGTTAAAGATATCGCATCTACTTAAATATTCAAGTACATACCAGGCATTGTTCTAGGTGCTGGAAATAACGGTATGAATAAACCAAACTTGCACTCAGGGAGCTGACATTCTGGTGGCTAAAGACAGGTGGTAAGTAAAAGTAATAAGGTAGTCATAGAGCATACCCAGAAGTGGTAAGTGCTATAGACAGAATTGAAAGAAGGGGGGAGTTTTAAATAGGACTGTCAGGGAAGGTTCCCCTGAGAAAGATGACATTGGAGCAGACTTGAAGGAGATGAGGAAATGAGCTGAGGAAGAATGTTGCTGGTAGAGGGAACTGTAAGTATAGAGACCATTTCAAAGGCTTGGAGAGAAAGGGGGTCCCCTGGAAATTCTGAGAGTAGAGTGACATAATCTGGCTTCTGGTATCACCAACTCAGGGGAGAATGTTCAAATTAGGGGCTGAAAAACTGACTTGCCTGAATGCCAAATCCTACTTGAAGGACTCTTTTTTTTTTTTTTTTTCTTTTTTTTTTTGAGACAGAGTCTTCCTCTGTTGCCCAGTCTGGAGTGCAGTGGCACAATCTTGGCTCATGGCAACCTCTGCCCCACTGACTCAAGCAATCCTTCCACCTCAGCCTCCCAAGTAACTGGGACCACAGGCATGCACCACCATGCTCAGCTAATTTTTTGTATTTTTGGGTGGAGACAGGATTTTACCATGTTGCCCAGGCTGGTCTTAAACTCCTGAACTCAAGCAGTCCACCCACCTTGGCCTCCCAAAGTGCTGGGATTATAGGCATGAGCCACGGCGCCTGGCTGGGCCAATTTTATAAATACATTTTTATTGGAATACCGCCATGCCCATTGTTTCTGTGTTGTCTGTTGCTACTTTTGTACTGTAATGGCAGAGTTGGGTAGTTACCACGGAGACCATTTGGGACCACAAAGCCTAAAACATTTACCCTCTGACTCTTTGCAGAAAAAGTTTGCCAAACTCTGGTCTCTGACATTTGGTTCTCAAGTTTTTTGGTCTCAACGCTTTCACACTCTTAAAAGAGGACCCTCAAAAGCTTTTGCAGATGTGAGTTGTGTCTGTGGATATTTACAGTATTAAAAATTAATATAAGAAATATTAGAATATTTAGTTTATTTAAAAATGAGCAAACCATTACATGTTAACATTTTTATGAAAAATAACTATTTTCCAAAAGCAAAAACATTAATGAGACAAGTAGCATTATTTTACATTTTTGCAAATCTCCATAATATCTTGACTTAATGTGAGACAGTTGGAATGTCATATCTGATTCCACTGTCAGTCTGTGCGGTGTTATGCCGCTGAAGTATGTGAAGAAAATCTGAACTCACACAATAATGAAGTTTGGAAAGTTGTTAAAGCATGTTTAACAACTTTTTTGGATAATTGTAGATATTCTTCGTTGATACTATACCATAGCTTGACAAGAGGTAATTTCTCAAAGCTTAGTTACATTATGAAATCTGAAATCACATCAATGAACTTTCTGAACTCTTCATCAAAATCCATTGGTCTGTTTGCATGCATTGTTCTGAATGTGTGACTTTGTCAAGGCATGCACTTGCCATTTGGAACATATTGGTTCACTGAGTTATGTGCCTCTTCCAAATATTGACACATTTCATTATGCAGTATCAAGCAGTCATAACACTGTCACCACCAATGTCATCAGAAAAGTCTTTTACATATTGGGAAGCTGTCAGACCCAGGGTGGGGGATATAAGTTTTTTAAAAATGGGTTTTTTACTTGGAATCTCACATTTTGTCACTGGCCACAAGCCCTGTCAGTTTTCTGTGAAATGACCGCATGTGGCAAGCACCCCAGCATACAGGCAAGCCTAGCAGCTTCATTCATTTTGTAGCAAACATCAGTCACATGCCCAGATCTGAATAAACATAGACTGTCATTGTTTTTTCAAGTAAAAGTGTTGTTTCATGAAAAAGGTGGCTAGTTCAGCTCATAACTCAAACCATCACGAAAACAGTTAAGAAACCATTCCTTCTTTATAAACAGAAGTGCTTTATGTATACTTCCCGCACAGAATACTGGAAAGACGTATATTCCTGGGTCTAGATTTGATACATTTAATTTTATGCTTTCATGTGTTTACTAGATGCCTGCTTGTAGGAGACACCATCTTAGCCAGAGGTTCAGCAACTCGTACACAGCTCACAAGTCGTAAAACCAGGATGTGTGACTTCAGTGGTTTCTGAAATGACGCTGGGTTTCTTTGATGATGATGGTTTTTTTTCATTGGTGTGTTTTTTTAAATCACAGACGCTACTAATACCCATTGGTGCCACTGTTTGACTTATGCTAAACTGCTAGCAGTTCTTCCCACCATTGTTTTTGCAGTATTTATACACATATCAAGATGGTGAAAAAGGCAAATAATGTCTCAGTACTATTATAAAAATAGTTTTGACTTTGTGTGGTTTTGGTTTCGGGACCCCAGGGTCTGAACCATACTTTCAGAAATGCTAGTCTAAGTGAAGGAAATGGTCTAGTTTCCTAACCTCTTGTCCTGGTCTTGTCTCCTAACCTCTGAAGTCCCCACACACTGGATCTACTTCCCAAATACACCCTTGTCCTGTCCTGCCTCAAAGTCTTAGCCCAAACAAGCCATTTTGTGCCCCCGGAATTCCCCCTGGGGAAGTCCCAGCCGCCCTCCAGGGCCCTCGCCAGCACCAGCTCTTTCGTGAAGCCTTGGTGGTGCTACTCAGGGCGCACAGGACTCTGTCTGACTTTCCCGGAGAAGAAAGCCAGAGTGACCTCTAAAGTCACATGTTATTCTTTTATGACTTGTTGACCTTGTGTAAGTTGCTGAACCTCTATGACCCTCTGTCTCTTCATCTATTAAAACAGGGATAATTTTACCTACATTTGCAGGGATGTTTTGAGGATTACATAAGATACATATGTGTCGTGTCCAGCATGAGGCATGGCATATGGGAGGTAATGAATCTTGGTTGCCTCATTCATTCTCCTGATGTGTAAGTGCCTCAAGGGCAAGTGTTTTATTCTACTTAACTGTGTGTTTTTGTTTTGTTTTTTTTTTTTTTTAATCCCCCTGCAATGCCTAAGAGAGCGCCTCGGACAAGTAGGCATCTGGTAAACATATCTTGGAGTAAATTATACTTGGAGATTGAATCTTCTAATTTTAATTTGCCTTGCTTTTCACAATTTCGTCTCCCTTTCTGGCTTGTGGCATAGATAAACTCTGTTCTTGCCAGTGCTCTCAGTTGTGATGGAACCTGTACATCTGGCATCATTTCATGGCTTAAACTCTTGGCCTTCCTTTTCTATTTTTGTTATAATTTTTTTATTGTGAATTAATTTAAACTTGGATGAGTTTTGTGTTTTGTTGTTCCCAAGCTAATGATCAACATTTACATACAGATGAAGCTTCCCTGAGAATCAGAAGCAGGGTGGATGCTATTGTAGGAGGGAGTACACACACACACACACACACCCAACAACTTGGTTAAGAATTCAAAGCAGAATAGTTTCTTCCTGTACCCAGCAGCATAGGCAGTGCTCAAGTATTACAAATGTCCCAATGTTAGAAAAGTATTTGGGAACACTCTTTGTTAAAAATCAGTGTGTAAAGGTAGCTACTTGTGATCCATATTCAGGAATCCCTAAAGGAAGGAAAGTAGACCACGGCGAGTAACAGTTGCTGGGCATGGCTGTGCAGAGGGGCTCGGGCTGTGGTCATAGAATGGGTTCTCAGGTTTGCCTTCATGAATGGTTCACATTATCCATCTCCATCTGATGGGTTAGCTTTGGGCTGCTCTGACTCGCCCCAAGAAACATTAACATTTTCCTGGGCCAGCAGCAGCGTCCCTTGGATCTTCCAGTCCTGAGGACACTGAGCACCAGGGGGATGGAAGATCGGCCCTGGGGAGACCCCCCAGCCTGGTCTTGGCTCTCTTCCCCAATGTGAGGAGTCTCTTCCGTTCAAGTTTCCGTATCTGTGAATTGCAGGAAGCACACATCCTAGTCAGTGCCTGAGCTGCTCGATGAAAGCCAGTAATCAAAACTTTTGATTTCTTTGCAGGTGGCCAATCTAAAAGCCACTTTCACTTTTCCAAAGTCAACTGTAAGTTCATTTAATGAATGGCTAACCCAGGTAACCCAGAGCAATAGATGTCTATTCATCAGGTGGTCGAGAAGCAAGTGGCTTAGCTGACCTCATGGTAGTTAGGGGTGTCCAGTGCAGGAGGGGAAGGGAGCCCAGGAAACTGGCCTGTGATTCATCTCCAGCCATTTATGCAGTAAACACAGGACATCTGCTGTGTACGAGACACTGTGGTTGTCATCCATACTTAGGAATTCACCGGACCATTTGTTTCCCACCTTTTCTTTTGAATTAAAATCTTCCACAAGCCATGGGAAGTTTCTCTGCTTGGACTCTACCCCTAAAGCCTCCCCGTCAGCCTCTGAGGTGGACTCAGGTCATCCTACACAACCCAGAGTTCTAAGGCAGAGTTTTGAACACCACTACAGTAGAGCACAAACTGCTGAGATCAAGGGCCATGTTTTCCTCCACTTTGTACCTCTGCACTCAGCATAGGGCCTGGCACAAAAGAGGTACAAATAACTGTGTGTCTTTGAAGGAAACTCCAAAGTAAACGGGGTCAGAGAGTGGCTGTGGAGGACTGATGTATAGCACGTAAGGAAAGAGTGTTCGTCAGTAACTCTTAAGACGGGAGAAAACAATGAGTGTTGCAGAAAAACGTCAGCAGGCGAGGATGTGCCCACATCTGGAAGACGTAATGCAGGGAAAGAGGCACTTAACGCCCTGAGGTCCCACCACAGCCAGCTAGTGGGACTCTTCTTTAAGATAACAAGACTATTTCTGGCAGTTGATACAAGGAAGAAAGTGTGGGGCTGATCCAGTGTTGAGTAAATTATTGCTCAAGTAAGTGGTAGTCAGGTTTTCTAACTTCTAGCAGCTGGACAAGAACCACAGACACACAGGTGAGCATGATAGAGTCAGGGCTGGAGACGCGGCCAGTGGCCAAGAATACCTGCAGAGAGGGGGCATAGGCCGGACAGAGAGCCACGGTCAGGGAGGGGTGAGAAGCCCATTCCAGGTGGGCTGCGAAGCAGAGCAGGTGCTGAGCTGGCTCTTTGCTCCGCCCAGAGCCATTTTCATATTTTCCACGTGTGAAACCCAGTGCCTCCCATGTGCATGTTTTTATTATTTCTTTGTGTTTCAGGGCTCTACAGTGGCTAGAGAAGCTAGTGACAAAGAAAAGGTAAGTACCTTGCTGTATGTCTCCCCGAGTCCTGGGGGTATGATCACACACTCCCAAGTACCTTTACTCTTTCCTTCTAGTCTCCTACCCCTGCCATTGCGATTCTTCCTGTTCCCTTCTGCTGCCACCAGCGAGAAACACTTTATTGACCCAATGAGAGTTCTACTTCATTTCTCTTCATCAAATTGTTGAATAGTGAAATAGTTATTTGTTGCAAGCATGATTGGAAGGAACATTCCACATGGAACTTGCTTTTGAAAAACACAGCTACCATTGCAGTAAACAATCTAAAATGGCACTGACAGCTGAGAGCGCGTTCCTGTGGGTCAGGGAACCAGGACCTAACACCGTTTCACGAATATCAAACCGAATGTGACCCTGAATATGCTTCTTTGCATCTCTGAGTCTGCTTTCTCACCTGTAGAATGTTGGCTTGGATGAGCCTTAAACTCCTTTCCAACTATTAAGACATGATTCAAGTATTTTTTGCCTAAAAAAATAAGGATAAGAAGACTGCATCTCTTTTTCTCTTTTCCTGGCTTATTGGACCTTAGGTAGTATTTGAGCCACATTTAGTTTACTATGCAAGATTATAGACAGAGTCAACTTGAAGGATTGGTTTGAGTAGGAATTTAGAAAGTAGCTTCCTGGATGTAAACCTAAACTAACCCAAGTCAACACATGCTTATGTAAAGGTTACATGTGTATTCTTAGTTATGCCTGCCTGTCACCTTGGGAAATGCCTTTTTCTTAACTATTCCATTTGAAAACAGAGCTCAAGGTTATTGTTTCTTTTAGAATGATAGCAGTTTTGAGTTAAATTTTACAGATTTGCAAATCTGCTTTTGTTTATTCATTCAGAGGTGTCTGTGAATATTTTTGTGGCTACTATCCTAGCTTCAGGAGCTAAAATAACAAGACACACAGACAGATCTAGCAGGGGATGCAGACCTTAAATAGAAAATGATGTTATCATGGGGTGAACACTCGGATGGGACACTCAGAGAGCTGCAGAGCACGTAGCAGGGGCCCCTGGCTCAGGCTGGGCAGGGTCAAGGAAGCGCTTCCTGGACCAGGTGATGTCCGGAAACCTGAAGGATCAATAGGAGTTAGTCAGAGGAAGGGCAGCACGTGCGAGGGCGTGAGAGTCAGGGTGGGGAGCATTTGGTGCATTTGCTGCAGGGAGAGAGGAGGCCGCGGAGGGAAGGAAGCCAGACCTGTCAGAGAGACTGATGAAGTAGCCCGGAGAAGATGGCTGGCCTGAGCTGGGATGTGGTGGAAGGGGATGAATTACAGGGAAGACGAATATACAGAACTGAGGGACTGAGTGCCAGAGGTGCCAGGGAGTGTGCATAGAGGAAAGGGGGTTAAGGAAGACCCCTTAGTTACTGGTTTAGGCAGTTGGGTAGGCAGGTGTTCATTCCACTCCTTAAAATAGCAAACAAGAGCAGGAGGAGGAGTTTGAAATGTCAGTGTGGCGTCAGAACAGATATCCAGTCGGCACAAGAGGCTGCACAGGGGCTTTCAGCTGAAAAAAGAGTGTGGGAATCCTCCCTGGAAGGACGGTCGCAGAGACAGGGAAGTGGGTGAGGTCACCCAGGAGGAATGTGTGGAGAAGAGAAGCATGTCTAGAACAAGCCCAGCAGAGCCAGGAGACACTGGGTCACTCACTCAGATATTGAATGTCTGTGATGAGCACACACTCTGCCAAGCATTTTAAGAAATGCCTCGTGGAACAAGGCTGTTGTAGTCCCCATCCTCGTGAAACTTTCACTCTAGTCATCTCCCAGGAACCAGAGGAAATGAACTTCCCAGCATTAGATGCTTTCGCGAGGCCAGGTAGGGATAAGAATAGAGAGTTGTCCAGGGACGTATCCACAGGGAAATCACTGGGGACCTGGTTAGTGAGGGTGGGTGGGGACCAAAGCCAGATTGCAGCAGGTGAGGAGAGAAGGAAATGGTGGAGGCTTCTTTGGCCATTTGCCCTTTTACTGTACATCAGTAAATGCACATTTTGAGATTTCAACGTTCATGTAAACCCCTTCTAAGGCACCGGCTTTGGCCAGAAGGGGCAGAAACAGTGACTGTCGACTTCCATGCTGCCATGAGTGAATGTTTCTTCCAGGTACTGAAGACTGAGCAGGTATTTCAGTTTTAGCCCATGAGAAGCTCAGAGGCTAAATCTGATTGAGGTTTTCTCCCTGGAGGAAATACCAGAGGTGTACAGAGCCACACATGCTCTTCAGCATCGTACGACAGGCCAGCCCCTGAGTCACATGATGCCCCATGTTGGTGGCTCTATTTTTACTTTCTTCCAAAGTTCCTTGGGACTGCCACTAGCAGGATTTTTTCCTTCATTCATTTTGATTTCTTCAGGTTCAGTCAGCAAGGGCTTGGTCTGCTCTGACGTAAACACTGCCAACAAGGACAGTTACAGCTAATGGTGTGGTTGCTGCTGAAGCCTAAATCATAAAACAAGGGCACACAGAAAGGAAAGAAAACCGCATGTGTTTGACTTCCTATAGTTGTAACGGTCCTTGCAAAGCAGGACATTCACTTCCTATCTTCCTTTCCACTGTTCCACCTATAGGACTTAACACGCTTTCCAGAAACCCATGGCATGAACCAGAGTTCACTGCCCTCCTCACCAAAAAATGGTTAGCCCCTTTATTGGTGTAGCTTTCTATGAAAAGAGAATAATAGAATTTGTTTGAACGAGAACTCATCTTTCTAGGACTCTGCTAGCATGTTTTTATCCTGTATCTAATATGAACATGTAGCCATCATTCCTTGAAACATCTCCCTAGGAGGTAGGCTTAGAGACAGTCACAGCTGGCACTGGTTGAGTATAGACTATATGCCAGACCACTTTAAATTGTACATGAATTATGTCATGTCATCCTTACAGTCACCGGATGAGATTGGTGCTGTCATTACTTCCTTTGAGTGGATGAAGTTGCGTAACTGACAGGTATAGTAACTTCATCCAGGGTCCTACAGTTAGGAAGTGACAGTGCCAGGGTTTGAGCTTGGGGTCACCGGCACCAGAGCACGTATTTCTAACCACTATGCCACACTGCCTTGTAAATGTTTAGGAGTTCATGTCTCTCCTTTCCTTTAACGGCATATCAAAAAGTCATGTTAATCCCATTCATTGTGAAAATGAGGAAAAAGTTACTGCGTTGACAAAAACATTGTTTCAGAGTTAAATATGGCGCTGAAACAGTTGATTCTAAAACTTGATTTTTCTTCTAAAGTAGTAAAATAAATTATTTGGTTTCATACTATGTTAGCAAAACAATTTGTATTTCCTCTATTTGAAGAGCTTGAGCATTTGTGCTCATACTTTCGGATGTACATATTTGTAAAACTTGTACATGCAGTGCAGTCTTTATCACTGTGTCTTACACTGTGCAAACATGAGAATTGTCTGCACAGTTGCCCTGAGGAAGAATCAATGCCCTAGCCTTCTTTTTGGGGTTGAGGTGTCTAATAACTCTTATTCCGGAAGACAGAGGCTGCATAAAGCCACCCCACCCACCTTCCTGTATTAGAAATGCTCGCTTGGGAAGGGAGAGAGGAAATAGCTTGAAGATGTGGAATGTCATTGGTAAATGATGGAGAGTGTACCTGCCTTGACAGCAGGGTGGAGATCAAAATGTACCTTCATTCACACACAGTAAAAGGGCAAATGGCCAAAGAAACATCCACCATTTCCTTTTCTTCTCCTCACTTCATCACCTGCTGAAATCTGGCTCCCACCCACCCTCACCGACCACGTCCCCAGCGATTTCCCTGGGGATACATCCCCCAGACAAGGGAGGGAGGAGGCATTTGAAATGTCAGGGTGGCGTCAGAACAGAGAGATCCACTAGGCACAAGAGGCTGCACAGGGGGTCTCAGCTGAAAACAAAGGGCTCGGGAATCCTCCCTGGAAGGACGGTCAGCAGGGACAGGGAAGTGGGTGAGGTCACCCAGGAGCAGCGTGTGGAAAAGAGAAGCGTGTCTAGAACGAGCCCAGGGGAAAGTCGTCATTCGTGACTTGGTAGAGATCATGCCTCTCTCTGATACGGCAGTGTTTTGTATAATCTAGAAACGTTTATTAAACTGAAATAGATCAAATCAAATGTATTAATAGAGCCAAACTCTTAAAAACATTTTTAACTTTAAAAAACCTCTTTGCTTTCCCTTTTCTGCCAACTTTTGGGTTTTTTCCATGATCAGTTCGGAGTTTTCACTCTTCCACAAAGCATACCATTCATTGCGTTCACAAATCATAAAAATGCTCCTTTTTATGATCAGACGTTGGGGGAAAAAATGCTATCAAAACAATCTACTGGTTCCTCTGGTTTGAAATATTTGGGGAAGGCTAAAAATACTTATTTTCTACATTTTAGCCTTTTATAAATGAAATGATTTGCAAGAATATTATTTTCATTGCTATTATATATAACTATATTCCTTTCCAAATGACCGTTATGGTACAAAGAACAATCTTTCTAGAGGACTGGACCTGCTGGCTCACACCTATAATCCCAACACTTTGGGAGACTGAGGCTAGAGGGATAGCCTGAGCTCAGGAGTTCAAGACCACCCTGGGAAACATAGCGAGACCCCCAACTCTACAAACAATACAAAAATTAGCTGGATATGGTGGTGCACACTTGTGGCCCCAGCTACGCGGGAGGATTGCTTGAACTCAGGATGTCGATCACGGCTGCAGTGAGCCGTGTTCACACCACTGCATTCCAGCCTGAGTGACAGCAAGACCCTGTCTCAAAAAAAAAATCTGCAGAGAGAATCTCTGGTGACATAGCTTAATTAGTAATCTCAATTCTTATTCTTCCCAGGTTTTCTTTCATGAGTCATTATAACTGTTTTAATTTTCCATACTTTTAACTTGTTGATGACAAGTTTTGAAACTGTCATTTCAAATATTTAGCGATATAGGTGCAGACAAGTCCCATCCCTTAGATTTTAGCTTGACATGTAATTAGTGTGATTTGTATTAGCATAATCATGAAGATGGAACTGAAGGAAATAAGTTATATTCTAACAATGGAATCACTTTCATGGCAACAAGTCTCAACATGCATGTACAGATGTCTTGAGGTTTTTTTTTTAAGAGCAGAACAGTGCTTTAAAAAAAAATAACCATTGTCAAATTCTGACAGCTGCTATGACTTGTTTTATTCTTTAATTCTTTCCTTTTTAATGGAAGGGCATCTCCCATTCATGGCTCCAGCAGTTTCGCCTCCTCTAAATGAGACAGAGAAATGCGAACCTCCCTGGTGGTCGATCTTTTCACAGCTGCGCTGCAATTCCAGTGTGACATCAAATTAGTAATTATAGCCGAGCAGGCTGCTTTTTACAAATGACAGTCTTAGCATGCTGCCTGCTAGCGAGCGACTCAGCAGGGGACCTAGGGAAGTAAAAGAAAACATAACTGGACTCACTTGATTTCTGGGGGGTTTGACCTGACTCTTTAAAAAGCCCATGTTCTTGAGAGAGAGAGTCCTGGGGATTTACACAAATATGCATTTTGTTCATCATCCTGCACAGTTCTTCTCAAAAGTCATGTCTGATTTTATTAGGTAAAGTAAAGCGTGTGTAATGGAGCCGTAGGGTCACAATAAGAAGATTCCTTTTAACATACAGCCTTCTTTCTGAAACCCATTTGAAAGAAAACAGCTGCCCTGCAATTGGCATTTGTGTAACTATATTGGCAATAATCATTGTTGACACTTTGATAATGGGCTACAAAAAGCCGCCTTGTCGATTCTCAGGCACTGTGAATTGCACCAGCAATTAAGTGACTGTCACCGTCTCCGACATTTTACCTATTACCAACTGAGGGTTCGAGAGGATTAATCATTAATACCCTTACATCTAAAAATGCTTTTCGAAACCAGTGTTCAGCATTTCTTTTGTGGTCTTTAAATTGTAACAGATTATAATTAATTACTACCTCTATCTGGTCATCTGGGCTGCCGTTGAAGCGAGGTGGCCAGGGTGGCGGGCTCCCCAAACGTGACACAAAAGCACAGCAGTGTATCCTTCTGGAAATCTTTATTTGCCGCTCAGCTAAGAAGTGCCTCCTTTTCCACTGTGGGCGGATCATCGGTTAAAGGGGGGTTGTCAAGCTTTTTAGGCCCTCAATTCAGCTAATGCTTTAACCGCCTTCTGTAAAATTCCTTTTCTTCCGAGATGGAAGGGAATCATTCCCCTTTGCCAGCCAGTGTTAGTTATGGACACCAATCCTACTACCCAAAGTGCAGGGGAAAGTTGCCCATTAGGGCAGAAGCAGGGCTTCTTTCTCAGACCTTAAAGGCAGCACCACTAACATCCACCTTCTGGACCAGAGACAGTTTATAAAAGGGAGATTTGGGTGAAGGACTCCAAACAGAGGGTTAGGGGAGCTGAGTCCCAGCCCTGGGGGCACAGGACTACATTAATGGGGTTTGAGTATAGGTCATCTGACTTTGTCCTCATTTGTAAAATTAAAGGATTTGCCTGCATCATTGGTCCTCATGCTTTAGTGTTGGTGAGAATCTCTTGTTTCAAATGAAGCTTTCCTGGATCTTCCTTCAGAGATGTGGTTCAGCAGTTGGCCCCACTTGGAGAAGTCCTGGCCTGACCATGACTAACATCATCTCTGTTGCAGATATATGTAGATTAAGGTGATTGCTATGATTGATAGGGAAAAAAATGTTCTGTTCAGCAGATATAGATAAGAACCCCCCATGTAAACCGTGAGGGGTGTTCTGGGAATGAAGTTTTAAAGCTTCATTTAGAATTTTTCTTAACTGGTAAGCATGGCACGTGACAAAAAGAGGATCACATGCAGTGACTCTTGTGAACACTTTCCAGATTTTCACTCAGATGACAGCATTAAAGTCCTCAGGGCTTTATGACTTATGGCTTATGGTGCTGTATCAGGTCTCATTTGCCTCAGATTAATTTTTATGTCACTGGAATGAAATCAACTCAGAGTATCCCAAGCACACGTGGAGCAGTGCTGTTAGATATGGGAATGTTTTTAAGCTAACAACTCTTAGTTGGTTCTAGAAAAAGTTGGGGTGGAGAGAAGACTTCTAAAATTTAGTATGTGGTCTGAATTTAAGCCAGGCTGCTACAGATGTATAATTCTTAATTAAATAGTGATCTTTAATATGTTAGTTTAACATATTAGAATTAAACCAGAAATCTAGAGGAGTCAGCAAACTCCTTGAGTGTTCAGCCTTTGACATTTCTTAGATTATCACCATAGACATCTGCGCACCAGAATCTTCTGTTAAAACTGGAACAAACCCATCCTGTAGGTCCTATTTGGTAGGTCTTGTATGCAGTTCAGCTGTCATATCCCAGTTTGCAGAGGAAGACCAAACCGTCACCTTTGACATCACCACATAGAGTTGTGGTCATAAAATATGACAGTATTAAAAAAGGAATAAATTTCACCTTTTACATATTAGCCTGAGGGAAAATTGCCAACAGCTAGGTTTTGCCAGCCCTAACAGTTGTAACTTACAAAATGACAATAGCGCTTCTCCAGTTTTGCGCGGCTTGCTTACAGCACTGTTTCACAAGTATGTGGAGGTATATTTTCTTTCCACATTCATACATAAACAGATTCAAAATAAAAATTATAAAATGGTCACATCTGGATATTAGTCACAGATGTGCACATTCTCACTGTTTTCACTGTGAAAATTAGAAGTTATTAATGACCTCTTAGATCATTTCTCAAACCATGAACTTGTATAGACATTCTACTTATGTAGTTAAAGAAGGTTGGTATATGTACTATTTGTGCAAAACCACCCTTTTTCTTTGCTACTTCTGTATGAACTTTCTCCGTATCCACTAATTTGCCTTTTCGTGTATCAAATTTGTGGCTTCGATGTTCCGAGAAGCAGAACTGATTTTATTATAAATCCCTAGCATCTCTTATTACCCCAAAATTGATACCACATATGATGTTATTCCATCAAATTATTTTTATCCTAGCTCTAACATAAGGATTACCTAAAATTCCTCCCCTTATAGAAATACTTGTGCATTATGTTTTCAGTTCCACAGATTCTGATTTTTATGAAGATTTTTGCAAGCACAGCGAAAGGGGTTTTATTTTTTGCAAGTTTATTTTCATTTGGGTGAGCTTGGAATAACAAGTAAATCAGGAACACAAGCAGTTCTAATATAAAACAATAATTGCTACGTATTTTTTATGTTGAGCATTCAGCTCTGAGTGTCACAGTAACAGCGCATCAAAAGGACACCCGGCAGCAGTCTTTGACATTGAGGCTTACAATTAGACTTAAAAAATAAATAAATAGGTTGTCAAATGAGCATATCGAACAAAAAATTCATTTCATTCTGAAATACGAGTCCTTTAATCACAGAGTACTATGGTATGTATTATCCCTTGCATTAAAACCTAGTGCCAAAATCCTGTTTGCATTAGACACTCAAGTGTGACTGGCTGCATTTCTTCTTCCCAGTAAGGTTTCCATCCAGACTGAAATGAAAATTTGGCTCTATATTATAAAGATTCTTGCTCTGTGCGTTTTAGGTTCATGTATTTTCTATTTCCAGTTATTAATGGCCATTTACCCCGTACAGTTCTCTCTTCTTGTATAATTAAAGTTTAGAATGATCATTCAAAATCCAATGATACTTTAGTTTGAAACATAACTTTAAACAGAACTCAAATTATAGTTTGAAATCTGTGATTTTTAAAAATTTTTGTCATCTAAAAGATAGTTTTTTAAAAAATCTCACTAAAATAAAATTTCATATAACTTCTGGCTTTACTAAACCTTAAAATACCCAATATTGCTAAACTCCGTATGAATGACAGCATTTATACATGAAATCACGGAACCTAATGAAATAAGCACATATATACATACACAAATGAGTTAATTCCCACTTGAAACAAATAAGCATTTAAATCCTTTTGGTAAACACATTGTTTTGGTTTTGGTTTTGGAGATTCTGCAAAGGTTCTTAGTCATTTGGAATTTTTAAGCATAGAAGTAGTAAATAAGTAATATTAAGCAGGAATTTTTTAGGTGTTGCTTTTTATCTCCTTTTTAGCAGTTCTGGGAAGCAAACAGTGCTGCATCTCCTTTGCTCTCGTGGAATTCTGTAATTTCTATACCACAGGTCTCTGCTAAAAGGCGGCCTGTGTTTAGAAATTCTAAAAATGAGGGCTCTAAACTTGGTAACTGTCCTGATACGTTTTCCCTTTTTTAATCCCAACCCTGTGGCCAAATCTGTCCTTAGAGATCATTTATATCTTTTATTGAACCCTAGGGAACAAGTAATTCTGTCGAGAGGCTTTTATACACTGAAAGCCTTACGCATGTGTTGGTTATCTTCAGGCTGTGACTCAGCCAAGTGTGCATCTCACTTCTCACCTTCATGTTGTGTCTTAATGACACACAAACTATTTTTGACCATGACCTGTATTATCACACAGTGTGTTTCTTACTGTTGACTTACAGTAGACTTGCTGAGGCCTGTGATGCTGTGCTTTAAAAGCCAAAAACTTTTCAAAATGAGGAAGAAATGTCTGTAATAAATGTATTATATATACACAAATGTTTATAATAAATTTTCTTTTTACAACTCCTAGCAAGCTAAATGTTCCCAGTGAGTTCACTGCTCCCTAGGAGTGAGTTCACTGTTCCCTAGTATTTTGGTTATATTTTCTGGCTACTAAGATTTCAGCTTGTGGATTTTTGCTTTAGGTCAGCAAAAGAGCATGCACTAAATTACCCACTATTATAATGTGCTCACTAAGAAAAACTAACCCATGGAAAATTAAGGTAAGACAAAAGTCAGCAAATTGCTGTCTTTGGCCAGATATGTAAAATCATTACATCTTATTTCATATATTGAATAAATATCATCAATTGCAGATTATTTCTTCAGGAATTTAACCAGTCCAATTTTTATTGTAAGATAGGATCATTTTACTCTCATTTGGGTTTCAGTTTTAAAAAAGGTCTTTTCAGTGAGGTTTCTTACTAGGAATAGCTTTTGCAGGTGATCACAGAGGTTTTTCTAGCCAGGAGAATTCACAATTGAGGTTTGCAAAGCAGAGTAGGGAACTAGAGCCACCAAGGCAGGGAGGTCAGCCTCGGGCCGTGTCACCTTTGATGCATCCTGTCTCATGTACCCTGTGTGTTCCGCGTGTGTCCTGTGTAGTGAAATGAAATATTAACCTTGCACTCGTGTATGGTATGTTTGTCTGCAGTGCGCAGTAACCAAAGTGTCTTCCAAATTTGAAGGCAGTATGTAGATAATTCATGTGACATGTTTGTAACTAGCAGATAAAACCTAAAAACCAAGGAAATTTTAAATATCGTTTAAATCAAGCTTATCCAACCTGCAGCTCACGGGCTGCGTGGGACCAGGACAGCTTTGAATGCGGCCCAATACAAATCCGTAAACTTTCTTAAAACGTGAGTTTTTTTGTGATTTTTTTTTTTTTAGGCTCATCAGCTCTCATTAGTGTTCATTGATTTTATGTGTGGCCCAAGACGATTCTTCCAGTGTGGCCCAGGGAAGCCAAAAGATTGGACACCCCAGGTTTAGATTACTGACATCATAAATTGGTTTTTTTTTTAATCATCCGGGTATCAACTAGAAGATATCCTAAGTTTAAAGACCCTATTTTATTAGAAAGTTGGGAAAGAAGAAACAAACATAGCAAGTTGTTATTGCCAGGCACTATGTGCTTTGTGTCATTTGATTTACACACTAACCCTATTACGTAGGTGCAGTATTATTAATTTCCCGTTATATAATTAAGGAAACTGAGGTTTGGGCAGATAAAGCAACTGGCCCAGAACATCACAGCTAGTATTAAAATGTTAAATATGCCAATATAGTTTTTAAAAGAAAAATCTTGCTCTGGATTGATCAGCGATGAGCTTTTTCTAGATCCATAAGCCATACTTGAGAACGTGACTAGCATGTAACAACGTTTGTGTATAACACACTGTGGCAGGCACCATTTTGGCCTTTTTACATGTGTGAACTCATGCAATCCTCACAACCCTATGTTTGCAGATCCCCTTTTAAAGATGGAAAACCAAACCACAGAGAGGTTAGGTAACTTGCCAGAGTCACATAGCTAATAATTGGAGTTGCAGAGCTACAACCCAGGCAGCCTGGATCCAGTGTGTTCTCATAACCACGGGCTTCATTCTTTCTCCTACATGGAAACCTGAGCCATGCCAAATCGACCTGGGGTCGGGCATCACCCCACATGACAGCGAAGGGCTCATTTTATCCGAACGGGAAGCAGGACAGCCAGGCTGCAGGGGAACAGTGTCCCTCTGCTGATGCCTGTGGCTGTGTTTGTGCATTTACACATCACATTAGCGGAGATGAATGCCAGTTGGAATCCAACCCACCACAGCAGATTACCTCATGCAAGAGAGAAAACAGTCCTGCCTATGCTAGCCTGGCTCTGCGCTGGCCTGTATTGACTCACGGGGCCTCAGCTGGCCAGAGCCTTGGGGCAGCTCTGGGGCCCCCCACTCGGGCAGGAGTCCCAGCTCAGGACTGGACACACGGAGGAGGATGGGGTGGGGAAGAGTAGTTCCCTCCCATACCCTCGACCCCTCCCAGCAAGTACAGAGAGTCGTACAGCAATCGCCCCGCCTTACTTAGAGGCTCTGATCTCCACAAAACTGGCCAGGGCTGAATTCAGAACAAATAAAGACTCGGCCTGCCGCCACTTCAGAAAGGTTGCTGACCGCTGGCTGGAAGCCGGCCTGGGAGAGTCCACAGCTAAGAAGCATTTCTGAGCTGTCTTTAGTTAACCCTGGGGGTTTCCTCCACCATCTGGCTGTTTCTGCACTGAACTAGAAAAGATATCAAAGACACTCATTAAAGAACCAGACCCAGTGACTACAAGCTTGGAAAACTCGAAGTGCAAATAATCCAGTGTTTAAAAGCAAAGGGTAGAATCTGTTGCTACATTAAGCTGTCGCTGCCCACAGTTAATTTTCTGCTGCTCTGCAGACGTCATCTTTGTAGGCAGTTTTACACCAAGAGTTTATTAAGTTCATTAAATCATAGTATAGTTTTCCACATTTTAAAAAAAAGATGTTTCTAATATGAGCACTGCTCATTATCAGAGGGATATATTGAAATTTCTTTTAAAAAGCTAAGCAGTAAGATTTTCTTGAGAGTGAATCATTGTCAGGTGACTTAACCTTTGTTATCTTTTTGTAGTTGTTGTTTGTTTTTGTTTTTGAGATAGAGTCTTCCTATGTCACCCAGGCCAGAGTGCAGTGGCGCAATCATGGCTCTCTGCAACCTTGACCTCCCAGACTCAGGCGATTCTCCTACCTCAGCCTCCCAAGTAGCTGGGATGACAGGCACACGCCAGCATGCCTGTCTCATATGTTTCATTACTTTTTTGTAGAGATGGAGTCTCACTATGTTAGCCAGACTGGTCTTGAACTTCTGGACTCCAGTGAACCTCCTGTCTCAGACTCCCAGCATGCTGAGATTGCAGGTGTGAGCTGCCATGCCTAGCCTATCTTGTTCTTAATAAAAACAGTTAAACTTTTGTTAAAAAAAAAAAAAAAAAAAAGCCTTTCACCCTGTAATAGCCATTTTAAATCCATGCGCTTTGTTACATGCCCACAGTGATGGTGATGGGGGTGGTGACGGTGATTACAAGCACCACTCACTATTTGAATCTGTCACATGGTTTCTGGTTGAGTTCTCAGCACAACTCTACCTCAGCAGAATGGCTGAAGTTCCCATCTCCGCTCATCACTCCGCAAACTGGGAGACCTTAGTTAAATTGCATAATCTCAGTTTCCTTGAACGTAAAACGCGAATAAGAATAATAGTTAAGGTTGTTGCAAAGACTAAAGGTGGATGGCAGATGTGAATAAAATGGCACACACGAAGTGCTAAGCAGGGTGCCTAAGACGGCTGCAAGTGGCAGCGGCGCTGTTTTCCCCCTTCTGCGTCTATGGAAACAGGCTGGAGAGGTCCGGGAACCTGGCCCCTGGCCCCTGGCAAGCAAGGGGTGGAACCAGGATTGCAACCTCAGGATTCATGACCCCAAAACCTTCATGCCCCGAGCACTCTGTCTTGCAGCAAGCATTTGGAAGGTTGATATCTATAGACTAGTGTTAGATTCCATGCTGGCAGCTGCCCTGCCGGGACCCGCCTTTGCCTCTTGATCCTTTCAATAAGCCCTTAAGTCTTTTAGCCAATCTGGGTGCCCTTTTTTGAACTTGATCCAATCTAAATACGTCCCTAGTGCCTGTGAAATTCACAAGTCAGCTTAGTCACAGAGTACAGGGTGTCCAGAGTTTTATGAGGCAGGATTATACTTTCCCTGTCACATGAGGTAATTCTGCTGGGGTGAACCTGAAGTGGCATTCATCTTCATTAATGTGACTTGTGTTACAAACACACATCCAGCGTGTAATTTACTGCCTTGTCTGGGGTCTGTCATCTCTGCCTTCAGATTTCTCACATTTATACAAGACCAGAAAAAACACCCTCTACCCTTCTTTTCTTACACATATAAAATGAGTTGTGGAATTGAGGCAGATAATCCTTAACACCCCCACCCACACACCTCCCATCGCCAACACATAATGACACAGAAAAATGCCCAAGGTGTCTGCTTGGAAAATTACGATCCTTCTCCATCTCCTGTTTTTGTGTGTAGGTCTGGCTTCAACCCTTTTTTCTAACGTGCTTACAATTTTCTATTTTGGGCAGTGTTTGTCTTCTCATTGCCCTCTGAGTTTTGTTAAACCTCAGAACCTTGCATTTCATTCTTGGTGAAACTTCATTATGTTTACAGTTCTAATAGGAGAGAAACCTTGTAATCTAGTGTGATGAGCTCAAACATTTAATATTGCGCAGTCTTCACATTCGAGGTTTGTGGGAGTGAGGGGTGCGTGTATTGCCTTATTTTAAAATTATTAATGACAGACTTAGGGGGTTAGTCTAGCAGGCGCATCGTAAAATTTTGTGAAGAATGGCATTGCGTTTTCATGTCTTAAAAGACTCAACTCAGCATAAAAGTGTTTGAAATTATATTATCCTCCCCCGGAATGTTAGTATTTATCTTTACATCTCACGTACACATCCTGCTTTATTTTCTACCTACTCGCTTTCATATCATTCTCCCGTACGAGATTACAAACTCCTTTACAGCAGAAATTGTGGCCATTCATGTTTGTGTCTTTGTACTTGACTCACTCAGTAACTGCTTATTGAATCTAATCTTGACATTTCTGGGCCTTGCTGTACCTGCTTTGTAAGGATAATTCTATTTGGCTTATAAAGATTGTGGTTTTATCTAATTCAAAGTTGCAAAACTGTTAAAACTTTCTCAAAGTTAGTAGCCAAAGTGACTCATTTAGAAATGCATAGTTTATTTACATATGTGTGGGTGTAAATAGGTGTGACTATGTTTACATGCATGTCTATACTTTATAAATAAGAGGGGAAGTGAGCAGTTCGAGCATGTGAAAGGTTCAGGAGATGGACCCAGGGAGCGTTCTTTCGTTGCTCTGAATAAGGAGGGAGGAGGAACAGTGCCGGAGCCAGGAATGAAAGCATGTTGTTTCCTTGGATTATTTTGTTTTCATTTGGTTCACACCTACGGAAAAGAGGACCCTTCCAGATTCATCAACATACAGGGAAAGGCAGTGCATGACATTGGATTCTTTCTGCTGAAATAAACAAGCTATGGTTAGCTGAAAGGGGTGGGAGATTTGGAGCTCGTACTGAATGCAGGTTGTACAAAGTTAAATAGAATAATCCACAGTTTTGAAACTATATGCCTATATTCTGTTTGCTGCAATACAAGCTACAGTGTTTTCTGCTCATGACCCATGTTTTAATAGTCGCCCATTGCTTTGTGTTGGTTGGTATAAGTGCAGTTTACTTGTTAGCTCACCCTTTTGTTCATTTGTAAAAGGCAGAACTCTCATCTTAATACGTTTATGTTAAGAGAAGACCTTTTTTCTTTGATACTGTCCAAATGAGAAGAGAATTTCCTTCTTGGAGTGGTGAACAGGAAGGCTGGGAAGGGCAGATGGCTAACCTCGGACCACATGTTCTCTGTGGTGCAGAAAGTAGATATGATTATGGATGGGGCTGTTCTGAGACAAGATATGTTATTTGTAATGTGAGCCAAGCAACGGCTACCCAAAGGTGGGAGGAGGGATGGAGTTGTTCCTGGGAAAATATTCCAAGAATACAAATTCTATACCTAGAAGACTTCTTGTAAGAAAGTGAATCTAAGAAAGCAGTCAGGTTCGTTCCTCTGAAAAACATGAAATGTGTTACAAAAAGCCTTATAATATGGAGTCTGCCTGACCCCCACCCCACTGCTCCGGGGAATGCGTCCAGAGGTTGCAGCTCACTGGCGCCCCCCGGTGGTAATCAAGTTTTCTCCTATTTTATTGTTTGGGTAAGACCCCTGTGGTAGTGAACGGGGCAAACCTCAATGTCCAGGGTTGGAAGGTGTTTGTGGTTTTTTTAGGTTTTATTCAAGCTTCTTTGTCATTCTTTTTCTCATAGGCCAAAGAACTGCCAACTCTGAAAGATAATGATTTCATTAATGAAGGCCAAAAGATTTATATTGATGACAACAACAAGAAGGTCTTCCTGGAAAAACTAAAGAAGGATGTTGAGGTAAGAACAGTCAGTGTAGAGGCCATACTAATTGTATAAATATCAGCCCTGTTGGTTTTTAGAAGCTTTTTAAACCATCTATTTAAATCTGCAATCAAGGCAAAAACCTATATACTCTAAAGTCAGACACCAAAGTGTCTCGTGTTACATGATCTGGTTTAAAGCAAACACATGCCAGTTCAGCAGCCCTCTCATTTAGGCACCAAACACAAGCAAGCACCTGCTGTCATGTGCTGGGAATCCCCGGCCCCAGGCCCCTGTATTCTGTATTGGAATGGCCCATGAAGACTGACCTGCCCACACCAGCCAGTTTGGGAGGGGCCAGGGGAGTACTAGACTCTGTGTCAACCAGCAGAGCATCTCAAAAACAAATGTTCAGTCACTATTAGAGTCTTGGCACTTTCCCCTCTAAAACACATGTCAGTGCTGGTAAACATAGCCTGGATCACTTAATGCTTTCTTATCTCCACCAGTCACCACGAACCATGTCATGAGGCCCCAGTGAGGCCCCTTACACATCGTGGGACTAGCCCAGAGGCAGCTTGGGACAGTAGGTCATAGGGGACAGTGGAGAGACATAAAACAGTGTCCAAGGGGCTTTAGTCCATAATGATGGAGTTTTGCTTTAAAACACTGTTCTAAACATTTAAAATGTACCTTTTCCTGTCATTTAGTTTATGATAAAGGCATTGCAGCTTTTCCATTGGATTTGCTCATTTAAGTCTTTTATAAATAAATCCAGGGAAAAAGATTATTTTCTTGGACTTCGTTGAGTTACAAAACAATGCAGTGGGAATTAGAATTTAGGCAGCTACTAAACTAAGGTTTTCTTAGCTCTTGCTTTCATTCATTTATGTACACTTCCCGGCACACCAGTACAGGGCTGCTACTTAGAGGCTTTGTGGGAAGATTCTCTTTTTCATGTCATTAAACAAAAAAAAAAAAAGAAAAGAAAGAAAATGACTAAAGCCAAAGAGAATGACTGTCATACATTTGTATTTCCCATGAAGGCAGAAGCAGTATAATTTCTTTTTACTCTTCTAACAGTTCTTTTTATTACAAGAAACTCAGACTAAGTTATTAATACTTAATATTTTTAGACCATAAATAAGTTTAATAAATTTTTTTACATTATTTTAACCTTTATGGTATACACACTTGGATTAGAACCTATATGTTCGTTATTTGTGAAGGGTGTGAGCATCTACTTTTTTGTTGCCATTGTTTTTAGAGACAAGGTCTTGCTGTGTTGACCAGGCTAGAGTGCAGTGGCATGAGCATAGCTCACTGCAGCCTTGAACTCCCAGCTCAGGCAATCCTCCCACCTCAGCCGCCATAGTAACTGGGACTCCAGGCGTGCACCACAGTGCCTGGCAATTTTTGAATTTTTTTTTTTTTGGTAGAAACAGGGTCTCGCTATGTTGCGCAGGCTGGTCTTGAACTCCTGACCTCAAGCAATCCTCTCACCTCAGCCTCCCAAAGTGCTGGGATTACAGGCATGAGCCACTGTGCTTAGCCTATAAGCATCTACTTCAAATAGAGATACAAGTGTTTGGTTTTCTCTTGTAACATTTTCCTCCAGTCTTTCATTAAGGAATGTTTTGTTTTCCTCAGTTGTCAGTGGTTATTAATAAAATGTATTAGTTAAGCATTTCCCCCTTGCTTTGGGATCTGTTTGATCCAACTGATAAGTGTCCTTAGTAAATATACTCTTTTGGGTTTTTATTGATTAATCAGCAAATCTTTGATACTGACAAGAATATTGTTTTAGCGATTATGGTAAGTAGCCATTAGGCTTATCTGTGACCTATCAAAAAATTTGTTTTCCGTTGGCAGTATATCACTATGATATTTAGACTCCAGAAATAATGTAACTCAAGCAGTTTAAATTTATAGTTGAATTACAGAAGGATCCTCTTAGCTCTTTTGTTGTCTCTAATAATACCATTGATTAGAGGACTCATAGCCTAATCCCATACATGGCTCAAGCACTTAGCTGTTTCATTGAAATGGAGGCAGGTATAAAACATTCTTTCATTTAAAAATATTCTCAATAGCTGATAAGTGCCTTTAGTTTTGAAATTAATGCAGAACCATCATTAAATTTTTAAGCAGGTAATTATGGTGAAGTAGCTTGACATCTGATCTTGATAATGAGGCTAGAATTTAATTGAGTTTCCTTTTTTCTTCAGTTCCATGCTTTCTAATTTAGCTAACTGACCCGCTGGAGTTTCATTACAGTTTTGTTGTTGTTGTTACTCTTTTTCCTTAATGCCTCAAGTAGGAGATCTGAGTGTATTACAGCTCAAAAAATCTAGATTTTAGGAAAACTAGTTTTCATATGAGATTCTAGTTGCTGTTTTTCTATCATTGAAGCCCGTTCTGTTCCTGTGCCATGCTGGGTACTTGCATCCACATAGCTTTGCACGTAACTAAACACATGTGAGTCTTTGCGCGCATGCGTACACACACACAAATGGGTGTATGAGGAGTGACAAGCACTTTTTCCTTCTGCCTTGTGTTTTGTCAACTCTGATCACGGCCCTCAAGAATCAGCCCTGGTCTCTCCTCTCATTGACTCACATGATGCAAAACTGCTGTCCCTCTGTGGCATCCAGGAGTACCCATCGCAGGGCACTTCAGCTGTCCGAGGTTTATAGCCCCCCATCCATGGAGATGGGTAAGAGGGGATAGGGTGGTGGGAGTAGTGGGATGGGCGGCACCATTTATGGAGCACATCAAGCCCAAGTCCTTCCCATGCAGTCAGTGTCACTTGTCATTCTCAAAACAGCCCCTTGACAGTGGTCCTGCCCCTACCCTAGTTTGATGAATGAGAAAGCCGAGCCCAGAGACGGTATGTAATTTGCTCAAAGGCACAAAGCTTCTAAATTCAGACTGGGGCATCAGGCCCTCAGAAGGCACAGTACTTAACTACTTTGACATAAACACAAGTTAAAAATACTTGTGAGAGCACAGTGGAGGCTTTGTTTTCTGATAATTGCTCCAAAGGAGTATTATTATAATTTTTAACAAGTGGTAAGATACAACTGTTAAACAGGGTTGACTGGCATTTTAATTCTACTTCACAGATATGTTGGGAGATGGTGATGTGGTAGAACACAGTGTGTTAGTATAAATAAATCAACTGGAAACCATTGTGAGGATAATCTTAGACTCGCAAAGATCTTGAGGAAGATTCTAGCTCAAAGATTTGTCACAGCAAGGAATCAATTATTAAGGAATTAGATGAGAAGGGATATTCTGGAGGGAAAAAAGAGGCAGATCTGAGGTCTAGCAGGTGGTTTGTGAGAAGCTGGAAAGGAAGAAAAGCAGGGGACCTAAAGACTGAAAAATCTTCACACTTTGAAATCTTATGTTCTTAAAAAATAAAGAACAAATATATTGTGTTCTTGCAGTGAGCCGGAAGCTGACCCCACAGTGAAGCCCACGCTCCCTTTCTGTCTTCTCTTTCCATCCACAAGCTTCCAGCCCACAGTTTTCTCTAACAAAAATCTCGGATTTATTGCCACACTTCATTCACTGTACCTCAGATCGGATTTAAAATAAAATTTGAGGCCAGGTGTGGTTGCTCATGCCTGTAATCCCAGCACTTTGGGAGGCTGAGGCAGGAGGATCGATTAAGCCCAGGAGTTTGAGACCAGCCTGGGCAACAGGCTTTTTGTAGAGACCCCATGTCTACAAACAGTTGTAAAAATTAGCCAGATATGGTGGTTCATGCTTGTGGTCCTAGCTACTAGGGAAGCTGAAGCAGGAGGATCCCTTGAGTCCAAGAGTTTGAGGCTTCAGTGAGCCATGATCACACCACCGCACTCCAGCCTGGGTGACAGAACCAGACCCTGTCTCAAAAAGAAATTTAAGATGTGAAGATCAGAGCTCATGAATTAACGGACTTTTCCATATGGTTCTTTTTCCCCCGGTCCACAAACTGAAACCTGTTTAAATTTGAAATCTTGATATTAAGAAGACTTCTACCATAATCAAAACAACATTGACAGTTATAAATCACAGCTTCCGTTATTTTGTGCAAGGCACCATATTCTTTCTCTCAGCTTCATTATCTTAATTCTTCCCCACCCCTGTGAGGTGAGTGGCATTGTCCCATTTTAAAGTCAGAATGACTGAAGATCCAGGAGGCAAACTCGTCAAGCGTGGAGCTAGCGAGAGGCCGAATCAGACTTGCTCTTTGCTTCTTGAATGGGCCTCCCTTGTCAGCATGGCCTGTCCTTTTCACCACTGTGCCATACTTGGTTTTTCCCATTTCCACCTCAGTCTCAGAGATTTGAAAACATGAATAATAATCCCAGCACTTTGGAAGGCCAAGGCAGGGGAATCACTTGAGGCCAGGTGTTCAGACCATCCTGGACAACATAGCAAGATTCTGTCTCCACACACACACACAAAAATTAACTGGGCATGGTGGTGCACCTCTGAAATCCAGCTCCTCAGGAGGCTGAGGCGGGAGGATCCCTTGAGCCCAGGAGTTCAAGGCTACAGTGATCTGTGATCACACCACTGTACTCCAGCCTGGGCAACAGAGCAAGATCCCATCTCTTAAACAAAAAGAAAACATGTGCAATACCCATTGCGACTGCAATTTCCTCAGTCTTCTTGGGTGCCTTAGAACAGCTTCTTACCTAAAGATACAGTTTTCATCACTGAGCTTCTTACCTAGAGATACATTTTTCATCACTGATGGTTTTTGGGTTGTGCTAGGAGTTGACTGCACCTTTATTTCTTCCTCACTGGAAGATGAGAATAAGCAGTCTGACCACAGGCCTGAGGCCCAGGAAAATTACTCTGGGCTGCCCAGTGTGGCGAGGAGCCCAGATGGGGTGCCAGGGGAGGCTGAGCCCTGAAGGCTCACCATGGTGAGTGTGGCTGGTCAATCCCAGTTGTCCCCTTCCCTCCCTGCCCTTTGGCAAATTAATCGCAGACAGCCCCGACTTCTGTAACTAAAACACACTTGAAGGTCAGCCCGTAGACCTTCCTCTTAAGGGAAGCGTATTAAATGGTCGCCTTGCGCTTCCTTCCGAGAGATGTTGCCTCATGCAGCCTCAGAAAGGTTTTCTGTTGTTGCTTTGTTGTTTGTATTTGCCTTTAGTAGTTATTTCCTGGTGGAAGCAGGTTGGGGACAGTTAGGGAGAGCTGGGGGGACAGATAGGGATAAAGTAGCAGGCAGCCTATTCTCTTGTCCAACAAGTGCCGCATACTTTCCTGAGCCCTCTGCCTGCTGGGAGTCGGGAATGCAGTGAAAGCCAAAACTTTAGAGCCCCTTTTGAGAGGCTGCCTTGCTTGGGAAAGAGAGAAGTTTTCAAATACTCCAGCAAAATGAATGTGCAACGAGGCCATGTGCCACTGGGGAGGGAGTGTACGGTGCCCTAAACACCCAGACTCCGGGGCTGTGCTGCTCTGTGTGGTGCCCTGCCGCTAGGCCTGAAGGCACAGGAGGAAGTACCTGCCCACAGGGAAGAAGCCCAGGAAGCGGGCAGAGCAGGGCTCAAGTGGGCTCCAGATGTGGATGGGGCCAAGCTATCCAGGCCTCCTGGACCATGTGAGTTTTGTTTGTGCCCCGTGAGAAACGTGGCACTATGGAAATGTCTTAAGCAGAACAGGATGTGATCAGGTTCACATTTTGAAAACTTGTGCCCTTTGCAGAGGACTGGAGGGGAGGTTGAGGCACCAGTCAGCCTTTGCCACTTCACAGGGACCTTCCAAGCACCCAGAGGGAGCAGGGATGGGCAGGAGGGGGGGCCTCTTCCCTGTCACTGCTCAAGCTGAGCAAGGCCTGGCCTGGCTCCAGAGAGGCTTCCAGGTGTAGGGAGGGAGGCCAGGGAAGCCGTAGATCCAGGGAGCAGAGCCAGGCACCATGCTAGGCTTGGGAGGGGCAGCGGAGGTGGCGAAGGAGACCCTGGCCTAGTCCTCCAGGAGCCCAGAGGCCTTGGAACAACAGGGCAGGGAGAAGTGGGCCCACCATGAGTGCCCCCCACACACACCCCTCAAGCGTTGGAGAAGACTGGGTACTTACGCTGCAGTATTTTCCAAATAGGCTTCTGAAACCCCAGGCCCACAGGGCATTCTGACAGGGACGGGGAAGCAGGTTCCATGATCACAGCGGTGCCAGGCGTGCTGCTGCTGACCACCTAACCGGTTGTCCAGAGACCCACAGCGCCGAGTCACGTGTGGAGGGCCTCCTCCGATGCCAGCTGATTTTAACTCATTACCTTCCTCCTAGGGTTGCGAAAGGAGAGGGGAAAGCTGCTTTCAGGCAGCCTCCAGAAGTAGCTGATACAGAGCAGAGAGTGCGGGCTCAGAACGGGCCCTGAATTCACCCCTCCTTGGATTTGAATCCTTGCACTCTCGTCCAGCTGCTGAATCTGGCTGCTGTCTCACACGGAGAGCCTGCCCCCTGCCTTGGATCTTGTCACCTGTCTCTATACCCTGGAGTGCCCAGTTCTCTTCCAATCCACAGGCCCATATACAGCGGAGCTGTACCCGAGACCCAGCTCCCTGGCTGGCTTCACCGCGCTGGTGGAGGACTCAAGTGAGCCTTCCACCACTGCAGATTTCTCCCCACAGCCTGGCAGCTGCCGAGATTCTAGAGCAGGATGCTGGAAAGGAATCTGGCAGAGGGAGGTGCAAGTGGAAAGTTGGTTCTCATGTTTACTGTAATGGGGGAGTTTGGGGAAAGGCCAGGGGGATGAGCGGTGGCTTCCTCTCCTCTCTGGGACCCAGAAAGCTGAACGCAGGAGCCCCATGCTGTTTCCACGAGGGGTTTGCCTCTTTTTTTAAACAAACAGGTTTCTCCCACTTTGCTTAAATATTTGAGTGTAAGATTTGTGTAATTTCTATTTTCTGAGCTCGGAACAAATGGGGAAGATGTAGCTGGCCCTGGGGGATTCCTGGTGGGAAGGCTGCAAAGTGGGAGCTCTGGCCAGTTTGCGGGGCTGAGCGGGATGCTGGCTGATGGAGAATTGCAGGCACTGGGAACCAGCTGGAGAGTGGGACAGACCTGTGCCCAGGGGTCCTCTCCTCATCTGTAAGGAATCAGGGCTTCTCATTCAGTTTCGAGACAAAACTCCTTCCCAGCAGGCTGAGGAGAAATGGCTCTGCGGGGCTCAACAAATTGATTTCATTTTTAGCCAGAACTTCAAGACCTGTGATTTTCTCTGCTTGCCCTTTGCATGAGGACATTTGCTTCCTAAATTCTATCAGCGTAGCCCAGAGGCTGCTCAGCCACTCTGCATTCCCTAGTGAGGTGGCGCTGAGTCCTTCCAGAGCCAGGACCGTGAACCTTCTTGGACCCCGAGCCCAAGGTCACAGTGGAACAGGACCCTGTGCAGAGCCAGCCAGCCACGGGGCCAGGGGAGCCAGTTGGGTCCAGCCCACAGACGGGCTGCCACTGTTTTCAGTCAGCATAACCGTCCACATTTTATGGCATTATTGGAACGTTGTGCTGAAGGTCTCAAATCAGAAAAGGGAAACAAAAAGAAATCGTGATCTGAAAAGTCAAAAAAGAACTGGGCAGACAGGAGTAGCCAAACACACAGAGCTGGGTCTTGCCCCCACATTATGTTGTAGCCGCGGCTGGAGGAGGAGAGGGAGGACAGGAATCCTGGGTGTGTGGGGCCTGGTGGAAAGCACCTTGTTGACCCGGACAGGACTGCATTGCTCACCAGAGGTGGACACAGTGCCTTTGCTTTTACTTATTTGCAACAGCGTAACGATCGCTTCCGCAGCCGCAGAGCGTGCTGAATTCCAAGGTGCTTTCCCAAACCACAGCAAGAGACTCCGCTGGAAGCTACTTGGGAGGTGCCTGGGTTTCCCCCTTAGCCTGTCTTAACTGTTGGAAGGAACTTGCTCTCCCTCCCAGTCTCTCTCTGCATCTCTCACTGGTCATGCTTCCTGCTCTCTGGTGAAACCCAGCCACCCTGTGATAGATCCACGCCTCTCCGCCTCCAGTGTGGCATTCCAGGGAAAATGGCCCGAGCTCTGAGCCAGCCTGAAGTGTGAGGCTCCACTCCGGAGTGTAAGAACATCCATAAAGGAGGCACCGGGCGCCTCTGCTGCCCCACTCCGCAGCCTTCCCTCTGGGTGTCACCCGAGCTTGTCTCCTTTTTTTAAACGTTGACTTTTATGTTTAAGGTGTGGCTGACTGACCCTGTCTCCTCTGTCCCCAGTTTCTGGCCCAGCTGAAGCTCATGGACTATAGTCTGCTGGTGGGAATTCACGATGTGGAGAGAGCTGAACAGGAGGAAGTGGAGTGTGAGGAGAACGACGGGGAGGAGGAGGGTGAGAGCGACGGCACCCACCCGGTGGGGACCCCCCCAGATAGCCCCGGGAATACACTGAACAGCTCACCACCCCTGGCTCCCGGGGAGTTCGATCCGAACATCGACGTCTATGGAATTAAGTGCCATGAAAGTAAGTTTGATTACTGTGGACCCTTTTTCATGTGAAGTGGTTTGACTTTGGCCTTGTCATCTACCAGGAATCACTACCCCAGTTATGAGGGTGCTGTCCGGCAGCACTCATCCTCCAAACTCCAAAGAAATGGATTTGAGGACAAGAATATGTTAAAGGTAACCGTGATCTCAGTGATGAAACATAAGGCAATTGGACCTTTGAATTCTGTGATGTTGAGGGAAACAGCAAAACCACAAACTATACTATACATATACAACACACCTGTACATATGCACATACACACTGGCATACAACACATGTTCATATGTACCCATACACAAACACCAGAAATGCTTTAAAATACTAATACATTTTTGCTTAGTTATCTTTTTTATCTAAGTCAAAAGCATCATGAATCTAAGGAACACACATGTGGTCCTCTGTGACCCTTAGGTTGTCCTCTTGTCATCACCACCAGCGCGCTCCCTCTCAGGGATGTGAAGGGTGTGTGAAGCTGGGCCGTGTGTGTGGGGTGGGAATCTGATTTGCTGCCTAGACTGGCTCTGCCGTCCTCCCCAGTTGGCAGGCCTGTGGCCTCTTCCCTAGAGTCAGATAAATCTTAATCCACCGTATCCAGGTGATTGGGTGCACCAGTTATTTGAATATTACATCCTACCTTAGCAACTTATCCATGACAAAACCAAAATATTTTCGTGATAGGATAAAAACAGTTTCTTGTTTTTTGAATAATAAAAACTGTGGCTCATCGGTTTTTTTTTTTATCTCAAATGGCATATCAGCTGAGGATGTGAGTTCTGTTTTGTTCTGTTTCTGTTTTGCTCACCAAAATGTTTTCTTCAACACAGAAAATTAGTCAAATGTACTTTTCTTACTGTTCATATTTTTGGAAATGGATAGAAAATAGACATTGTAGCTGGGCGCAGTGACTCACACCTGTAATCCCAGCACTCTGGGAGGCCACGGCAGGCAGATCACCTGTGGTCAGGAGTTTGAGACCAGCCTGACCTACATGGAGAAACCTCGTCTCTACTAAAAATACAAAATTAGCCGGACATAGTGGTGCATGCCTGTAATCCCAGCTACTCGGGAGGCTGAGGCAAGAGAATCACTTGAACTCAGGAGGCAGAGGTTGCTGTGAGCCGAGATCGTGCCATTGCACTCCAGCCTGGGCAACAAGAGCAAAACTCGGTCTCAAAAAAAGAAAAAAGAAAATAGACATTGGAGTAGATGTATGCCTTTATCCAGTTCTGATACTGTATCCAATGAGAATTATGAACAGTACATCAAATGGTAGAAAAGCATTAATGCACATAATTAGTTCTACTTGTTTTATAGGGTATTTTTAAATAGCATATTTCTTCACACCAAAGCAATACACAATCATTAAAGAAAATGCAAATTAATAATAAAAAAAGACTCCGTTCCACCGTTGGCTCTCCACTGTTGCTATGATGTTTTTAGTTGTTATTGTTTTTAAATTGGAGGGGGACTGGGTCAGAGGCAAGCTGTCTGTTTAGTCAGGATATGCAGGAGTGGTATGGAGTTTGTCTGTGGACTCCTTCCATCCGCCTTCCGCTGAATCCCCTCCTTCCAGCCTCACTTCTCCCTCCCTCAGCAGCGATGCTGGCCCTGGTGGTGTCACATGTCCCACAGTCATTGCTCTCCTGTCTCTGCAGACTCGCCTAGGAAGGAGGTGTACTTCATGGCAATTATTGACATCCTTACTCATTATGATGCAAAAAAGAAAGCTGCCCATGCTGCAAAAACTGTTAAACATGGCGTGAGTATCTCTATTTTGTTTCCTCGTCTCCCTCTCCTGACTCCTCTGTGTGGCCTGTAACTCAGGGATCACTCCTTTCTGCCACTGAGCTGCTTTCTACTGAGCCATTCAAAGCCCTTTAGTGACACTTGTTCCCTGGGGGCAAGTCATGTTCTGAGCATAAGACGCAGAATCCGCAAATGCTCACTGCTCACCCCTGCTCTTACCACAGCTCCCTGTGGCTTGCAGCGAGTCACTTAAACACGAACATCTCTTCTTTTTACACGTGGGGGACACTGACAGGCATGCGCATCACTAGGATGTCATACAAATTATTTTTGTTTGAAAAATGTTCCAGAGACAAAAGTGCGCAAGAATATAATGCAGTGTTTTAATATGAAATGTTCAAACCTGAAGCATGATTGTCTGCTTAAGACACTTCCAGAGTATACAGGATTCTATTTTTCTCACAGTGAGTTGTATTTTTCCACTACAGAAATCTTTTGAGTGCAAGATCAAAGTTGCATAATATTAATTACTCACCTTTAATGTGCTTGATGGGAATTTTCACTGCTCTAGCCATATGTTAAGCTATTGAATCCCCCATGAGAAGCCTAGGAAAGAGATACTAGTGTACCTGCTTTTGTTAGTTGGAGAAACTGAGGAAGACAGCTTCAGGAGTAACTTGCCAGGGCCTCATACTAGGAAATGGTAGGGATGGGATTCCTCCCGAGGACCAGCCCCCGCTGCTCTGTGTTCATGCTCATCCCCTTACCTTGCCTGCAGACCCCTCCTGCCTGGCCGAACTTTACAGCTCGCCGAGTTCTTGCTTGTATTGCAGGATGCCATCTTTGTTTTGCAGAGGTCCTGAAAGCCATAGAGCCCACCCCACACAGATGAATGTATGCCCTGGTTTGTTGGCCCTGGAAGGAGAGGTGCTTCCCACAGACTGTGTAGAGCTAACCAAGATTCGCCAGAACCAAAAACTCACTTGAAACCTCTTCTTTTCTATTTTAAAACAGAAATCAGCCTAACACCGTATTCTGTTTGCCAAAGAAGTATTTCAGTCACCTTGTCAATAGCTATGGTATTCCTGCTGTATGCAGAGCACGTCAGTAAGCAAGGGTGCCTGGTGGCTTCCACCCAACAGAAACTTTTGAGTGCCCTTTTTAAACAAATGTCTGTACCAGGTGCACTACCCCATTCCCTCATTCTGAGGCCAGTTCAGGAGGCTGAGGGAAGGGTCTTCAGAAGGTGGAGTGTATCCTAGCCAATATGGTTCCACATTCATCCCCCTATAAGCCACCAGTTTGCCTCCATAGTGTGACACATGGCATAAAATCACAGGTAGTTTACAAGAAGAAAATATTACTCTCAGCAAAGGAACGCTGTGTTAAGCTGCTGTTGGGGACCATTCCCTGCCTTGGAGCCTGGGCTCCTCCATGCAGCCCAGGCCTGGAAATATTACAAGTTCCCCCGTGAACATGGGTGTCTGAAAACAGCACCTGCTCACTTAGCAAAACTCTGATCTTGCCCTTTGCAGCCCAGGAAACTGGCCAGTGGCTCCCTTGAGTGTGCTGGCCTGCACCTTGCATCTCATAATGGAAAAATCCCCCACTGGGCTTCTGCAAGGGGCCAGGCTTGCTGGCTCTCTGCAGGGGGAACAGTGGCACCCCGTGTGCTGCTGCAGAGGGAAGCCATCACCTGGTTATGGTGCAGGGAATGGGCTGGGGACGGCTGTCCCGGAACCTGTGGCTGCTGCGGTTGCCCCTCATGTCTGAGCACTGAGCTGGACGCCTCTGTCCGAAACCAAGGGGGTCCTGGAGAAATAATGTGGCTTTAAGTCATTGTCATTAAGGTTTCCCTTTCGCCAAATGTTGTCATTCTCAAGGTGGCTCCCGTCTGCCTTCTTGAAACGTATAATGTATCGTTTCCGTGGCTTCTGAACAGTTCCACTGTTTGATAGTAGCATCCCAAACGTGGCCCATTTGATTTTTTTGTGAGTTGCAACAGCCCCGGTGTGTGTGGTAGCATCTGGTGCTCCTGTCGCCCTTTGTCTCATTTGCAAACACAGATTCCTAAGAACCTTGATTATTCAACCACAAGCGCCAAGATATTTTGAGTGATGTTTTTCAGAGCAGAGACTGCATGGGTTTGAAACTTACTTGCTGTATAGTCAGCTGCCGTTGGAAATAGCTGTAGATATTGAGTAATAATTTGGGGAAATCAAATATTATATCAGTATTTCCTTTCTTAAAAACTGCCCAGGCTGGCGCGGAGATCTCCACCGTGAACCCAGAACAGTATTCAAAGCGCTTTTTGGACTTTATTGGCCACATCTTGACGTAACCTCCTGCGCTGCCTCGGACGGACATGAACATGAGATGGACAGAGGTGGCTTCAGTGTAAGAAAAATGAAAACCAAACTCAGTGAAGTACTCATCTTGCAGGAAGCAAACCTCCTTGTTTACATCTTCAGGCCAAGATGACTGATTTGGGGGCTACTCGCTTTACAGCTACCTGATTTTCCCAGCATCGTTCTAGCTATTTCTGACTTTGTGTATATGTGTGGGGGGTGTGAGTGTGTGCGCATTTTAAAAGTCATAAATTAAAACAGATCCACTTTGGTCAGAATGTGTCCCAACAAAGACCCTTTGATTCCAGCTATGGCCGAATGAATGAGTGAACAAGTGAACACACGTGTTGGGGAGGGGAGAAGGAAGTGCATGTCAGGCACCCGTGTTGGCATCACGCGACAAACTGTGGATCAGTTTTGTTTTTTGTTTTTTGTTTTTTTTTTTGAGTTGAAAGATGTGAGACAGTATTCAGAATAATGAAGATAATAATGATTATTATAATAATGATGATTCCAAGGAAAAAACCTACAGCGAATGTTCCACTTCTACCCCGCACGCAAACACTCCCTAACACTGGTAACCTGAGCCCCCAGCACTGGACGGAAGAATGCTGGCGTCTCCGTGTGTACTGGTTCAGGGTTCTGGCCCCAGCCTTGTCAGGACCCCCTGGTGTTCAGAGCCCCCACCCCTCCAACAAGCAGCTGATGCCCCAGTGATTCTCTATACATTTTTCACCTCGGCCAATATGTCCAGGAAAACTGCTTACTTCTCTTTTCTTGCCTGGAGCATTCATTGTTACACCCTTACTTTGCAATATAGGAATTAATGCTACAAAATAAAGTAAAGCTTACCTGAAAAGTGCATAGTTTGGGGCAATGGTATCTACATCTCCCACTGTGGGAAACCAGCAAAGCATCAAAACTCCGAATTCTCCGTTACCGAATGCAGATCTGAATTATAAGATGTTTATGTTTGACTATTGTTTCAACAGTGGGATTTTGTTATGAATTATCCCTTTAACTGAAACCCTCAGTTTTACTGTTTACATTATTAGGAAAACAGGGATATCTTTTGAATCTAAAAATTTGATGTACAGCGTGTGATTTTTGAAGTTTACATGTAAAGTCACTTAACAGTGTAGGTGAAATAATGTTTGTCATATTTTGAGACATCCTGAAGTCACGTTTTTATGTGTTTTATTCAAAGTACACGGTAGACAGTCTTTCACAATAAAAGGAAAAGGTTTTTTTTTTTTCCTCCAAATGTACATTTATCAATCTAATGATTTTTTTTAAAAAGAGATTTCACCCCAGTCTGGTTTATGTAAGTTCATTGCCCTAAACTGTGCTGTTTTTAATCAAGTTATAGATTTCCAACCTAGATCATGTATCTACCAACTCTCCTGCATTTTCCAAAAGGCGTTGAGCTTAAATATTAATCTTGCTTAGAGTAGGTTATCCACTTATATGCTGCGCTACGGCCGTGCCTTTGAAACTCCTTGTTTAAAACATGATATGATTTTTGTGGGCAGTTTCAGAAAAGAAAAAAAAAAATCTACCCTTTAATTCTTACTTGCAACTCAACACATCTCCCTGCCGTACTGCCTTTTCCAGGAACTTTACTTCAGGGCTCTCCCGATTGCAGCTGTGCCCAGTGTATGTGGATCTAGTTCAGTCTTTGGAAGCTAGCGGTCATGCCCTCCCCGTACTGTCTACTGATTCTACATAGATTTGTTATCCTCAGCAGACAATGTTAACACCACTGTAACAGTGTACAAATTCGTATTTTATGTATTTAAAGTAATCCATACTGTGATTTGGTTTTTCCCTGCACTGTTCATTCTGGCATCAGATGAGTTTTTGTGTTCTGAAGTCCTGTTGTGGTTGACCCGAGACTACAGCCGTGAGACCCTGAAGTAGAGATAAGGTACACATACATTATTGGAGTAACTGTTTCCTTGGGGCCAATCTGTATATGCTTTTAGAAGTTTACAGAGTGCTTTTATTTTTGTCTATAACAGTCTGTCATTTATTTCTGTTGATAAACTATTTGGACAGAGTGAGGACGTTTGCCCTGTTATCTCCTAGTGCTAACAATACACTCCAGTCATGAGCCGGGCTTTACAAATAAAGCACTTTTGATGACTCACAAGATGAATCCTTTGTTCCTCTGTCCCAATTGTGTCTGTCTGTTCCAAACACATTTTAAATACTCGGTCCTGACAGTGTCTTTAGCTAATCCTTGAGGAAATAAAAATGGAATTGTATCTTTTTAGTTTCTAGAGCCTTGCCTTCCGTTTGGGAATTGCCAGTAATAACAGAGTTTCACAACACAATTGACTTTGCTGCAAGATGAACAAGTAGAGGAAAAGAATCTCTTCCATGATATCCTATAAAGTCATATGTTTTGTTTTTAGGTTTCATACACCTTATGAAACACACCTATGTGTGTCAGCATTTTTTTGAAACTTCCTTGGGATACCATTGATGGATAGGAGACTTACGGCATTCCACTTGGTGCCAGGTTCACACAGACAGTTTGTCTACAGCACTTGCTTTGATAACTCATTTTTCTTCTAATGCAACTGATGCCAACCCCCGGGCCATGGACTGGTACCGGTCCATGGCCTGTTAGAAACCTGGCTGCACAGCAGGAGGTGAAGCTGGCCCGCATTACCGCCTGTGTTCCACCTCTTTCAGATTAGCAGCAGCATTAGATTCTCATAGGAGCGCTGAACCCTATAGTGAACAGCACATGCGAGGAATCTAGGTTGAGCACTCCTTATGTGAATCTAACTAATGTCTGATGACCTGAGGTGGAACAGTTTCTTTCCAAAACCATCCCCCCAGCCCCCTGCCAGTCCATGGAAAAACTGTCTTCCACAAAACCAGCCCCTAGCGCCAAAAAGATTGGGGAACACTGTATTGGAGAATAATTTGAGCATAATGCACTTTTCACATTGCTTGTGTGCCCTTTGGTCTGCAAGGAACATTAGGTGAACTGAACTGAGCTGTGTAGGGAAACACAACACACCCACACTTCAGATATCTCCAGCACCTCACTTCACTGCACGTGATTTGTTACACTCATTCGTATCTGGAGTTACACATTTCCACCTGACATCAGATCACCTGTCTCCTCTTTACAATAACCCAAGAGCCACCATCCTTCTGATGCCCACAGCCACAGGTATGCCTTACATCCTTTTCAAGGTAACTTGCCCTATTTTAGTATTTTATATATTTCCTGACCAGTTAGCGTTTTTATAATTGTGCTACTGTTTTTATTAGATTTCTTTCTCTTTTCAGTGTGTGACTCATTACATTTTGGGATGTTGTGGCCCTAGTCTCATTTTTCCCAGAAGTTCTGTGATTTCCATTGTGCAGCTTTGCCTAACCGTGATTTCTGGGAACATACATGTGGCATTATTGTAGAATTGACTGGTCAGCAGGGAGCTTTAATTCAATGTTCTTTGTGGACTGTTTGCATGTGGACATTGATTTTCCCTTCATTTTGGTTAAGTTCCAGATTAGAATCCACAATAGTTCCAGAAGGTTATTTCTAATTCATAGAAGGGTAAAGTTGGTATGAAGCATTAATCCTGAGTGCAACACTTTTAAAAACAGTGGTTAAGAGTTAAGTGCAAGAGATTACAAACTATATGTTGTGAAATGGTGATGTATATAGTGTGCAAATGCACTCAGGCCGAGAGGCTGAACATAGACTCAGGACCGCTGTGCACAACCTTTCTTGGAATTTTTAAATAGCACAAAGTCAGCGATTGTAGTGACTATTGTACATGTGCATCTTTCCTTGAGTTCTGAAAATAACTGTCCCCCATTCCTTCCTATAATATATTAAAAGCATAAAAATAAAAATTAATATAGATTGCTATATTAAAAACAGAAGTCCTTCTTCCTAAAGGGCAGAAACTCTGCCTTGTCTTTTGAATTCCTATGCTAGGCTGGGCACACTGGCTCACACCTGTCGGGGGAATCACTTGAGGCCAGGAGTTTGAGACCAACCTGGGCAACCTAGAGAGACCCTGTTGCTAAAAAAAAATAAGAATTAAAACTTTAAAAAATTAGCCAGGTGTGGTGGTGCATACCTGTAGTTCCAGCTACTCAGGAGGCTGAGGCAGGAGGATCTAATTGAGCCTAGGAGTTTGAGGCTGCAGTGAGCTATGATCACACCACTGCACTCCAGCCTGGGCGAACTTGTCTCAAAAAATTAGATAGATAGATAGATAGATAGATAGATAGATAGATAGATAGATAGATAGATAGATAGATAGATAGATAGATAGATAGATAGATAGATAGATAGATAGATAGATAGATAGATAGGATAGATAGATAATAGATTGATAGATAGATAGATAAGATAGATAGATAGGAATTCTCTATCTTATCTAATAGAGTCACCTGCATCGCCTCACGGAGCCTCTGGCCAGCCTGCCTTCACTCCATGTTTTCATTATTCGGAGCTGGTATCTTTATAAACAGTTAGCAAATTGAAGGGGCACTCATAGTAAAGTAGCCCAGAAGATCAATGAAGTGACCTGGGAAAATTACAGTTGTTAATTTAATCTAGAGTGGTCACTGAAAATTATTTCATAGGCCGGGCTTGGTGGCTCACGCCTGTAATCCCAGCACTTTGGGAGCCAAGGTGGGTGGATCACGTGAGGTCAGGAGTTTGAGACCAGCCTGGCCAACATGGCGAAACCCTGTCTCTACTAAAAAATACAAAAATTAGCTGGGCACGGTGGCAGGCACCTGTAATCCCAGCTATTCAGGAGGCTGAGGCAGGAGAAAAGCTTGAACCTGGGAGACAGAGGTTGCAGTGAGCCGAGATTGCGCCATTGTACTCCAGCCTGGGAAACAGAGCAAGACACTGTCTCAGAAAAAGAAAAGAAAAAGAAAATTATTTCATAAAAGAAATTCCTGAGGAGTAAAGTACCTCTTTTTCTCAACTGAATGCCCTTCAGAATTTTGTCCTAGTTCTGCTTTTGCAGTTCTGTGAAAATCCTGCCAAAGGGCAATTAAATGCCCTAATCTGTGATTGTCTCACTCTTAAACACTGTTTAATTTCATAAGAGAGGGGACAAAAGATTACAATTTTCCAGAATCTACTGCAATAGATCTTTGTTTTTTATAGAATGTTTTGTAGAACTTGTTGCTGGAAGAGATGTTACAGATGAGGAAACCTTGGCCCAGAGAAGCTAAGTGACTTCCTTCAAGGTCAGACAGTGGTCAGTGACAAAGCCAAGCTTAGAACTCAGCTCTCTGCCCCAGCTTTCAAGAGTGGAAGTTGAATACATGCGCTATGGACCTGGGACCTCACCATTTCCCTAATGATGATTAATCTGTATTATCCCATTTTTCCTAATTCTTTCTCTTACTCCAACAGTTTTTTGGGTTTTCAACTGTCTCTTGATTTTTTAAATCAAGGAGTCTCACTGGAGAATATAAAATATTTGTAGGCCTATTGAATGGCAGTCTGTGGACATGGAACTTGACATGAATAGACTTCCTGGGTGCTTCCAAATGGCCAGATTTAGAAAACCACTGTCTTAAGTAGTGAAGCTCTCCCAATGATGACTAAGGGTTTTTTTTGTTTGTTTTGTTTTGTTTTGAGATGGGCATTTGCTCTTGCCCAGGCTGGAGTGCAGTGGCCTGAACATCGTGGCCTGCATCCTTGAACTCCTGGGCTCAAGTGATCCTCCCTCCTCAGCCTTTGGAGTAGCTAGGACTACAGGAGCATGCCACCATGCCCAGCTAAGTTTTTAAAATTTTTTTGTAGATATGGAGTCTCGCTACATCCCCCGTCCCTGTCTCCCTCCCACTCTGTCTCCCCCTTTTTCTATAGTCTCTCCTAATATATGAACAAGTTAACTTCTCATTGATTAGAGCAGTAGTTAGAAAATTATAGTCATATGGCCAAATCTAACCCAGAACATGATTTTTGTCGTAAATAAGGTTTTATTGAAGCACAGCCACACCCATTGATTTAATGTTTTCTATGGCTGCTTTCAAGCCACAGTGACAGACATCATGGCCCACAAAACATTTACCATCCAGCCCTTTACAGCAAAGGATTACTGACCCCTGAAACAGCCTCATTTTAGTATTACAGTCTAATTTCTGCAAAGCCATGGGCTTGAGCTACAGTTCCTTCACGTTTTTCCTTAGCTGTGATATAAAACAAAGTTTGAGAAACATTTCAAGATGTGCCAACAAAATCGAATATTAAAAACTTGGTGGGATCTGGCAAGATGGCCAAATAGGAACAGCTCCGACCTGCAGCTCCTAGCAAGACCAATGCAGAAGGCAATGATTTCTGCATTTCCAACTGAGGTACCCAGTTCATCTCATTGAGACTGGTGAGGCAATGGGTGCAGCCCACGGAGGGTGAACAGAAGCAGTGTGAGGCATCGCCTCACCCAGGAAGTGCAAGGAGCTGGGGGAACTCCCTCCTCCAGCCAAAAAAAGCCGTGAGGGACTGTGCTACCCAGCCTGGATACTATGCTTTTCCCATGGTGTTTGCAATCTGCAGATCAGGAGGTTCCCTCATGTGCCTACACCAACAGGGCCCTGAGCTTCAAGCACAAAACTGGGCAGCTCTTTGGGTAGACACCAAGCTAGCTGCAGGAGTTTTTTTTTTTTTTTTCATACCCCAGTGGCGCTTGGAACCCTCATGAGACAGAACCGTTTGCTGCCCTGGAAAGGGGGCTGAAGACAGGGAGCCAAGTGGTCTCACTCAGTGGGTCCCATTGCCATGGAGCCCAGCAAGCTAAGAACCACTGGCTTGAAATTCTCACCACCAGCACAGCAGTCTGAAGTTAGCCTGGGACAGTCGAGCTTGGTGCAGGGAGGGGTGTCCACCATTACTGAGGCTTGAGTAGGCAACTTTCCCCTGACAGTGCTAAGGAAGCAAGGCAGTTTGGACTGGGCAGAATTCACCACAGCATGGCAAAGCGGCTACAGCCAGACTGCCTCTCTAGCTTCCTCCTCACTGGGCAGAGCATCTCTGAAAGAAAGGCAGTAGCCACAGTCAGGGGCTTACAGAGGAAACTCCGATCTCCCTGAGACAGAGCACCTTGGGGAAGGGGCAGCTATGCGCACACTTTCAGCAGACCTAAACGTTCCTGCCTGCTGGCTCTGAAGAGAGCAGCAGATCTCCCAACACAGCTCTCGAGCTCTGCTAAGGGACAGACTGCCTCCTCAAATGGGTCCCTGACCCCTATGCCTGCTGACTGGGAAAGACCTCCCAACAGTGGTCAACAGACACCTCATACAGGAGAGCTCTGGCTGGCATCAGGCCAGTGCCCCTTTGGGACTAAGCTTCCAGAGGAAGGAGCAGGCAGCAATCTTTGCTGTTTTGTAGCCACAACTGGAGATACCCAGGTAAACAGGGTCTGGAGTGGACCTCCAGCAAAATGTGCAACTTGAAGAAGAGGGGCCTGACTTTTAGAAGAAAAACTAACAGAAAGCAACAGCATCAACAAAAGTCCCACACACAAAAATCCCATCCAAAGGTCATCAGCCTCAAAGATCAAAGGTAGATAAATCCATGAAGGTGAGGAAAAACCAGCACATAAATGCTGAAAATTCCAAAACCAGAATGCCTCTTCTCCAAATGACTGGAACTCCTCTCCAGCAAGGGCACAAAACTGGATGGAGAATGAGATTGACAAATTGACAGAAGTAGGCTTCCGAAGGTGAGTAATAACAAACTCCTCTGAGCTAAAGGAGCAAATTGCATAAAGAGTCAAGACCCGTTGGTGTGCTGTATTCAGGAGACCCATCTCATGTGCAAAGACACACATAGGCTCAAAATAAAGGGATGGAGGAATATTTACCAAAAAACGGAAAGCAAAATAAAGCAGGGGTTGCAATCCTAGTCTCTTATAAAAAAGACTTGCAATCCTTGTTTCTTATAAAACAGACTTTAAACCGACAAAGATCAAAAAAGACAAAGAGCAAGATGGCCGAATAGGAACAGCTCCAGTCTCCAGCTCCCAGCGCGAGCAACACAGAAGACAGGTGATTTCTGCATTTTCAACTGAGGTACTGGGTTCATCTCACTAAGGAGTGCCAGACAATCAGTGCTGGTCAGCTGCTGCAGCCCGACCAGCAAGAGCTGAAGCAGGGCAAGGCATCGCCTCACCTGGGAAGCGCAAGGGGGAAGGGAATCCCTTTTCCTAGCCAGGGGAACTGAGACACACAACACCTGGAAAATCGGGTAACTCCCACCCCAATACCGCGCTTTACCAAGGGTCTTAGCAAATGGGCACACCAGGAGATTATATCCCACACCTGGCTAGGAGGGTCCCACGCCCACAGAGCCTCCCTCATTACTAGCACAGCAGTCTGAGATCTAACAGCAAGCCAGCAGCCAGGCTGGGGGAGGGCCGCCCGCCATTGCTGAGGCTTAAGTAGGTTAACAAAGCTGCTGGGAAGCTCGAACTGGGTGGCGCTCACAGCAGCTCAATGAGGCCTGCCTGTCTCTGTAGACTCCACCTCTGGTGACAGGGCACAGCTAAACAACAACAACAAAAAAAAAACAAAAACGCACCAGACACCTCTGCAGACGCAAACGACTCTGTCTGACAGCTTTGAAGAGAGCAGTGGATCTCCCAACATGGAGGCTGAGATCTGAGAACGGACAGACTGCCTGCTCAAGTGGGTCCCTGACCCCTGAGTAACCTAACTGGGAGACATTCCCCACTAGGGGCAGACCAACACCCCACACCTCACATGGTGGAGTACACCCCTGGGAGGAAGCTTCCAAAGCAAGAATCAGACAGGTACACTCGCTGTTCAGCAATATTCTATCTTCTGCAGCCTCTGCTGCTGATACCCAGGCAAACAGGGTCTGGAGTGGACCTCAAGCAATCTCCAACAGACCTACAGCTGAGGGTCCTGACTGTTAGAAGGAAAACTAACAAACAGGAAGGACACCCACACCAAAACCCCATCAGTACGTCACCATCATCAAAGACCAGAGACAGATAAACCCACAAAGATGGGAAAAAGCAGGGCAGAAAAGCTGGAAATTCAAAAAATAAGAGCGCATCTCTCCCTCCAAAGGAACGTAGCTCATCGCCAGCAATGGATCAAAGCTGGACGGAGAATGACTTTGACGAGATGAGAGAAGAAGGCTTCAGTCCATCAAATTTCTCAGAGCTAAAGGAGGAATTACGTACCCAGCGCAAAGAAACTAAAAAGCTTGAAAAAAGAGTGGAAGAATTGATAACTAGAATAATTAAGGCAGAGAAGGCCATAAACGAACTGACAGAGATGAAAACCGTGACACAAGAAACACGTGACAAATGCACAAGCTTTAATAACTGACTCAATCAACTGGAAGAAAGAGAATCAGCGATTGAGGATCAAATGAATGAAATGAAGCGAGAAGAGAAATCTAAAGAAAAAAGAAGAAAAAGAAATGAACAAAGCCTGCAAGAAGTATGGGATTATGTAAAAAGACCAAATCTACGTCTGATTGGGATGCCTGAAAGTGAGGGGAAAAATGGAACCAAGTTGGAAAACACTCTTCAGGATATCATCCAGGAGAACTTCCCCAACCTAGTAGGGCAGGCCAACATTCAAATTCAGGAAATACAGAGAACGCCACAAAGATACTCCCCGAGAAGAGCAACCCCAAGACACATAATTGCCAGATTCACCAAAGTTGAAATGAAAGAAAAAATCTTAAGGGCAGCCAGAGAGAAAGGTCGGGTTACCCACAAAGGGAAGCCCATCAGACTAACAGCAGATCTCTCAGCAGAAACTCTCCAAGCCAGAAGAGAGTAGGGGCCAATATTCAACATTCTTAAAGAAAAGAATTTTAAGCCCAGAATTTCATATCCAGCCAAACTAAGTTTCATAAGTGAAGGAGAAATAAAATCCTTTACAGATAAGCAAATGCTTAGAGATTTTGTCACCACCAGGCCTGCCTTACAAGAGATCCTGAAGGAAGCACTAAACATGGAAAGGAACAACCGGTACCAGCCATTGCAAAAACATGCCAAAATGTAAAGACCATCAAGGCTAGGAAGAAACTGTACCAACTAACGAGCAAAATAACCAGTTAATATCATAATGGCAGGATCAAGTTCACACATAACAATCTTAACCTTAAATGTAAATGGACTAAATGGTCCAATTAAAAGACACAGACTGGCAAACTGGATAAAGTGTCAAGACCCATCAGTTTGCTGTATTCAGGAGATCCATCTCACATGCAAAGACATACATAGGCTCAAAATAAAGGGATGGAGGAAGATCTACAAAGCAAATGGAGAACAAAAAAAAGCAGGGGTTGCAATACTAGTCTCTGATAAAACTGACTTTAAACCATCAAAGATCAAAAGAGACAAAGAAGGCCATTACATAATAGTAAAGGGATCAATTCAACAGGAAGAGCTAACTATCCTAAATATATATGCACCCAATACAGGAGCACCCAGATTCATAAAGCAAGTCCTTAGAGACTTACAAAGAGACTTAGACTCCCATACAATAATGGGAGACTTCAACACCCCACTGTCAACATTAGACAGATCAACAAGACAGAAAGTTAACAAGGATATCCAGGAATTGAACTCATCTCTGCAGCAAGCACACCTAATAGACATCTACAGAACTCTCCACCCCAAATCAATAGAATATACATTCTTCTCAGCACATCACACTTATTCCAAAATTGACCACATAATTGGAAGTAAAGCACTCCTCAGCAAATGTAAAAGAACAGAAATTATAACAAACTGTCTCTCAGACCACAGTGCAATCAAACTAGAACTCAGGACTAAGAAACTCAATCAAAACCACTCAACTACGTGGAAACTGAATAACCTGCTCCTGAATGACTACTGGGTACATAACGAAATGAAGGCAGAAATAAAGATGTTCCTTGAAACCAATGAGAACAAAGATACAACATACCAGAATATCTGGGACACATTTAAAGCAGTGTGTAGAGGGAAATTTATAGCACTAAATGCCCACAAGAGAAAGCAAGAAAGATCTAAAACTGACACTCTAACATCATAATTAAAAGAACTACAGAAGCAAGAGCAAACACATTCAAAAGCTAGCAGAAGGCAAGAAATAACTAAGATCAGAGCAGAACTGAAGGAGATAGAGACACAAAAAACCCTCCAAAAAAATCAATGAATCCAGGAGTTGGTTTTTTGAAAAGATCAACAAAATTGATAGACCACTAGCAAGACAAAGAAGAAAAGAGAGAAGAATCAAATAGACGCAATAAAAAATGACAAAGGGGATATCACCAGCGACCCCACAGAAATACAAACTACCATCAGAGAATACTATAAACACCTCTATGCAAATAAACTAGAAAATCTAGAAGAAATGGATAATTTCCTGGACACTTACACTCTCCCAAAACTAAACCAGGAAGAAACTGAATCCCTGAATAGACCAATAGCAGGCTCTGAAATTGAGGCAATAATTAATAGCCTACCAACCAAAAAAAGTCCAGGACCAGATGGATTCACAGCTGAATTCTACCAGAGGTACAAGGAGGAGCTGGTACTATTCCTTCTGAAACTATTGCAATCAATAGAAAAAGAGGGAATCCTCCCTAACTCATTTTATGAGGCCAACATCATCCTGATACCAAAGCCTGGCAGAGACACAACAAAAAAAGAGAATTTTAGACCAATATCCCTGATGAACATTGATGCAAAAATCCTCAATAAAATACTGGCAAACCGGATCCAGCAGCACATCAAAAAGCTTATCCACCATGATCAAGTGGGCTTCATCCCTGGGATGCAAGGCTGGTTCAACATACGCAAATCAATAAACGTAATCCAGCATATAAACAGAACCAAAGACAAAAAACCACATGATTATCTCAATAGATGCAGAAAAGGCCTTTGACAAAATTCAACAGCCCTTCATGCTAAAAACACTCAATAAATTCGGTATTGATGGAACGTATCTCAAAATAATAAGAGCTATTTATGACAAACCCACAGCCAATATCATACTGAATGGGCAAAAACTGGAAAAATTGTCTTTGAAAACTGGCACAAGACAGGGATGCCCTCTCTCACCACTCCTATTCAACATAGTGTTGGAAGTTCTGGCTAGGGCAATCAGGCAAGAGAAAAAATCAAGGGTATTCGGTTAGGAAAAGAAGAAGTCATATTGTCCTTGTTTGCAGATGACATGATTGTATATTTAGAAAACCCCATTGTCTCAGCCCAAAATCTCCTTAAGCTGATAAGAAACTTCAGCAAAGTCTCAGGATACAAAATTAATGTGCAAAAATCACAAGCATTCTTATACACCAGTAACAGACAAACAGAGAGCCAAATCATGAATGAACTTCCATTCACAATTGCTTCAAAGAGAATAAAATACCTAGGAATCCAACTTACAAGAGATGTAAAGGACCTCTTCAAGGAGAACGACAAACCACTGCTCAGTGAAATAAAAGAGGACACAAACAAATGGAAGAATATACCATGCTCATGGATAGGAAGAATCAATATCTTGAAAATGGCCATACTGCCCAAGGTAATTTATAGATTCAATGCCATCCCCATCAAGCTACCAATGACTTTCTTCACAGAATTGGAAAAAACTGTTTTAAAGTTCATATGGAACCAAAAAAGAACCCGCATTGCCAAGACAATCCTAAGTCAAAAAGAACACAGCTGGAGGCATCACACTACCTGACTTCAAACTATACTACAAGGCTACGGTAACCAAAACAGCATGGTACTGGTACCAAAACAGAGATATAGACCAATGGAACAGAACAGAGTCCTCAGAAATAATACCACACATCTACAGCCATCTGATATTTGACAAACCTGAGAAAAACAAGAAATGGGGAAAGGATTCCCTGTTTAATAAATGGTGCTGGGAAAATTGGCTAGCCATAAGTACAAAGCTGAAACTGGATCCTTTCCTTACTCCTTATACAAAAATTAATTCAAGATGGATTAGAGACTTAAATGTTAGACCTAATACCATAAAAACCCTAGAAGAAAACCTAGGTAATACCATTCAGGACATAGGCATGGGCAAGGACTTCATGTCTAAAACACCAAAAGCAACGGCAACAAAAGCCAAAATTGACAAATGGGATCTAATTAAACTAAAGAGCTTCTGCACAGCAAAAGAAACTACCATCAGAGTGAACAGGCAACCTACAGAATGGGAGAAAATGTTTGCAATCTACTCATCAGACAAAGGGCTAATATCCAGAACCTACAAAGAACTCAAACAAATTTACAAGAAAAAAACAAACAACCCCATCAAAAAGTGGGCAAAGGATATGAACAGACATTTCTCAAAAGAAGACATTCATACAGCCAACAGACACATGAAAAAATGCTCATCATCACTGGCCATCAGAGAAATGCAAATCAAAACCACAATGAGATACCATCTCACACCAGTTAGAATGGCAATCATTAAAAAGTCAGGCAACAACAGGTGCTGGAGAGGATGTGGAGAAATAGGAACACTTTTACACTGTTGGTGGGATTGTAAACTAGTTCAACCATTATGGAAAACAGTATGGCGATTCCTCAAGGATCTAGAGCTAGAAGTACCATATGACCCAGCCATCCCATCACTGAGTATATACCCAAAGGATTATAAATCATGCTGCTATAAAGACACACGCATACATATGTTTATTGCGGCACTATTCACAATAGCAAAGACTTGGAATCAACTCAAAAGTCCATCAGTGACAGACTGGATTAAGAAAATGTGGCACATATACACCATGGAATACTATACAGCCATAAAAAAGGATGAGTTTGTGTCCTTTGTAGGGACATGGATGCAGCTGGAAACCATCATTCTCAGCAAACTATCGCAAGAACAGAAAACCAAACACCACATGTTCTCACTCATAGGTGGGAATTGAACAATGAGATCACTTGGACTCGGGAAGGGGAACATCACACACCGGAGCCTATCATGGGGAGGGGGAGGGGGGAGGGATTGCATTGGGAGTTATACTTGATGTAAATGACGAGTTGATGGGTGCAGCACAACAACATGGCACAAGTATACATATGTAACAAACCTGCACGTTATGCACATGTACCCTAGAACTTAAAGTATAATAATAATAATAATAATTTTAAAAGACAAAGAAGGACATTACATAATGGTAAAGGGATCAATGCAACAAAAGCTAACTATCCTAAATATATATGTACCCCCCCCAATACAGGAGCACCCAGAATCATAAAACAAGTTCACCTATGGGTTGTGTTTTTCTGGTGGAGTCTTGACTAAAACAGCCTCTCAGATGTTCCAGATTATTTCTAATAACAAGAGGAAGAAGAACCTCTAGAAGGATGGAGTAAAGGCCTCTAAGCTCTTCCTCAGGAGGCTTAAATGCTGCTGCTCCTGCCACCATCCTGTCTCTAGTGCCCTCTGAAATGTTCCAGCACATTTTTTAAGTACGCAACACTGATGGGCAATGGAAAATAGCTTTTGCCATCATTCCCATTAAGGTTGAAGGGTGAAGATATGCTCTTGTATTACAGACAATTAGTAGAAACTGTCCTTGAGAAAGCCTAGATTTTGGACTTACTAAATAACAACTTTAAATCAGCCATTATAAATACATTCAAAGAACTAGGAAACTATGCCTAAAGAGTTAAAGGGGCCAGACACTGTGGCTCACGCCTGTAATCCCTATACTTTGAGAGGCCAAGGCAGGCAGATCACTTGAGGTCAGGGGTTCAAGGCCAACATGGTGAAACCTTGTCTCTCTAAAATTAAAAAAAAAAAATAGCTGGGCGTGGTGGTGGGTGCCCATATTCCCAGGTACTCAAGATGCTGAGGGAGGAGAATTGCTTGAACCCGGAAGATGGCGGTTGCAGTGAGCCGAGATCGCGCCACTGCATACCAGCCTGGGCAATAGAGTGAACTCCATCTCAAAAAAAAATAAACAGTTAAATGAAAGTAGGAAAATTATATAAGAAATGGAGAATTTCAATACAGAAATAAAAGATTATTTAAAAGAATCCATAGAAATTCAGGAGGTGAAAAGTATAATAACTGGAGTGAAAAAATTACTACAAGGGTACAACGGCAAATATGAACTGGCAGAAGAAAGCAAGCAAACTTAAAGGTCCACGAGATTATCCAGTCTAAGGAAAAAAAGAAAAAAATGAAGAAAAATGGGCAGTCTTAGAGACTGATGGGATATCAAACATGCCACTGTATAAATAACGAGAGTTCCAGAGGAAGAGGGGAGAGAGAAAGGAACAGAAGAAATATGTGAAGAAATAATGGCCAAGGAAATTTTAAGAAATTTACAGGTAGAAATTAAACAACATTTCCTGAAAAACCAGTGGGTTAAAGAAGAAATCACAAGGGAAATTCTAAGATACTTTGAAGTGAATGAAAACAAAAACACACATGCCAAAACTTCTTGGATGCAGCCAAAATCATGCCTACAGGAAAATTTTTTCAACTCTAAGTAACTATATTGAAAACTAAAAAAATCTCAAAGCCTTTATTCATAAACAGCCTGATGATCTTAATAGATGCAGGAAAAGCATCGGACAAAATCCTTTCATAAAACATTCAACAAATTACGAATAAAGGGCAACTCCCTTAACCTCCATGGACATCTATGAAAAACTCACAGCCAGCATTGCACTTAATCCTGAAAGACTGAATATTTTCCTCCTGAGATCAGGAACAAAACAAGGATACCCACTCTTGCCACCTCTGCTCAGCATTCGTCTTAATTAGTTTGGACTGCTATAACAAATTACCATAGACTGGTGGCTTAAACAACAAACATTTATTTCTCACATTTCTGGAGACAGGAAGTCTGAGATTGGGTGCCAGCATGGTCAAGATCTTGATGGGTGCCCTTTCCTGTAGAGAAAGTAAGACTTTCTCTAGTTGCAGATGACATGATCTTGCATATAAAAAATCTTAAGGAATCCACCAGAAGAAACTAATAGGGCTAACAAGTTCAGTAAGATTGCAGGGTACAAGATCAATAAACAAAAAGGAATTTTATTTCTATGCTAGCAATGAATGATCTGAAAATTAAATAAAGACAATTCTATTTATAATAACATGGATAAAGTTTTTAAATCTGGAAATAAACCCAGCCAAAAAATGCAGAACTTGTAGACTGAAAGCAATAAAACATCATTAAAAGAAATTAAAGAAGACCTATTAAGTTGAAAGATATCCCATATTTATGGAAAGCATAAGATCATTAAGAAGCAATACTCCTGATTTAATCCAGTTTCTATCTAAATCCCTGCAGGCTGCTTTGCAGAAATTAACAAAGTGATCCAAAAATTGTATGGAAACACAAGGGACCCAGAATAGCCAAAACAATCTTGAAAAGTGCAAAGTTGAAGGATTCACACTTTTAGATTTCAAAGTTACAGAAATATAGCAATCAAAAGTGTGGACAGAATATACATATAGATCAGAGAAATAGAATACAGATTTCAGAAACAAAACCTTACATTTATGGTCAATTGATTTTTTTCATGAGGGTGCCAAGACAATTCAGTGGGTGAAAGAATAGTCTTTTCCACAAATGATGCTAGGACAACTATATATCCACATGCAAAAGAATGAAATAGGACCCCTACCTCACATCATATATGAAAAGTTAATTCATAGTACTTCAAAGACTTAAATGAAAGAACTAAAACTACAATTCAGAAGAAAACATAGGCATAGGCTATGGCTGGGATGACTATAATGAAAAAGCAAGTGTTGAAGATGTGGAGGAACTTAGAACCTTCATATACTGCCTGTGAGTGTAAAAAATGGCACACCTACTTTGGAAAACAGTCTGAGAGTTCCTTGAATGGTTAAATATAGGTTACCATATGACTTGGGAATTTCAGCTCTAGGAGCATACCCAAGAGAAGGGCTGCATTCTTTCTGGAAGCACTGGTGGGGAATTTGTTCTCTTTCCTTTTCCAGGTACAGATTGTCTGCATTGTTTGGGTATTTGGTTTCATTCTTTGTCTTCAAAGCCAGCAATATAGCATCTTTCTCTGGCTCTGCTTCCATCATATGTGCTTGATTAAATTAGCTACTGGACTATCTAGTTAGTATGTTTTTTCTAGTTTGCATGGCTCTGAAAGAAAGGCAGAAACTATCTAGTTAGTATGTTTTTTCTAGTTTGTATGGCTCTGAAAGAAAGCCCCAGTCAGGGGCTTACAGATGAAACTCCCATCTCCCTGGCACAGAGCACCTGAGGGAAGGAGTGGCTGTGAGCCCAGCATCAACAGTCTTAAAATTTCCTGCCTGCTGACTCTGAAGAGAGCAGATCTCCCAGCGCAGCTCTTGAGTTCGGCTAACAGACAGACTACCTCTTCAAGTGGGTCCCTGACCCATATGCCTGCTGACTTGAGAGAGACCTCCCAACAGGGGTCAACAGATACCTCATACAGGAGAGCTCTGGCTGGCATCAGGCCAGTGCCCCTCTGCAACTAAGCTTCCAGAGGAAGGAGCAGGCAGTGATCTTTGCAGCCTCCACTGGTGATACCCAGGTGAAGAGGGTCTGGAGTGAACCTCCAGCAAAATGCAGCAACTTGCAGAAGAGGGGCCTGACTTTTAGAAGGAACACTAACAGAAAGCAACAACATCAAAAGAGCCACACAAAACCCCATCCAAAAGTCATAAGCCTCAAAGATTAAAGGTAGATAAATGCACGAAGATGAGGAAAAACCAGCACATAAATGCTGAAAATTGCAAAAACAAGAATGCCTCTTCTCCTCCAAATGATCACAACTCCTCTCCAGCAAGGGCACAAATCTGGACAGAGAATGAGATTGATAAACTGACAGAAGTAGGCTTCAAAAGGTGAGTAATAACAAACTCCTCTGAGCTAAAGGAGCATGTTCTAACCCATTGCAAAGAAGCTAAGAACCTTGATAAAATGTTACTGGAACTGCTAAGTAGAAAAACCAGTTTAGGGAAGAACATAAATGACCTGATGGAGCTGAAAAACACAGCACAAGAACTTCATGAAGCATACACAAGTATCAATAGCCGAATACAGTGGAAAAAAGTATATTGGAGATTGAAGATCAACTTACTGAAATAAGGCATGAAGACAAGATTAGAGAAAAAAGATTGGAAAGGAATGAACAAAACCTCCAAGAAATATGGGACTATGTGAAAAGACCAAACCTACAATCAATTGGTGTACCCAAAAGTGATAGGGAGAATGGAACCAAGTTGGAAAACACACTTCAGGATATCCAGGAGAACTTCTCCAACATAGGAAGACAGGCCAACATTCAAATTCAGGGAATACAGAGAACACCCCTAAGATACTCTTCGAGAAGAGCAAGCCCAAGACACATGATCATCAGATTCTCCAAGGTTGAAATGAAGGAAAAATGTTAAGGGCAGCCAGAGAGAAAGCTCAAGTTACCTACAAAGGGAAGCCCATCACACTAACAGCAGATCTCTCTGCAGAAACCCAGCAAGCCAGAAGAGGGTGGGGGCCAATATTCAACATTCTTAAAGAAAAGAATTTTCAACCCAGAATTTCATATCCAGCCAAACTGAGCTTCATAAGTGAAGGAATAATAAAATCCTCTCCAGACAAGACAAGCAAATGCTGAGGGATCTTTGTCACCACCAGGCCTGTCTTACAAGAGCTCCTGAAGGAAGCACTAAGTATGGAAAGGAAATACTGGTACCAGCCTCTGCAAAAACATGCCAAATTTTAAAGACCATAGAAGCTATGAAGAAACTGCATCAACTAATGTGCAAAAAACCAGCTAGCATCATGATGACAGGATCAAATTCAAACATAACAATATTAACTTTAAATGTAAATGAGCTAAATGCCCCAATTAAAAGACAGACTGGCAAATTGAATAAAGAGTCAAGACCCATCTGTGTGCTGTATTCAGGAGACCCATCTCACATGCAGACACACACAAAGGCTCAAAATAAAGGGATGGAGGAATATTCACCAAGCAAATGGAAAGAAAATCAGAACAAAACACAACAAAATAGGCGTTTTAATCCTTATTTCTTATAAAACAGACTTTAAACCAACAAAAATCAAAAAAGACAAAGAAGGACATTATATAATGGTAAAGGGATCAATGCAACAAAAGCTAACTATCCTAAATATATATGCACCCAATACAGGAGCACCCAGATTCATAAAACAAGTTATTCGAGACCTACAAAGATATTTAGACTCTCACACAATAATAGTGGGAGATATTTACACCCCACTGTCAATATTAGACAGATCAACGAGACAGAAAATTAACAAGGATATTCAGGACTTGAACTCAGCTCTGGACCAAGTGGACCTAACATACATCTACAGAACTGTCCACCCCAAATCAACAGAATGTGCATTCTTCTCAGAGCCACATAGCACTTATTCTAAAATCGACCACATAATTGGAAGTAAAACACTCCTCTGCAAATGCAAAAGAACAGAAATCATAACAAACTGTCTCTCAGACCACAGTGCAACCAAATTAGAACTCAGGATTAAGAAACGCACTCAAAAGCACACAATTACCTGGAAATTGAACAACCAGCTCCTGAATGACTACTGGGTACATAACGAAATTAAGGCAGAAATAAAGTTCTTTGAAACCAATGAGAACAAAGAGACAATGTACCAGAACCTCTGGAACACAGATAAAGCAGTGTTAAGAGGGAAATTTATAGCACTAAATGCCCACATCAGAAAGCTGGAAAGACCTAAAATTGACACCCTAACATCACAATTAAAAGAACTAGAGAAGCAAGAGCAAACAAATTCAAAAGCTAGCAGAAGACGAGAAATAACTAAGATCAGAGCAGAACTGAAGGAGATAGACACAAAAAAAAAACCTTTCAAAAAAAGCAGTGAACCAGGAGCTGGTTTTTTGAAAAGGTTAACAAAGTAGATAGACCACTAGGCAGACTAATAAAGAAGAAGAGAGAAAAGAATGAAATAGATGCAATAAAAAATGATAAAGGGGATATCACCACTGAGCCCGCAGAAATACAAACTACCTTCAGGGAATACTATAAACACCTCTGCGCAAATAAACTAGAAAATCTAGAAGAAATGGATATTTTCCTGGACACATATACCCTCCGAAGACTAAACCAGGAAGAAGTCAAATCCCTGAATAGACCAATAACAGGTTCTGAAATTGAGGCAGTAATTAATAGCCTACCAACCAAAAACAGTCCAGGACCAGATGGATTCACAGCCGAATTCTACCAGGGGTACAAAGAGGAGCTGGTACCATTCCTTCTGAAACTATTCCAAACAATAGAAAAAGAAAGACTCCTCCCTAACTCGTTTTATGAGGCCAGCATCATCCTGATTCCAAAACCTGGCAGAGACGCAACAAAAAAAGATAATTTCAGGCCAATATCCCTGATGAATATCAATGCAAAAATCCTCAGTAAAATACTGGCAAACCAAATCCAGCAGCACGTCGAACAGCTTATCCACCATGATCAAGTTGGCTTCATCCCCGGGATGCAAGGCTGGTTCAACGTACACAAATCAATAAATGTAATCCATCACATAAACAGAACCAATGACAAAAACCACATGATTATCTCAACAGACACAGAAAAGGCCTCCAATAAAATTTAACATCCATTTATAACATGTAAGGAAAGGGTCCAGTGTCTGTTTTCTGTTTCCCTTATACATCCCTTCATGCTAAAAACTCAATAAACTAGGTATTGATAGAACATATTTCAAAATAATAAATTCTTATTTATGATGAACCCACAGCCAATACCATACTGAACTGGCAAAAGCTGGTAGCATTCCCTTTAAAAACTGGCACAAGACAAGGGTGCTCTCTCTCACCACTCCTATTCAACATAGTATTGGAAGTTCTGGCCAAGGCAATCAGGCAAGAGAAAGAAATAAAGGGTATTCAGGTAGGAAGAGAAGAAGTCAAATTGTCTTTGTGTGCAGACAATGTGATTGTATATTTAGAAAACCCCATCATCTCAGCCCCAGAACTCCTTAAGCTGATAAGCAACTTCAGCAACATGTCAGGATACAAAATCAATGTGTAAAAATCACAAGCATTCCTATACACCAAGAGACAAGCAGAGCCAAATCATGAGTGAACTCCCATTCACAATTGCTACAAAGAGAATAAAATACCTAGGAATATAACTTACAAGGGATGCAAAGGACCTCTTCAAGGAGAACCACAAACCACTGCTCAAGGAAATAAGAGAGGACACAAACAAATGGAAAAACATTCCATGCTCATGGATAGGAAGACCCAATATCATGAAAATGGCCATTCTGCCCAAAGTAATTTATAGATTCAATGCTATTTCCATCAAGCCACCATTGTCTTTCTTTGCAGTTAGAAAAAACTACTGTAAACTTTATATGGAGCCAAAAAGGAACCTGTATAGACAAGACAATCCTAAGCAAAAAGAACAAACCCAGAAGCATCACACTATCTGGCTTCAAACTATACTACAAGGCTACAGTAACCAAAATAGCATGGTACTGGTACCAAAACACCACACGTCTACAACCATCTGATCTTTGATAAACCTGACAAAAACAAGCAATGGGGAAAGGATTCCCTATTTAATAAATGGTTCTGGGAAAACTGGCTAGCCATATGCAGAAAACTAAAACTGGACCCCTTCCTTACACCTTATACAAAAATTAACTCAAGATGGATTAAAGACTTAAATTTAACATCCAAAACCATAAAAACCATAGAAGAAAACCTAGGCAATGCCATTCAGGACATAGGCATGGGCAAAGACCTCATGACTAAAACACCCAAAGCAATTGCAACAAAAGCCAAAACTGACAAATGGGATCTAATCAAGTTAAAGAGCTTCTGCTCAGCAAAATAAACTATCATCTGAGTGAACTGGCAACCTACAGAATGGGAAAAAATCTATGCAAGTTACCGATCTGATGAAGGTCTAATATCCAGAATCTACAAGGAACTTAAACAAATTTACAAGAAAAAAAAAACAACTCCATCAAAAAGTGGACAAAGGATATGAACAGATACTTCTCAAAAGAAGACATTTATGTGGCCAACAAACATATGAAAAAAATCTCATCATCACTGGTCATTAGAGAGATGCAAATAAAAACCACAATGAGATACCATCTCATGCCAGTCAAAATGGTGATTATTAAAAAGTCAGGAAACAATAGATGCTGTTGAGGCTGTGGGAAAATAGAAAAGCTTTTACACTGTTGGTGGGAGTGTAAATTAGTTCAACCATTGTGGAAGACAGTGTGGTGATTCCTCAAGGATCTAGAACCAGAAATGCCATTTGACCCAGCAATCCCATTACTGGGTATATACCCAAAGGCTTATAAATTATTCTATTATAAAGACACATGCGCATGTATGTTTATTGCAGCACTGTTTACAATAGCAAAGAATTGGAACCAACCCAAATGCCCATCAGTGATAGACTAGATAGAGAAAATGTCTTATATACATTATGGAATACTATGCAGCCATAAAAAAGAATGAGTTCATGTCCTTTGCAGGGACATGGATGAAGCTGGAAGCCATCATTTTCAGTAAAGTAACACAGGAACAGAAAACCAAACACTACATGTTCTCACTCATAAGTGGGAGTTGAACATTGAGAACACATGGACACAAGAGGGGAACATCTCACACCAGGGCCTGTCAGGGGCAGTGGGAGGCAAGGGGAGGGAGAGCATTAGGAAAAATACCTAATGCATGTGGGGCTTAAAACCTAGATGATGCAGCAAACAACCATGGCACATGTATACCTATGTAACAAACCTGCACGTTCAGCAAATGTCCCAGAACTTTTAAAAAATATCCTAGATGGCATATTCTTTTAATAGAAATAAGACTGTTTCATATACACTGAAAATTGTTGTTTAGCCAGGTACAGTTGCTGAAGCCTGTAATTTCAGCACTTTGGGAAGCCAAGGCGGAAGGATCACTTGAGCCCAGGAGTTTGAGACCAGCCTGTGCAACATAGTGAGATCCCACCTTCTACAAATATTTTTTAAGTTAGCCAAGTGTGTTAGTGCATGCCTATGGTCCTAGCTACTCAGGAGGCTGAGGTGAGCGGATTGCTTGAGCCCAGGAGCTTGAGGCTGCTATGAACTGTGATCGCATCACTACACTCCAGCCTGGGCAACAGAGCAAGACCCCGTTTCCTCCCATCGTGCCCCTGACCCCACAGCCATCCCCACACCACCCCCCCCAACAAAAAAAAGAAAAGAAAATATGTCACCACCTTCCTCAGTTATCTTGGCTAGATGTCTGGTAACTCACTGCAGCTTCTCCATCAGCATTGTTGCCTCACCTTGCACTTTTGTGTTTTGGAGATAGCTGCTTCCCTTAAACCTCATGAATCAATCCCTACTAGCTTCCAACTTTTCTTCTGCAGCTTCCTCACCTCTGTCAGCCTTCATAGAGTTGAAGAGAGTTAGAACCTTGCTCTAGATTAGGCTTTGGCTTGAGGGAATTTTGTGTCTGGTTTGATCTAACAAGATAGAGAGAAGGAGAGAGATAGAAAGAAGGAGGAGGAGGAGGAGGAGGGGAAGGAAGGAAGGAAGGAAGGGAGGGAGGGAGGGAGGGAGGAGAGGGGAGGAGAGGAGAGGGAGGGAGGAGAGGAGAGGGAGAGAGGGAGGGAGGAGAGGAGAGGGAGGGAGGGAGGGAGGGAGGAGAGGGGAGGAGATGAGAGGGAGGGAGGGAGGGAGGGAGGAGAGGAGAGGAAGATGGACAGGGAGGGAGAGGGAGAGGGCGGAAGAGGGAGGGAGGAATGGCTAGTTGGAACAGTTAGAACACGCACAACATTTTCTTAAGCTCATCATTTTACATGGGTGGTTTGTGATGCCCCCAAACAATTACAATAGTAATATCAAAGATCACTGATCACAGATCACCACAACAAATCTATTAATAATTTAAAAGTTTGAAATATTTCAAGAATTCCCAAAATACGACACGGAGACATGAAGTAAGCACATGCTGTTGGGAAAATGGTGCTGATAGACTTGCTCAACTCAGGCTTACACATCTTTCAATTTGTAAAAAAATGCAGTATCTGCAAAGCTCAATCAAGTGAAGCACAATCAAATGAGATATGCCTGCATTTCCCTTTTAACCCAAGAGCTGTCTAATAGGAGGGGTTTTTTTTAAATTTTAAATCTCCAGGTAGAAGTGCCTTTTTGGTTTTTAATATCTAGCTTTACTGTGTTGTGTTTAGAAACTGAGTAATATTTCAACTTTTTGGAACTTACCGATATTCTCTTTGTGTCCTCACATATGAGCACTTTTCAGGAATGTTCATGTATACTTTAAAAAGAAGGTATATTCTCTATCATCACAGAGTGATGCTCAATACATATCACAAAAGATAAGAGGGGGAAATTAAGGATCCTGCAGAAAAAAAGTGACAATGCCTCTTATATCAATATCTTATTGATTATGCTGTAGATATTTTGTATCTTTACTTAATTTTGCCCATCTGAACTGTCCCAACAGGACCTATATTGTACTGAGAATGGTTTCTTGTTCTCTTGTTGTTTCTGTTTCTCCTTGAATCTCCTCTAGTTTGTTTTACATAGGTAATTGGTGTGTGACTTGTTGCATATATATTCATAATTGCTACATCATCATCTTAAAATGTGACTTTTAGTGTTATAAAATTCTTTTGTCTCATGTAATGGTTTTTCACTTAAAAATTCTACTTTATCCGCTAACAGAATCTCAATCTTCTTTATTTTTTCCCTTTGCCTGGTAAATCTTCCACCTTTATTTTCTGATTTTTGAATAACTACATCTTAGATGAGTCTCTTGTATACACCATAGAGTTGTGCACATTTGAACAGACAAATTAAATCCTTTCATTTATTTTTGTGCCTGATAAGTGTGGTCTTAATCCTCTTATATGCTTTGTTACACTTTCTATGTGTGATGTGTTATATTTATTGTGTTTCTTTCTACATTAGATGTGTTCTCTTTGCCTACATTTTCTTGGAGTATTTAGGAAGGTTTGCATTTTTATTCTTTTGGTTACCTTAATGTCAGTATTTTTGTAATGTCCTAATTCTCTCTTTTTATCACTTAATCTCTTACTATCTTCTAATAGGTATCCTTTGACACCCATTATGTCTATAGCAATCAATAATCATATGCTACTTTCCCCTGTCTCTCCCTCCTCTTCCCATTGAGTCTTATTCTACTTTTCTGGAACATCAAAATAAGCCTACTAGACAAGGAACTGATTTCATTAACAACTATGGATTTTTATATCCATAATCCCATCCTTATTTTAGCTTTGGCACTACAATTAAATATAGGGAATGCTCACCCTGAGTCCTTTTGCCAAAGTTTTCTCGATCATCTTTTATTTGGATGCAGCTCATCCACTAGTACAGGAGTGGGCAAGCTTTTTCAATAGCTGAACTGATAGTAAATATTTCAGGCTTTGCGGAAATCTTTTGAAATTTCTTAGCTCTGCTACTGTAGTGCGAAAACAGACGTAGACATTACATCAATGAATTGGTGTGGATATGTGCCATTGAAATTTTATTTACATAAATAGGCATCAGGCCAGTTTGAGGACCACTATTCTACTAGGTTTCTTAGGAAGAGCACTTGTCTCCTCTATTACCCAAGTTCTCGCACATTTAGAACTGTTTTTCTATAGCCTTGATACTTGAAGGAAAACTGGCTGAATAATTTTTCTAGTTTATATTTTCTTTCCTTAAGTTTCTTGAGAATCCTATTGCACTGTTACATTAAAAATTATCTCGTGTTTTTGCTTGCAGGCCCTGAAGATGTCTTCTTTATCTTTAAAGTCTAATTATGTTATTGGGTCTGGTATGCAGGTTCCAGTGAGCCCATCCTCCTGATATTCATGCCTTTGTTTAATTATCTTTCCTCAAGTGTGGGCTGCAGCATTGACTCACTTCTAAAAAAATAGAATATGACAAAAATGAGATGTCACTTCCAAAATTAGGTTACAAAAACACTCTGGCTTCCCTAGTCTTCACCCTCGCTTGCTCTCTTGCTTGAACACGTTGATGACATCCATTTGTTATGCTGTGAGCTAACATATATTGAAGCCTACTAGACAAGGAACTGATAACATTCACAAGAGGAGTTTTGAAGCAACAATATAAAGTCCTCCCTCAATTGAGCCTTCAAGTGAGGCCACAGCCCTGACTGATAAGTTAGCTGCAGCTTCACAAGAGACCTTTAGGCAGAGGCACCTAGCTAAGCGCTCCTGGATTCTTTACCCATAGAAACTGAGTTGATAACTGTTTGCTATTTTAAGCTGCTAAATTTGGGGGTAATTTGTTACATGGTTGTATCTACACAATGATAGATAACACAATCATTATCTACACAGTTGTAGATAACAATTATACAAGGATTCTCAAAGTTGATCATCCCAGGTTAATTTTGAGGGTACCCAATTGGTCCTTTCTTTCTGGTGGTAAAATACATATAACAGAAAATTTACCACCTCAACCCTCTTTAATTGTACAGCTCAGTCGTGTTACAAACATTCACACTGTTGCACAACCAGTCTCCAGAACCCTTTTCTTCTTGCAAACATGAAATTCAGTACTCATTAAACAACTCCCATTTTTCCCCTTCCCCCGAGAACCTGGCAACCACCATTTTACTTGCTGTCTCTACGAAATTAGCTACTCTTAAGTATTTCATATAAGTGGAATCATACAGTATTTGTCTTTTTGTGACTGGCTAATTTCACTTAATGTCATCAGGCTTCATCCATGTTATAGCATGTGTCAGAATTTCATTTTTTAAGGCTGAAAAATATTTCATTATATGTAGACACCACATTTTGTTTAGACATTCACCTATCTTTAGCTATTGTAAATAATACTATTACAAACCAATTGGCCTTTCTTCCTTCTTTTCTTCTCTCCTATCCTCTCTTTTCTATTTTGAGCCTGTCTGGAGTGCAGTGATCCCATCATAGCTTACTGCAGCCTCAAACTCCTGAAGTGATCCTCCCACCTCAGCCTCATAAGTAGTTAGGACTAGAGACAAACACCACTGTGCCTGGTTAATTTTTTTTTTTTTAATTTTTCTGTAGAGATGGGGTCTTGCTATGTTGCCCTGGATGTTCTCAAACCCCTGGCCTCAAGGGATCTTCCCACCTCAGACTCCCAAAGTGCTGGGATTGAAGGCATGAGACACCTCATCCAGCCTGATTGGTCTTTTTAATTGGTACATGCCAGGAGGCAGTGGGGGTGTCTTTCTTTACCTCATTTTCTGTCTCTTGGGTTTTTTCCTGGTTTTTAATATCTTTTATTGAAATTTAATTTGAATTTATTCTTCCTTGGGCACCTTGCAATTGAATCTTTGTTTCTAATATGATTTTACAGTTTTATTTTTTTTCCTGAGTTTAATATTCCCTTGAATATTGAGTGAAAAGAGATATTATCATTTTTTTTCTGCAGGATCCTTTATTTCGCCCCCCTTTACTGCCACATCTCCAAGAAGTACTTTCCCTATCCTATATTGCTGAGACTTCCCCAGAAGCAGTATTTCCTTCCTGCACACTTTCAAGCCACTTTCCTCTAGCCAGTGCTATGAATTAGTAAGCCTTGACTTCGATTCAGTATTTTGCATTGGACTTTTCTCTTTCTGGAGGTGACATTTTTCTGTTCTCTGCATCCCTCTACTCTTTTTTATTGGGTCTCTTAAGTTTCCTCTCTCCTGCTTTCCTACCCACAGGCTTGCAGTGGAGGATGGACAGCAGGAGTTTTTTTGGGGTTTTTTGTTTTGTTTTGTTTTTGTGGGACAGAGTCTGGCTCAGTCGCCCAGACTGGAGTGCACTGGTGCGATCTCAGCTCACTGCAAGCTCCGCCTCCCAGGTTTACGCCATTCTCCTGCCTCAGCCTCCCAAGTAGCTGGGACTACAGGCACCCACCACTACGCCCGGCTAAATTTTTTGTATTTTTAGTAGAGAGGGGGTTTCACCGTGTTAGCCAGGATGGTCTCGATCTCCTGACCTCGTGATCTGCCCGTCTCGGCCTCCCAAAGTGCCGGGATTACAAGTGTGAGTCACCATGCCTGGCCAAGATTTGTTGTTGTTGTTGTTGTTGTTGTTGTGAGACAGGGTCTCTCTGTGTCACCCAGGCTAGGCTGCAGTGGCATCATCATAGCTCACTGGAGCCTCGACTCCCTGGGCTCCAGTTATCCTCCCACCTCAGTCTCCTGAGTAGCTGGGGCTATAGGAATACACTACCATGCCTGGCTAATTTTTTAATTATTTGTGGAGATCAGGTCTTGCTATGTTTCCCAGGCTGGTCTTGAACTCCTGGGCTCAAGTGATCTTCCTGCCTCTGCCTCCCAAAGTTCTGGGATTACAGGTGTGAGCCACTGCACCCAGCCAGGAGCTCTGTTGAAATTTGGTTTTCTTTTTTCTTCAAAGAGACAAAGTCTCACTCTGTCCCCCAGGCTGGGGTACTGTGGTGCTGTCATAGCTCACTGCAGCCTTGAACTCCTCTCCAGTTTTCAACTAAGCATCAACTCCTATTTGTAAATCTCCTGCCCATCTCCCTCCTCAAAGGCCCCTATGTTTAGCCAACTGGCTATTCCACCTCTTCACTTGGATGTTTCAAAGGCCGTTACTCCCAAAACTCTGCAATCCCAAGCTAATTCATGCTATTATCTCTCCCAAATCTTGGATTCCTCCAGTTTTTCCTACTTTATCCCATTCATTTAGGTATATAAGCGAAAATCGTGGGAGCCATTCCTCTCCAACCTCAATTACATCATGCTTCCCCAAAGTTCAAGATTCTCACATCCCCCTAATTCTCCTCCTAAAGAGCCCTCAAATCCACCACTTGCCCTGTGTCCACTGCCTTGTTTAAGCAACTGGAGTACACTCAGTTACTCAAGCCAGAAACCGGGGAATATTTATTACCCATTTCTTTCCCTCACTATCACATTCAACCTATCATCAAGTCCTGCTGGCTCGTCTTTCAAAATATCTCATTCTATCAACTTCTATTTCCACTACTACCAGGCTGGCCCAGACCACCGTTATCTCCCCGAGTGTCCTCTTGCTTAAAGGTATATTCTGCTCTTCTGACAAGGTAAATCAAACACACCAGTCACATCTTTAAAGACCCTTCCATGGCTTCCCATAGTACGAGGATAAAATCCACACTCCCCACATGACTTGCCTGGCCTTGCTTAAATCATCTTGCCCCTGCCTATTTCTTAGATTTTATCTCCCCCTCACCTAGTAGCGCCCTCGGTGCTCCAACTATACCTGATTTACTGCTATTTCTCAAACAAGCCTAGTTCTTTCCAAACTAGGATGTTTCTCTTTGCTCTTCTCAAATATGGGAATCTCCTTCTTGGAAGTTTTTATGTCACTCATTCCTTCTCATACTGAACAGCCTGTGAAACGGAGGTTGTTCCATTATTCTTTATCATAATACTCTCTTTATTTCCATTATGATCCATCTCATGGTCTGTAATGTTTTTCATGTGTGTTGGTTTGCTTACTTATTTTTTGTTTTCTGTAAATTCCCTGCTATCAGGTGGAAGCGTAGGTGCTACGGGAAGCGCAGGTGCTACATCTAGGCAAGGTATTTATGCCACTTCTTGAGGAGACAGAAAGCTGCCAAGAGGAAGTGGTGCTATTTTGCCTGAGATCTAACGGATCCTATTCCGGAAAAGGGTGTGGAGTGGCTCATAAAAAGGGACTTTTTGGGAAGACAGAACAGTAGACAGAGTTTTGAGAAAACACAGCACTTTCACAAGGTTTCCTGTGACTGACATGTAAATTTGAAGGCCGGGCACAGTGGCTCATGCACATAATCTCAGCACTTTGGGAGGCCAAGGTGCGAGAATTGCTTAAGCCCAGGAGTTTGAGACCAGCCTGGGCAACATAGCAAGACTCTGTCTCTATAAAAAAATTTAAATATTTTTTTAAAAGGGGATTTCCGGCAAGATGTCTGAACAGGAAGAGCTCCGGTCTGCAGCTCCCAGCTGATCGATGCAGAAGATGGGGGATTTCTGCATTTCCAACTGAGGTACCTGGTTCATCTCATTGGGACTGGTTGGACAGTGGGTGCAGCCCGTGGAGGGTGAGCTGAAGCAGGGCAGGGCGTCACCTCACCTGGGAAGCACAAGGGGTCGGGGGATTTCCCCTTCCTAGCCAAAGGAAGCTGTGTGAGACTGTACCGAGAGGAACGGTACACTCCGGCCCAGATACTGCACTTTTCCCATGGTCTTCGCAACTGGCAGACCAGGAGATTCCCTCCGGTGTCTGGCTTGGTGGGTCCCATGCCCACAGAGCCCAGCAAGCTAAGATCCATTGGCTTGAAATTCTCGCTGCTAGCGCAGCAGTCTGAGATCGACCTGGGACGCTGGAACTTGGTGGGGGGAGGGGCGTCCACCATTGCTGAGGCTTGAGAAGGTGATTTTATGCTCACAATGTAAACAAAGCCACAGGGAAGTTCGAACTGGGCAGAGTCCACCACAGCTCAGCAAGGCCAACTCCCTCTCTACATTCCACCTCTGTGGGCAGGGCACCTCTGAACAAAAGGCAGCAGCCCCAGTTACAGACTTATAGATCAATCCCCTATCTCCCTGGGACAGAGCACCTGGGGGAAGGGGCAGCTGTGGGCACAGCTTCAGCAGACTTAAACGTCCATGCCTGACAGCTCTGAAGAGAGTAATGGTTCTCCCAGCACAGCATTCGAGCTCTGACAATGGATAGACTACCTCCTCAAGTGGGTCCCTGACCCCCGTGTAGCCTGACCGGGAGACACCTCCCAGTAGGGGCTGCCAGACACCTCATACAGGAGAATTCTGGCTGGTATCTGTGCCCCTCTGGGACAAAGCTTCCAGAGGAAGGATCAGGCAGCAATATTTGCTGTTCTGCTGCCTCCACTGGTGATACCCAGGCAAACCTGGGTCTGGAGTGGACCTCCAGCAAACTCCAACAGACCTGCAGCTGAGGGGCCTGTTAGAAGGAAAACTAACAAAGAGAAAGGAATAGCATCAACAAAAAGGATGTCCACACCAAAACCCCATCCGTAGGTCACCAACATCAAAGACCAAAGGTAGATAAAACCACAGAGATGGGGAAAAACCAGCACAGAAAGGCTGAAAATTCCAAAAACCAGAACGCCTCTTCTCCTCCAAAGGATCACAACTCCTCGCCAGCAAGGGAACAAAACTGGACAGAGAATGAGTTTGACGAATTGACAGAAGTAGGCTTCAGAAGGTGGGTGAGAACAAACTCTTCCGAGCTAAAGGAGCATGTTCTAATCCAATGCAAGGAAGCTAAGAACCTTGAAAAAAGGTTAGACTAATTGCTAACTAGAATAACCAGTGTAGACGAGAACATAAATGACCTGATGGAGCTGAAAAATGCAGCATGAGAACTTCATGAAGCATACACAAGCTTCAATAGCCAAATCAATCAAGAGGAAAAAAGGATATCAGTGATTGAAGATCAACTTAATGAAATAAAGCAAGAAAACAAGATTAGAGAAAAAAGAGTGAAAAGAAACAAACAAAGCCTCCAAGAAATATGGGACTATGTGAAAAGAACAAATCTACATTTGATTGGTGCACCTGAAAGTGACAGGAGAATGGAACCACGTTGGAAAACACTCCTCAGAATATTATCCAGGAAAACTTCCCCAACATAGCAAGGCAGGCTAACATTCAAATTCAGGAAATACAGAGAACACCAATAAGATATTCCTTGAAAAGAGCAACCCAAAGACACATAATCATCAGATTCACCAAGGTTCAAATGAAGGAAAAAATGCTAAGGGCAGCCAGAGAGAAAGGTCGGGTTACCCACAAAGGGAAGCCCATCAGACTAACAGCGGATCTCTCGGCAGAAACCCTACAAGCCAGAACAGAGTAGGGGCCAATATTCAACATTCTTAAAGAATTTTCAACCCAGAATTTCCTATCCTGCCAAACTAAGCTTCATAAGTGAAGGAGAAATAAAATCCTTTACAGACAAGCAAATGCTGAGAGATTTTATCACCATCAGGCACGCTTTACAAGAGCTCCTGAAGGAAGCGCTAAACATGGAAAGGAACAACTGGTACAAGCCACTGCAAAAACATGCCAAATTGTAAAGACCATAAACACTATAAAGAAACTGCATCAACTAACGGGCAAAATAACCAGCTAACATCATAATGACAGGATCAAATTCCCATGTAACAATATTAACCTTAAATGTAAATGGGCTAAGTACCCCAAATTAAAAGACACAGACTGGCAAATTGGATAGAGTCAAGACCCATTGGTGTGCTGTATTCAGGAGACCCATCTCATGTGCAAAGACACACACAGGCTCAAAATAAAGGGATGGAGGAAGATCTACCAAGCAAATGGAAAAAAAAAAAAAAAAAAAGCAGGGGTTGCAATCCTAGTCTCTGATAAAGAAGACTTTAAACCAACAAAGATCAAAAGAGACAAAGAAGGGCATTACAAAATGGTAAAGGGATCAATGCAACAAGAAGCACTAACTATCCTAAATATATATGCACCCAATTGAGGAGCACCCAGATTTGTAAAGCAAGTTCTTAGAGACCTACAGAGAGACTTAGACTCCCACACAATAATATTGGGAGACTTTAACACCCCACTGTCAATATTAGACAGATCAACAAGACAGAAAATAAACAAGTGTAACCAGGACTTGAACTCAGCTCTGGACCAAGCAGACCTAATAGACATCTATAGAACTCTCCACACCAAATCAACAGAATATACATTCTTTGCAGTACCACATCACACTTATTCTAAAATTGGCCACATAATTGGAAGTAAAACACTCCTCAGCAAATGTAAAAGAACAGAAATCACAACCAACTGTCTCTCAGACGACAGTGCAATCAAATTAGAACTCAGGATTAAGAAACTCACTCAAAACTGCACAGCTACATGGAAACCTACTCCTGAATGAACAGCCTACTCCTGAATGACTACTGGGTAAATAACAAAATGAAGGCAGAAGTAAAGATGTTCTTTAAAACCAATGAGAAAAAGGACACAACATACCAGAATCTCTGGGACACGTTTAAATCAGTGTGTAGAGGGAAATTTATAGCACTAAATGCCCACAAGAGAAAGCAGAAAACATCTAAAATTGACACCCTAACATCACAAAGAACTAGAGAAGCAAGAGCAAACAAATTCAAAAGCTAGCAGAAGACAAGAAATAACTAAGATCAGAGTAGACCTGAAGCAGATAGAGACACAAAAAACCCTGCAAAAAATCAGTGAATCCAGGAGCTGGTTTTTTGAAAAGATTAACAAAATAGATGAACCGCTAGCAAGACTAATAAAGATGAAAAGAGAGAAGAATCAAATAGATGCAATAAAAATGATAAAGGGGATATCACCACTGAGCCCACAGAAATACAAACTACCATCAGAAAACACTATAAACACCTCTACACAAATAAACTAGAAAATCTAGAAGAAATGGATAAATTCCTGGACACAGATACCCTCCCAAGACTAAACCAGGAAGAAGTCGAATCTCTGAATAGACCAATAGTAGGTTCTGAAATTGAAGCAATAATAGCCTACCAACCAAAAAAAGCCCAGGACCAGATGGATTCACAGCCGAATTCTACCAGGGGTACAAAGACGAGCTAGTGCCATTCCTTCCGAAACTATTCCAAACAATAGAAAAAGAAGGACTCCTCGCTAACTCATTTTATGAGTTCAGCATCATCCTGATTCCAAAACCTGGCAGACACACAACATAAAAAGAAAATTTTAGGTCAACATCTCTGATGAACATCGATGTGAAAATCTTCAGTAAAATACTGGCAAACTGAATCCAGCAGCACATCAAAAAGCTTATCCACCATGATCAAGTCAGCTTCATCCCTGGGATGCAAGGCTGGTTCAACATACACAAATCAATAAACATAATCCATCACATAAACTGAACCAATGACAAAAACCACATTATCTCAATAGATGCAGAAAAGGCCTTTGACAAAATTCAACAGCCCTTCATGCTAAAAGCTCTCAATAAACTAGGTAGTGATGGAACATATCTCAAAATAATAAGAGCTATTTATGACAAATCCACAGCCAATATCATACTGAATGGGCAAAAACTGGAAGCATTCCCTTCAAAAATGGGCACAAGACAAGGATGCACTCTCTCACCACTCCTATTCAACATAGTATTGGAATTTCTGGCCAGGGCAGTCAGGCAAGAGAAAGAAATAAAGCATATTCAATTAGGAAAAGAGGAAGTCAAATCGTCTCTGTTTGCAGATGACATGATTGTATATTTAGAAAACCCCACCATCTCAGCCCCAAATCTCCTTAAGCTGATAAACAACTTCAACAAAGTCTCAGGATAAAAAATCAATGTGCAAAAATCACAAGCATTCTATACACCAATAACAGACAGAGAGCCAAATCATGAGTGAACTCCCATTCACAACTGCTACAAAGAGAATAAAATACCTAGGAATACAATTCACAAGGGATGTGAAGGACCTCTTCATGGAAAACTACAAACCACTGCTCAAGGAAATAAAAGAGGACACAAACAAATGCAAGAACATTCCATGCTCATGGATAGGAAGAATCAATATTGTGAAAATGGTCATATGGCCCAAAGTAATTTATAGATTCAATGCTATCCCCATCAAGGTACCACAGACTTTCTTCACAGAATTGGAAAAAATTATTTTAAATTTCATATAGAACCAAAAAAGAGCTTACATAGTCAAGACAATCCTAAGCATAAAGAACAAAGCTGGAGGTTTCATGCTACCTGACTTGAAACTATACTACAAGGCTACAGTAACCAAAACAGCATGGTACTGGTAGCAAAACAGAGATATAGACCAATGGAACAGAACAGAGGCCTCAGAAATAACACCACACATCTACAACCATCTGATCTTTGACAAACCTGACAAAAACAAGCAATGGGGAAAGGATTCCCTATTTAATAAATGGTGCTGGGAAAACTGGCTAGCCATATGCAGAAAGCTGAAAGATCCCTTCTTTACACCTTATACAAAAATTAACTCAAGATGGATTAAAGACTTAAATGTAAAACCCAAAACCACAAACACCCTAGAAAAAATCCTAGGCAATACCATTCAGGACATAGGCATGGGCAAGGTCTTCATGACTAAAACAGCAATAGCAATGGCAACAAAAGCCAAAATAGACAAATGGTATCTAATTAAACTAAAGAGCTTCTGCACAACAAAAGAAATTATCAGAGTAAACAGGCAACCTACAGAATCGGAGAAAAGTTTTGCAATCTACCCATCTGACAAAGGGCTAATATCCAGAATCTACAAAGAACTTAAACAAATTTACAAGGAAAAAACAACCCCATCAAAAAGTGGGTGAAGGATATGAACAGACACTTCTCAAAAGAAGACATTTATGCAGCCAACAAACTTATGAAAAAATGTTCATCATCACTGGTCATTAGAGAAATGCAAATCAAAACCACAATGAGATACCATCTCACACCAGTTAGAATGGCGATCATTAAAAAGTCAGGGAAACAACAGGTGCTGGAGAGGATGTGGAGAAGCAGGAATGCTTTTACACTGTTTGTATGAGTGTAAATTAGTTCAACCATTGTGGATGACAGTGTAGCAACTCCTCAAGGATCTAGAACTAGAAATATCATTTGACCCAGCAATCCTGTTACTGAGTATATACCCAAAGGATTATAAATCATTCTACTATAAAGACACATGTACATGCATGTTTATTGCAGCACTGTTCACAATAGCAAATTCTTGGAACCCACCCAAGTGCCCAACAATGATAGACTGGATAAAGAAAATGTGACACATATACACCACGGAATACTATGCAGCCATAAAAAAGGATGAGTTCATGGCCTTTGCAGGGACATGGATGAAAATGGAAACCATCATTTTCAGCAAAGTAACACAGGAACAGAAAACCAAACACTACATGTTTTCACTCATAAGTGAGAGTTGAACAATGAGAACACATAGACACAGGGAGGGGACCATCACACACTGGGGCCTGTCAGGGGGTGGGGGGTTGGGGGACGGATAGAATTAGGAGAAATACCTAATGTAAATGACAAGTTGATGGGTGTAACAAACCTGCATGTTGTGCACATGTACCCCAGAACTTAAAGTATAATAAAAACTAAAAATAAAATAAATAAAATAAAAATTTAAAAATTAGCCAGGAGGCTGAGGCAGGATACTCACTGGAGCCCAGGAGGTTGAGGCTGCAGTGAGCCCTGTGCCACTGCACTCCAGCCTGGACAACCGAGCAGGACCCTGTATAATTAAAAAAAAAAAAAAATGTTGAAGGCCAAGAGTATTAGAAGGCTGAACATGATGAAGCAGCATACACTGGATCATGTCTGCAAATGATGGTACTCAGTTTACTCCCTTGACATGGCAGTTCCTCTGATAGGAATATATCTGACATACACACTCAAACACATGTGAAATAATGTCTGCACATTCACTGAAGCGCTGTTTGTAATAGTAAATGTGGAAAGCAACTTCCATGTCTGGTAGAAGAGGACTGTTAAATAAATGAGATGTTATCCAAGAAAGGGACAACCACACAGTCCTTAAAAAGAATGGGGATGGGCCGGGTGCACTGGCTCACGCCTGTAATCCCAGCACTTTGGAAGGCCGAGGCGGGCAGATTGCTTGAGGTCAGGAGTTCATGACCAACCTAGCTAACATGGTGAAACCCCATCTCTACTAAAAATGCCAAAAATTAGCCAAGCATCGTGGCACATGCCCGTAGACCCAGCTACTCAGGAGGCTAAGGCAGGAGAATCACTTGAACCCAGAAGGCAGAGGTTGCAGTGAGCCGAGATTGCACCACTGCACTCAAGCCTGGGCCTCAAAACAAGACTCCGTATTGGACAATAAAAAAAAGAAAAAAAAAAATGTGAGGATGCAAATTTTAGTGTTACATGTTAGAATGATGTATCCAAAATTAACCAAAAAGTGAGGGTAAAAAAAAAAAAAAAAAAAAAAACCATGGTGCCAAAGTGTATAGAGGACAAGTCCATGTGTGCTTCAGACATATACATAGACATACAGACTGTAGATACAGAGAGTATCTGGGGGAGAAAACACAGGAAACCAGTTTCAGTGATTGCCCCCGGGGAGGGGAAGGAAACAGGTGGGAAGGAGACTTCCTCTCCACTATGTATCCTTTTGTACCTTTTGCATGTTATTTACCTAGTTCAGAATACAAATTAAATCACAACTCTTTAAAAAAGTGATGATATTGAAATCACGGGAAAGACCTTTGACTTTTAAAATGTTATTTGTCATCACTTGGAGCACTCACTATCTCCTTTGTTCTGGGAATTTCTTTCCATCAAAATAAGGAAGACAGTGAGGTTCAATGGTCCAGGGAGCCTGGAAGTTTCCTGGACTGCCCATCTCTAGAGGCTGCATTCCCTCCAAGGTGTGATTTCTCGGAGCTGCTCTGTGATGGGGGAAATGGCCAACTGTTGATGCTTCAAAGGACTCTCAAAAAGAAGAGAGGACAGGAAGATGTCCACAAAGCAGGCCAAACCCGTGATTAACTCTCGTTCCTTCTGGTGGTTTTGCTCCTGGAAATCTCTGCCTGTGTGTTAAGCAGAGAGAACAATGAGTTAATTCTCACTCCCACCTTCTCAGCACCCTGAAGCAGATCCCATAAATCTGGCAACACCCGGGTGATGATTGGTTGATTGGCTGGACATTCCCATGGCTGAATTGAATCATGAGCGTCAGTGATGGTACCAGATGTCGACTCACCTCCTCATTATTCTTTGAGCAAATGTCCACTCAGCACTTACAACTTTACTTGCACAAAAGAGGATGTTGAATCTCCCCCACTTGACTCTTCTTTCTCATTTTTATTTTCTCACTTATTTTCATTTATTTGTTATTCCCCAACCATAATTCTCACAGGGGCAAAAACAATCGAGACGTGTGAATCAGATGTCAACAGCAGCCCCGATGTTAGTGCTGGGAGCAGCTCTAACAGACAGCAGAGGAAGCGAGCGGGCTGCGTGGGCAGGCTGGGTTGGGCCATCAGAGTAGGTGTCCCAGACGCCCATAAACCAGGGCTGCCAGAGTCAATGCTGCCAAGAAACAAGATCTCTAGATGAACAGACGGGGCAGACTTCCAAGACTTGATTATACAGAATTTATGTCATAATCTCATTGAGCAAACTTTTATTGGGTTCCTACTATGGGTTAAGCCTTGTGAAAGCCGCTGCCATTGTAAAAAGTCAACGAACTATGGCAGTTTACAGGCTAGCTTGGAAGACAACTGCAACACCATGCCAGCACGGGAGGACTGGGGGCACCCTCTCACTAAGGGTCTGGGCCTCTGGCCTCTGCTTGCTGCCTATAGATAGATATGTGTCTTACCAACATACTCCAGATTCCAAGTGCAAAGCCTCATGTCTGTCCGTGTATATCCCATAGTAAGGAAAGCACAGACTTTAAATTCCTTTAAACCTGAAGTTGAATCCCAGCCCTTGCAGCATGACCCTGGGAAGGCTTCAGAGATTCAGTTTCCACATTACATGGTTGTTTTAGTGATTACCTGAGATAGCTTATATTATGCACTAGTTTTAGGACGTAGCACATCCATTCAGGACTGTGGGTATTCATAAGGTTTTCCTATTAGACGGAATAATGGAATCCATGTTCATACAACCAACTGCCTTATAGACGGGTATGATATCACAGATGCTATAGAGTTATAGATACGTCAGTGCTCTGTCTTTATGCCTCATTTTTGTTCCTTCCTATTTATGAACCATATTTTCAGAACATTGTCCTTCCCTCTCATTCTTTCTTTTAAACTTCCTTTCTTCTATCTCATATGATGTTTCAGAGCAAGGTCAGCCATTTCTACTCTAATGTCAGCCCAAGGTCAATGTTTGGATATTATGATTTGATTTGTATGTAAGACAAAGTTAGGTTCCAAGGTTCGTCACTAAGTAGAATCCGATCGTACCATAGAGGGAGTAATGCCTTTTCAGCAGTAACAGAAAGCAACATACTGATGAGAAGATTATAACTTTATGGAACCAATGGAATTCCTCAGGAAGCCTGGGCTCTGACAAAAAGGAAGAGAAAACAGGGCAGGCAAGGCATTCTAGCTGACTGTTCAGCCTCCCGCCAGCTTTCCAACAGGAGTTTCTCCCAGGCAGATCGTGTTAGAGACTCTCACCTCCAGTGACAGAAAAACAGCTTCCCAGGACCTGATGTACACATTGCTGATGGGTTTTCTGTCAGAATGAGAGTTTTATCTGAAGCTGTCTTAACAACACCCAAGATATGGTTTTCTTCATTCTCATGTTGCCTCATCATCTAACATCTAGCCACTTGCTCAATATCTTCCTAAAACTTTTTCTGGGTATTGGCTTCCACTCTGATTTTTCTCTAAAGGTAAAATGTGTGCAGATCCTCTGTTGGAGTGTTCTTTTGAAGACCTATTATACAACTCAGGGAAAATAAACTGTGTTCAAATAGGAATTCAAGGAAACCATGTTGATGGGCCTGCTCTATCTTAGGGAGAAACAGACATGAGGGGTAGGAAGAATTCTTGTGTGAACATCCAGCTTCTTGGATGTTGTGAATAAATTATCCTTAGATATTTCACTAAATTATAAAAGTCAAATAATACAAATTTCCTGGTCATGATGTAGCACACCTGTAGTCCCAGCTACTTGGGAGGCTGATGCAGGAGGATCCCTTGAGCTCAGGAGTTTTGAGTCCAGCCTGGGCAACATAGTGAGATCCCATCTCTAAAAAACCAACCAACCAAAAAAAAAAAACTTCCTAAAAATATTTTTGAGAAGCAGTGAAGAAGTTTAAAAGGCATAAGAAAAAAGGATGTTTATCCCATTAAACTATAAAGCAAAAGTTACAAAGAAAAAACTCAAAACACAAATTCCAAAACCTCCATTTTATTGTTTGTGGCTTAAATCTTCTCACTTACAGAAGGTCCCTTTCCCACAGAGCCCTGGCAGACCCCCAAGGAGAATCCCACTTAGCAAAGGCTAAACCCATCCACAAAGGTCAACGCCGGTGTCCACGCCCGCAACATGCAAAATACTCTTGCCAAAATTTCAAGTATAAAGAACAGCATGTTTCATCATCTAAAAATAAAAATTAAAATGTAAATAAAAGAAATTACTAGTCCTCCAGAATCAAAGTTTTCTGAAAACAAGAGTTCGCAGAATACTTTTGCTAAGCTGCGTGGTGATAAATGACACCCAGGCACTGCAGTGTCCTCAGGGCTTTATGACTCACCAAAGAGCCACATAAATCATGGTTGGCTTGGTCTGTGTGGCGTGAATGTTATTAAGGCCTTTGAACACTTTTTTTTGACATTAAGTAGTTCGTTTAGGGCATATTAATCAACTTAATCAGAAGTCCCCACTTCCCAATCATGGGGGAAGAGAAGAGAATCTACAAGAAAAAGCAGTGACTGACCTTTCTTTGAGGCCACAAAACCTTTCACTCTGTCTGTCCAGTCATCCATCTATGCAGCAAATCTTTATTAGTGTCTGCCCTAGGTACTGGGAGCTCTGAGATACTTGCAATTCCTCTATTCATCCAACACCTCCCCTGACCCATCCATCCTTTGCTTCTCCTCTGTTTAGAATCACCTTCTTGTCTGGTTATTTGTGACCAAAACCATGAAATAAAGGCAGGCCCTGTTTCCCCAAACTTCTCACAGGTGTGCAAATTTACTGTTAAATGCTTAGGTGTGCAAATTTACTATTAAATGCTTAAGACAAGACATTTGCTCAAATGCCCAACTTCCCATGAGTAATATTAGAGGTTTTAATGAAACAGAGTATTCCTTTATGCCCTGCTTCTAAAAAGTCAGGTTTTTATGGTGATGTTATGCTCTAAACCAAAAGTAGACATCACCTCATTTGACTGTCACGTGGGTTTCACATATTCACCCTGCAAGACGGAATTCTCAATCCGGTGCTAAGACCCTCTTCCTGACCAGAGCTGCTTAGAAGTTCCAACATCTATCAAGTGTTCTTTCAAAAATAAATGTACCAGAGAATCTCATTTTCCCTTCATAATTCCTCAAATTAGGAAAAAAGATTTATTATGCATGAAATCTGAAATAATAGGATTACTTCCTAAGCAATTACATCCTTAATCATTTTAACCCAAAGGATGGGAAACCCAGCCAAAAATGCCTCTTTTACATAGAAGGATATTTTAGCAAAGAGATATTTTAACTTCTTTTGATGGTCCACTTCAGGTGAGCTTTAAAACAGCAGTTTATCTGTAGACCATGAGGGCACACTGCGTAAACGTTCACACAGCTGCAGACCTTGTCTTTACTTTTGTTTGTTTTGTTTTTTGACTTAAAGTGTCCCAACCCTCCTCTAACAGTGGCCAGTGCTTTCTTCCTTTCAATGACATCACTACTTTTAATTTGCTTCTTTTGAAATCCCAGACTCCTAAAAAGTGTACCCCATTTATCTGTGCTCACTTTGCCAGTGACTCCGAGTTACTTGTCAGTACACACTAACTTGCCTTTTTGTCTTTAAGGTTAGTCTTTTTCTCCCTGCCTCTTAATATATTTTGCCTTGGAAAAACTGATCAGGTTACTTTAGGGGCATTTTTAAAATGTAAAGTGTTATCATGGGGCAAATAAATAACTAAGATGAGGCCGGGCATGGTGGCTCACACCTGTAACCCCAGCACTTTGGGAGACCAAGGCGGGCGGATCATCTAAGGTCAGGAGTTCAAGACCCAGCTTGGCCAACATGGTGAAAGACCACCTCTACTAAGAAATACAAAACAAACAAACAAACAAAAAATTAGCCAGGCATGGTGGTGGGTGCCTGTAATCCCAGCTATTCAGGAGGCCGAGGCAGGAGAATCACTTGAACCCAGGAGGCAGAGGTTGCAATGAGCCAAGATCTCACCACTGCACTCCAGCCTGGGCAACAGAGTGAGGCTCCATCTCCAAATAATTAAATAACCAAGATTGGAGTCTGAAAAGAGCACTTAAATGATACTTAGACTCATTGTTAAAGGCCTCATGATGCCGGCTTACCGGATGGCTAGGGATAGTAGTAGTTTGCTTGGCAAGGCAACACCATCCCATCAGGGAAATTACCTTCTTGTGCTTTCTCTATTTAGTTGCAACAGGACCATCTTGCCAATAAGCAGTAACTGTTGACTTCATCAATAATGATTTTTACTGACATGCTTTTCTCTGAATCTGGCCTCCTCCATGGCAGTGGGGCTTAAAGTAATCCAAATATTGTTCTGTAGGAATCAGTCTCTTCCAGCTTTTTTGGGAAACCCTTAATAAAGGCTCATAATGCTCCTGGGAGAGGTGGTTTCCCTCTCCAAACAGAGCAAATGAGACACACAAAGGTAACGCATTTCTCCAACGTCACACTAGGATCCTCTAGCTACGGTGAAGGCAAGAATTGTACCTAATTCTCAGTTTTTAAATCTTGCTAGGAGAACATGTTCCCTCCCTTTAGGCCAGTAAGTCGTATTAACCCAAGAATTGATGTTGCTATTCCAATCTAATAATAAAGGTCACTTCCAGTAATGGGAAAAGGACACATTTGCATATATCACTCACAGCCCATTGTCCTGAGAACAGAGCCTGGAGCCAAACAAAGCCTTCCTCACTCAGTAGAATCATGGGAGCCTTCAAAATTCTTATCTATCTCGATGGTCCTGAATATGTAGCCCATGTCACAATATAAAAATATGACTGTCAGCTCTAGACAGGCTGGTTTTAGTCTAAATGCCACAGGAAGGATGTGTGTGTGTGTGTGTACATGTGTGTTTCACCAAAGCTATTTACTACAGACAGTCATTTTTTTCGTATAGTCCTCTCTGTAATTCCGAATTTTAAGAGGGAGAGAGGAAACGAGATGACTTGTGTTGGCATAAATATGTGTGAAAAGTGCCAAGGTACATACTGATTATTGTGAGCTGCAGGGTTGCATGTGGTTTTGTTTTTTAACAGCTTATCCCTGTTGACAGAAAGAAACTCCTGACAGATGAGCAGATAAATGTCACTGAAAAACACCACAAACTTCTGTCTCCCTTCAGCTCTCGCAGTAATGAATTGAAGCATCTGCATCCTTTGCCCTGAAGCCTGGGAACACTGGACACTGAATTCATTCATCTTCCCTCCCCGCTTCCCTCACTCTGCATCTTTTGTAACATCTATTTCCTAACAGTTTCCAGGCCCGGTGTTAAACTTCAGATCTGGGAAAAAACTGGATTGGCTTCTGGCACTGGAAACTTTTCTCCATGAAGCCTTTTTATATGGTTTTGGCAGGCACATATAATACCAGTGGAGAGAGAAATCCCGCTGGTGAGAGAAAATAAAAACCTTAACATAACTGTAATGGCCCTGAGTGGTGGTTTACATGTTATGCTTGCTCAAGATTTATGTTAAAGTCAACCTTGCAAAAGAGGCTTTTTAAAAAGTCTATCAAGCTGCCAAAGTTTAAACAGCTCTTTCTTTACTATCCAGTGACAGTCGATTTTAACAACTTAAATGACCTGGGACAAACGCATTTCTCAGCATTCAATCTCACCCTGTAGTCTTTCAGTTACTTCACCAATGTCTGAGAACTTTTATCCCTCTCTCCCCTCTTTTCTCTCTTCTTTTTCTATATTTCTCTCTCCAAAATGTGAGAGAGATATAAGGGAAATGAAACTAATTAATCCAAAGTCACTGAAGTCAGTATTTTTAAAAGATATGGAGTCTCACTCTGTCACCCAGGTGACAGTGGTGCAATCATAGCTCACTGCAGCCTCAGACTCCTGGGTTCAAGCAATCCTCCTGCCTCAGCCTCCCAATGAAATTAATGTTTTAATTTGTGTATCTTTTTAATTAGAGATAGGGTCTTATTCTGTCACCCAGACTGGAGTACAGTGGAGTGATCAAAGCTCACTGCACCTCAAACTCCTGGGCTCAAATGATCCTCCTGCCTCAGCCTCCAGAGTAACTGGGACTATAGATGCACGCCACCATACCTGGCTAAATTTTTTTTTTAATTTGTAGAGATGGGATCTTGCTATATTGCCCAGGCTGGTCTTGAACTCCTGGCCTCAAGTGATCCTCCCAGCTGGGCCTCCCAAAGAGCTGGGATTACAGGTGTGAGCCACGGCGCCTGGCAGAAATTGATACTTAATTTGAGGATTACATTCAGAATTATTCTTTCATGGCCCCAAAGTTTTTCCCAGACATCTGTGCCAGACCTGACTGTTGTCACTGATCACTGTGGCACCACTAAGTGCCAGGTGGTTTCTTCCTGAGCTTGCTGGTTGTCACTATTCCACACACATGCCTCCCCAAGTCAGCTCCCACAGCCAGGCCAGTGTGCCCCTAGGGGCAGGGTCTCTGCCCAACAGCCCTTGGCACCCCTGGCTCCCTCCATGGAACCTACTCCCCCACGCAGGACTTCTTCCATGTGGAAAGAGGAAATGCCTCTGCATATGTGTAGCTAAGCAAAATGGAAACACCGTCTGCCTGTAACTAAGCGATACTGATGTCTCCCCGAGCTGGCTGATCAATTCCCCTGGCAGCTTACAGTTTTTCAATCACTGCCTCTGACAATTCCTGACAAAAAGATGTTTCCATTCATGAGCTCCTTTGTGTGGCTTAAATATACATGGCTGAAATGAGGATTGTGTCTCTAATAAGAAGCCAGTCTAACAACACACAAGAAGTGGTTTTTTTCTTTTTTTTCCTTTTTTCTTTTTCCTTTTAAACATATTCAACCTGTAGAGGCCACCTGCCTCCAAGAAGGAGCTGAGGCAGCGGAACCAGGTGGGCAGGTAATGAGTTTTCATGCTGATGTGGTACCTCAGATGCCCAGTAAGTGACAAGGGGCAAAGCCTGTGGGTGGAAATGAGAAAGGGCAGAGTTCAAAAACCACCTTCAAGGAGGAAGGAGGTTGGCCAGCTGTTTTCCATTCCAAGTAAAGACAGGAGAGAAAAATAGGCTGGGGCAGTGAAGCGGAGAGGGAGAAGAAAGACTTTCTAGTCCATTCGAGTCCTGGTCTGAGGCTGCACCCCCGCCCTTGAGAACCTCACCAGGACATTAAACAGTCCCCACCGCAAGGACCAGACAGAGGCCCCTCTGGCCAAGGATTCTGTGTAGGGACTCTGGAGCCATGTATAACCTATGAATCCTTTCAAGTTTATTTGAATTTATAGTGTTTTATATTGGCTTTAATAGTTTAAACGCAAAGGGCAATGCTGGGAATGCCCATCAAAATTTTAAAAACTCAGTGCTGCCCCGGCCACAGCTGCAGGCTGTGTCCACTGTCTAAGCCTGCAGCAAAGCCCACCTGGCCTTTGTGGGGGTCTTTGCAGAATGTTCTGCATACAGGACCCTCAGGTAGGGTGTTTCTACTGTGAGATGTGAAGTGACTCTTCCCTGGGAATATGGCCAGTTCTGAAAGGCAGTTTGTGTCTTTTGAAAATAGATAAAAATGCAAAAGTTGGCCAGCCACAGTGGCTCATACCTGTAATCCCAGCCCTTTGGGAGGCCAAGGTGGGAGGATTTCTTGAGGACAGGAGTTTGAAAACAGCTTGGGCAACGTAGCAAGATCCTGTTTCTATGAAAATAAAAAAAATTAGCCAGGCGTGGTGGCACATGCCTGTAGCCCAGCTACTTGGGAGGCTGAGGCAGGAGGACAGCTTGAGCTCTGGTGTTCTAGACTAGAGTGAGCCATGACCATGCCACTACACTCCAGCTATGATCATGCCACTGCACTCCAGCCTGGGCAACAGAGTGGACCCTGTCTCAAAAAAAAATTAAAAAAAAAAAAAAAGGCAATGGTGTAGAAGGCACGACTTGTCTTTTCCATTAAAATGACCCACTTTCACCCCATTCAGCCCCCATGCCAAGTCCCAGGGGGCTTGTACCACTTCTACCAAAAGAAGCTGTGAACCACTAAGTAGAACTTTGCACAAATTATCCCCTCAAGGGTCCGCTGACCTGCATACATACAGTAGTCTTGGATGGTCATACTCATAATTTTACAAGATGCCTAGTGACAGTCATGGTTCCCAGGTACCTAGGAACTGCCAGATATCTAGCAAATTCTAAATCATATGCCAGTGTTCATTTTTCTTATCTGATGGATATCGAGTATGGTGAAATAAAACTAGACTTGCCACACCATAGCTTTGCTCCATCGGTGGTGGGGCCAGGGTAGAAAGAAAGCCACCCAACCTGAGAGGCCGCATGGCAGCTGTGAGCATCCTGAGGAAACATTCTTGTAGAGTGATGAACAGGACAGTTGCTAAAGGTGTGACCCATTTCCGGGGGGTCTAGGGGCACAGATAGCTGACACTGGCTAGCTCAGATGTCTAAGATGGCTTCTGAGCTGGCTCAGGCTCCCTGCCCTTTCTCACATTTAGTTATGGACATCTTTTTCTAAAATATTGAGCTCATCATTAAAAATAGGTGAATGGCTCTGCCCCCACCTGCCCCCCAGCCCCCTGGCCTGTAAGGCAGAATTCAGTGTCCTCCCTCAAACATTCTAGAGCCTCCCCAAGTTGGTCACAGGCCCCTCTAATAAACATGCCACAGTTCTCCAACAGGGACCCTCTGCTGTAACCATGCTCTCGCCTAAACTAGTGATTAACATCACCTTTCAGTTCCATGAGCATGAACTCTGCCACCAGGAAAATCTTTCCCCCATCTCTCCATCCATGCAGCTGCTACCATTCCTTCAGCATCCTCTCCAATCACACCTCCTCCCTACAGCTTTTACTGATCATTTTCCCCTCATTCCCCCTTCCCTGGAGTCTTCCACAGACCCTCGGAACCTCGGCAGAGCATTCGCACACAGTGAGTGATATCCACCTTTAAATGAGCAAAGGGCTTTGGTGGATGCAGAGTGCATAAAGCCAAAACTTCAGTCCTGCTAAGGCCTGCTCAGTGTTGCTGGTTCCTAGTCTGCGGCTGGATGGATCATCGGCTTTTCTGCAAATGAAGGCCGGAGCATCCATGGAGAGATCTGCACACATCCATTATTTGAAGAATGGTGGAGTGCACATTTTAATAGGAAATGAGTCCCATCAATTAGAAGACACCTTAAAGTTGTGAGATTCATGTGTTTTTCTTTTTTTTTTTTTTTTTTTTTTTTGAGACAGGGTCTCACTCTGTCACCCAGGTTAGAGTGCAGTGGTGCAATCTCAGCTCACTGCAGCCTTGACCTCCTGGGCTCAAGCAGTCCTCCCACCTCAGCCTCCCAAGTAGCTGGGACCACAGGTGTGCACCACTACACTTGGCTAGTTTTGTTTAGTTTTTGTAGAGATGTGGTACTGGGATTCAAATACGTGGAAACTTCCTGCCTCTCCCCACTCCTGCCACTGAACTTGGAGTTGAGAGGTGAAGACAGGCAAAGACAGCAACAGCCACACTATAAGCATGGGTGTGCACAGTACTGCTGGTGCCCGCTCTAGGGTGCCAGTGCAGCTTGAGAAGGGCAGGGGCCTCACACAGGAAGGCTGGTGACTTGAAAGTGAGCACTCACCCGTGAGACTGGAGAGGAGGGGCCACCTGAAGAAAAGGGCAATATGCTTACAGGTGGGCTT